>NC_090930.1:368686353-368992765 GCF_040938575.1 Ambystoma mexicanum
GTATGCATCGAGAGAGTGTGGAAGAAGGTCTGTTTTCTGGGAGGACTGCAGATGGCTATGGTTCTGTCTTTCAGGAGGCAGAGTGTGTGGATTTTTGGGGACTCATGGATCCATTGGTTTCAGATGTATGCAGAGCATTGTGGAGTGACTGAACATCTTAGATTTCATCATGTTGAAGTGAAGTGGTATGGAGTGCACAGCATGAAATGGATGGACTTGGTCCCATTTTGTGTCAATGTGGTCACGCTCCAACATCCGGACATTATCATTATTCATTGTGGAGGGAACAGTCTAGGCCATGTAACTGAAATTTCACTGCAGTCTGCAATGAAGGAGATATTTGGGAAAATGATAGACATGTTGCCGAAGTCCCAACTAATTTTTCTTGCATTTCCCAGAGACAGATGTGACTGCGCTCCAGTTAATTTGGTCTGCAAATGAGAAAGCAAGGAGCAATGTCAACAAGGCTATTTGTGCATTTATGAGAGATGTTTTTTGTGCAAAATATCCTAAATGCTTTGCAGCACTTTTTGCAAATATAGCAAGCATTTTGTAGTAGGTGTGGCCTACTTTAATTCAAAAGTAAAAAAACACTTAAAAAAATGCAAGAAAAGGTTGAGCCACCACTTTCCCACGCAAAAGACTGCAATGTTTATGATGGCACCACCTACTTTTTTTAGATATCTGCGAACTACCGCGCTGTCCCCGGACATCGCAGGCTGTGTATGGGCCTGCACCTTTTTTTGGTATTTCTATTTCTCATCTGTGAAAGGTGCTCTGAAAAGAACTGTTTATTTTTTTGTGTTTTAACATTTTTGTGGCTTTTTACACAGGAGACAAAATGGACGGAAGGGGAGGGAGGGTAGGCAAGGGCATCTAGCAATCGCGCCTTGAAACACTTGTGTATAGGCGTGTTATAAATGCCATATCATATCATATCATATCATGAAGGGGCAGGTGGAGAGAGGAAAATGTTGGGTAGGCCTTACTTAGGTAAGGGACAATGTTTCTCATGCTCCCAGACCACAGCTTCGAAAGCACTTCAAAACTGCTCCTCCTGTAGAGTGGTGTGTCACAGGGCATACAGAGCACTGTCATGCTTGAAAGTTAAGTGTCAACTGCATCATGTATGGCCTGCGAGGCATCTGCAGGGATCTTCTGCCACACAGGAATGTCTCTTGTGGTGGCAGGAGCAGATGATGAGGATGTGACAGTGGATGTCAACCTGCTCACCCCTTTCAAAGGTACGACCCTAGGAACTGCTGCCTTGTGCTTCGACCTTAAGTGTTGCCACTTGGAGGTGGTCCCGTAGCTATACAAACCAAGCTTTCTATGACTGAGTACAACTTTGCATCGAACCTTGTCCACACGCACCTTGGGTACCACGACAACGTTGGTAAAAGCCTCCACACCCAAGATTCACACTGGCAGCTGGTGACCGGGATTTCTACTATCTCATCCTCTTCACCCTCTTGATCCCCCTCTGCATCACCATGCCTGTTCCCCTCTCCAGGCCCTCCAGATGGTGGGGGTGGTGGGGCAACTGCAGTGGCCATGGATGAAATGTTCTCACAGGAGAACAACGTATCCCAAAATCTGCAGTAGGTACTCACTCCTGCACAGCCAGAAACACAGTGAGGAGCAGCAGTGGTTGCGTCCTTTTATAGGGGTACTGTTTGCAGACCGCAAGACTGTCCAAGGCTACTTCAAGCCTCATGTTGGGCTAAAAAGTTACAAAAACTTTCTAGATTGACAAGGACATGGTCTAGGACCCCTGCGAGTGTGCATTTTCAGCTTAAAACACCCTCGATTGGACAAACATACACTTTTTAACTGTCTACGGGTACAGATAGTGTCCGTGGATACTCCCAACTTGTAGTGAGGGTGTGGTCACATGGTGACGTCCCCGAACATCCATGGATAGGACGGCTGTCTGAGGGACACCTTTTGCAGGGATTGCAGTGTGCACATGCGTCCAGGTGTCTGTAGGACAGGGGTGGGGCCCCCAAACTAATTAAAAGAGGAACACGTGTGAGTGGACAGTTCCAGACAAGCTCAGTTTTCAGAGGGCACAGGAGATCAGATGTGCATGTGCCCAGATGTCTGTAGGACAGGTGTTGGGCCCCTGAACTAATTAAAAGTGCTCACAACTTTACAGACATCTACAGACAGACACAGTGTTGGGAGGGCATAGGGGATCAGATGTGCATGCACCCAGGTCTCCGTGGGACAGGAGTTGGGCTCCTGAACTAATTAAAAAGTGCATCACGACTTTACAGACATCTCTGGGCAGGCACAGTGTTCTGATCTCACTGGAGATCAGATGCGCATGTGGCCAGGTGTCCGTAGGCCAGGGGTTGGGCCCCCGAACTAGTTTTAATGTGCATCACGACTTTACAGACATCTCCAGACAGTCGCAGTGTTTGGGAGGGCACAGGAGATCAGATTTGCATGTGCCCAGGTGTCCGTAGGACAGGGGAGGGGTCCCCAAACTAATTAAAAATACATCACAGCTTTACAGACATCTCCGGACAAGGGCGCTGTTTGACAGCACCTACATTTTGGTTGCGGACAGACCGGACTGTCCCATTGTCTGGAAACACCGAACAGGGCTTTAAAAAACACACACACACACAAACACACCAACAGTACATACACAACTATTTATTAAGACACAGAAATACACTCGATTAGGAAAGGGAAGGAGTAGCAGAATGTGAAAACTATATGGGGGAATTGTGATTTCTACAGACTGTTCAAGAGGGGAGGAAGGGATTGAAGTTTCATCATAGCATCATTGATTGAAGAACTTTTGTGGGGATGATTATCTGGGACCGGGGAAGGGGCACAAGTACAAGTGGGACAGAGGTATCTAATATTGTCTTTACTAAGACTTTTGACAAATGCCATTAACTGTAGAAAATTACTGTTCAGTTCATCCATTTTTTCAGACAGACTTAATAGTTAATTTGTTGCATTTGCACTTTGGGGCTGTCTGTGGCTATATTCTTGCTCATTTAGCTGTAATTCTGGGCCATTTTCTTCATTTGCACTATGTACTGTTAAAAATCAAACCATGTTTTAGTGACATGTGCAACAATTTACATCACATGTTCTACTTTAAAAATGGTATTCTTTACCATAAGAATTATTTCCTTCACTCATTTCATCACGGGGGAAATGTTCTTCTAACCACTCCAGGGTGCTTTTTGATGTCATCTTTGATGTCCTGGGTGTTAGTCTTAGCAGTGCACGGTGGTGGCATGAGTTATGGTTGCTTAGCTTACCATAACTGGTGGATTTGTGAGGGTTTTTGGTTTACTTGTAACCATAATGTCCTTTTAACAGTTTTTTCACTGAATATATATATATATTACATGGCCACGGTAGTGGCCATGTAGTTATGGTTAAGTTGCTGTTTCCATAGGAAAAGCACTTTTTGGGTGGCTTATAACTTCGCTCTCCCTGGACGGATCCTCACCAAACTTTGCGAAAAAAGTAGTTGGGTCACTCTGAATTCTTTTGCAAAGTTTAGTGAGGATTCGTCCAGGGGGGGAAAAGTTATAGGGGGGGTCCCAAAACTTTTTTTTTCCCATAGACTGAATGGGAAAAAACTTTGCGCACGGCTACAGCCCGAACCGCTGGACGGATTTACACCAAATTTGTGGCAGGAGTGGCGGCCTGGTCCCAAAAGCGTGCTTTTGTAAATTTGGTGTAAATCTGTCCAGTAGTTTTTTTAAAAATGAGCAAAATGTAAGGCAAAAAAATTAGTGATATCTGTGTTCGCTTCGCGGACGGACTTCCCTGTTCGCTCCGCGGACAGCACCCCGATTGCCCCATGGTCTTGCGTCATGTCCGCAGACATGCAACGTGTTCGCTGATTGGATGGCAAGGGGCGTGGAGCGCGTCAGATTTTCTGTGGCGCCCGCCATCTTGTATTCGCAGTCGACCGCGTACAGCGCAGTGAAACGTGGATAAAAAATTGTATTTAGTGCCGTGTGTTGGTGTGTAAGAGTGTTTGGGGAGGGTGGGGGAGTATGAGATAGGTTCAATGTTTTGTTGCGTTCGATTTGTCCAAGGAGAACACGGCTGTTCTGACATTTTGTAAATAAACTAAACGGTGGGGTGTTTAGAGGACGGAGTATGTGTCATTTTTGTTCGCAAGGAAGGTAAAAATTAGCTATGAACACTCGCGGTGTACTTAATTGTTCGTAAATACACAAACTGGGGGTGTCCTCAGGATGCTGTCCGTATTGTAATCTGTCTAGTTGAATGTGTTCTAAGAACACTCGCAGTGTTCCGAAATGGTTGCAATTACACAAAATGGGGGTGTTTTGAGAACGTTGTTTGTATTGTTCGTTGTCAGGGTGAAAGTGTTTTAAGAGCACTCCTTTTGTCCGCTAATAGTACAATTTCCTAGGGGCGTCAACCGACTTTTTGTCCACTAAAGAAACGATAAATCAGGCTGGTGTGCGCCGACATTATGTGATAATCCGATGACTGGCCCTATTGACCTGGCTGACTTGCTTTTGCGACACTAAATCATATCTCCCGCCCCTAAGCCTGATATTATCAAAGCATTCATATTCCCCGCCTCTCTCCATGACGTTACAGGGTGCGTAATCAAACCCGTCCAGTCGTCTCCAGTACTACGCGACTTTACACAGAACCCGGAAGACAACACACATTATGTCACAACACAGCGCGCCACAATTCAGAATATGAAACTGTGATTTAAAAGCAAACAGCAAGATTGTAAATGTTGTAAAGTACATTTATTTGACATCAAATGTTTAGAGAATATTCAGCAATTTGCATTTGTCTTTGTTGTCGATCCGCAAAAGTTCATGTTGAGACACGCGGTGTTCCTTTGCGGTACAGAGAGTGTTAGATAAGCTTACAACTCAGTGCGCCACAATTCGGAATATGAAACCCAGGTTTAAAAGTAAACAGCAGGATTGTACATTTGGTAAAGTACATTTATTTCACGTGAAATGTTTAGTGAATATTCAGCGATTTGCTATTGTCTCTGCTGTCGATCAGCAAAAGTTTATTTGGAGCCAGGCGTTGTTCCTTTGCGGTAGATAGGCTGTTGGTTTATGATAAAAGCAGTAAATGGTCGCTCTGATAATCGGAAGGTTGCTCCAACAACGAGCCATTAGACCATCCTATTGGTTGGTATGTTGTTTGTAGCCGCAAGTACTGCGTAAGGGCATATTGGTCCTTGGCGATTGTCCCATAAAATGGTGAGGGTCATGAAGTTGCATATTTGGACCTGCACCTGGCAGTTGAAGACCCCATCCGCTGGAGTCTGTAAATCGTGACATAGGCAAAATGGAGCCACATACCTGTTTTAAAAAACATAAATTAGTATCACCAGCCGATCTTCATTAAAAATCATCATTTTATTTATTAGGGCGTGAAAATATTTGCTATCGAAGATAGTGCAACAGAGTATGTTAATAATAAAATAATAATATTTTCCCATTCATATAGTGCTAAGAACCGTGAGGTATCTAAGCAGTGCTTATTATTAACCACGGTGTGTGCTGCTCATTTATCGACCATGGAAGGATGAAAGGCTGAGTTTGGCCTTGCCGGGATTCAAACTTGCGTTAGCAAGCTGTGCATGGATGTCAAAGCGAGCGCTGTACTCGCTGTGCCACTTGACAGGCTACAGTGAGCCTATAGACGGTTAAATTATTTCTATTAACCCACCCTGTGTCGTCTGCCTTTTTCAGAGCCCTCTTAACGACAGGGGATCAATTCGGCGGTGATAGTGCGCGGTAGAAAACATTATGCCACTTTGGCCATGGCCATGCACTCAAGACTCTATGCCCTGGCAACAACCACCGCAGCATATCACATTCATATTTGCTTATAACTCTGGGTGAAAAACAAATGTATAAGGAAGAAAGGTATTAGATACTATGGATGTGATATGCTGCTATGGTTGTCCTTATTATTGTATACTTACTGTTTGGTCTAGTAATGGGAGTCCATGTTTTTCATCTTCATTTCTGTGATAAAAGAAAATAGCATGTTAGTATTAGTATTTTGTAATGACTTATTACATTGTATAAGCAATATACTTTTATTTTTTTTTCGACCCTCATATTTAGTAGAGTACAAATCAGAGTACTAGGCAATTTGCTCAGTTTCTGTATTTGTTGCTAAAATCATTGGGTCTGTGGGAGAAAAAAAAAATCCATGTTGGATTAAAAAAAAAAACCTTTTTCTGTTATGCTACAGTTTATTTGTTTGTTTGTTTTCAGTGTTCACTTTTTGTTTCTGGCTAATGCTTTATACTTTGCTTTGTTGGATTTTTTTTGGAGCAGTAACAGATTCTTCATTTGTTTTGATATTATACAATTTTGGAGCAGTTAGATACCAATTGGCGTATTCTAACTGTCTATTTTTTTAATAAATTTTAGTGGTTTTGATTTATCTATTTGGATATTGTTAAATTTTGGGACAGTTAGATACCAATTGGCGTATTCTAACTGTGTATTTTTTGGCCTAATTTAGTGGTATTCATTTATCTGATTATTTGTTGTAGAATCTTTGAGCAGTTAGATAGCTTTTGGAGTATTCTAACAGTTTATATTTTTTAACACAAATTTACTTAAAGGTTTAAATACAGTTTATTTATCAAATTTTGGTTTTAAGAACATCAAATAAGCGTTTGTAAGATTTGCTGGTAATCTCTGCTTTAGAGTAATGATACTATCATTAAATTCAAACCATCCACATTTCTTATTTATACATGCAGTGTAGTGCCCTAAATTGGTTGTGGCTCCTGCGTGGTAGATCATACCTATTGTTGTGAAGGTTTTCTTACCAAGTGATATTTGACCATGTGTGAATCCAGTCAGCTTGCAGTTGTTTTTGGTAGCATCTGCATTGTAACGTAGAAGCATTAGTATTATGTATTTACTATGTGTTTGTATTACTAACGTGGAGCGATTATCTGAATTGCAGGTAGAGCATAATCTAGCATGGTTTGCATTTTGTACAAGTTGCTGAAATGGAATGGATTCACAATTTGGTATTGATATATATATGAAGCGTTCATTGGGGATTTCTTCTTGTGTCACATTGTTGCAGAGAGTGCATGTATGTTTCCACATGTATGAAATCTGAAAGATTTCATTTATAGGTATGTTTTTGTTTTCCAGTACTTGTAGTAAGTACATTAGAAATTCTTGTGGATCTTCCTGTGAGTTTATAGTGAATTTCACCATTCCAGCACAGTAGTCCAATTGTCGTCTTATTCCAAAAACACTATATGTGTTGTCAGGATTGTTTGCTGCATTTCTGTGAAGTACTAAAATTTGCAAACACAAAGGGTCTGTACTGTGTAAGTAAATGTTGTCAACAATTGGTGGTAATTGAAATAGAATATTCATTGCTACATTTGCATAGCAACTTACACCAACTATATTTGAGAATTTAAATGGTCCAGGTAGTTCTGTATCTAACTGCTTTTTTTGGAGTTTGTCTTCCTTCTTTAAAGAAGTACCTGTTTTACTTTCTCTAATTGATTCTTTTTTGTTTGTGGTACTTGATGAAGTATTAGTTTCTTTTACTCTCTTTGGAGGATTTGCAGTGACGTCCTGTTGCATTTCTGTTTGATTTAGTTTTCTTTTACAACGTTTTAGTTTTTGTGGAACAGAATATGTGTTTAGATGGGGAGTGTATAGTGAGCGAAGTCTATTATATTCTAAAATGCAAGGAATATCAGCGTTTACTTTACTTGCATCAAAGTTGATTAGAAATAGACCGTCAAGTGTACGTAAGCGTGATAGTCCTACGTAGCTCATGCCTTCTTTAAAGACTGTGTTACCAATATCTATCATTGCTTTGTCTAGGGTAAGACCTTATGATTTATGAATCGTGACTGTGTATGCAAGAGTTAGAGAAAATTGTTCTCTGCGTACATACATATCTTTGAAGAGAAGGAATCTAGCTGTTGAGCGTCCTATCCGTTTTACTTCTGAAAGTTTGTCAAAGAGTATATTGACAAACTGAATTTTGTTGTCACGTGGTTATGTTTGAAAGCCAACAACTGTACTCAGTGCTCCATTAACTAGTCCTTTATCCACGTCAAGGTTACGTTTAAGCATTACTCTGCAATTTAAGGATAATTTTAACATATTTTCTAAGTCTGCTGTGTTTGAGATTGATTTTTCTAAATTATTTAGTCTTGTTGTGGCTTGGTCACACATGGGTAGTGTCATACCATGTACATCTAGTTTGTCTGTGGCGCTAATTTCCATTATTGGTTGCATTTCTTTACTTAGCATGATTTCATTGAATTTGAGACAGCTTGCAAGAGTTGGCATTAAGGCCATACAATTGACATTTTTGTGGGCTAATTGTTCCATAACATCTGTAGCACATGCATTATCGCCATAAAGTGCATTAATGTGCCGGGTTTTCAATGTTGCTTCTGCTTCTTTAGAAAGTATACCAACTCTCAAACTTTTTAAAATGTTGGCATAAGTTAGATCTGCAGATTGGCGCATGTTTTCTGTTAATTCTCTGTATTGGAAATGTTGCCAAAGGTTGACATTTCCAATGCTGCCAACAGTTTTACGGCAGAGTTTGTGCCCTAATGTTTTAAAAATAGGTTCACCTTTTACTGGTGTTAATTGAAGCAGATCTCCAAAAACAATAATGTGTTTTCCTGCAAAGAGCTCTTCATAGTCTGTTTTGAGTACTTCTTGTAATCTGAGGTGAATCAAAGCTAACATCAGGTTGGAGACCATGCTCACTTCATCTATTAGTAGCATTTTCATTTGTTTCAATACTCTGCGTAATTCCATTGCAGCTTCTGCAGAAAGTTTGTAATAGTCTAATTTGTTCTGGTGTTCTACTGGTAATAGTAGTAATCGGTGTAATGTAACACCACCTATGTTGTAGGCAGCTAAACCTGTGGGGGCAGTTACAAAAGCTGACAGTTTGTTGTTTGTCAATTGTTGAAGGAACTTACTAATGATTTTGATTAGGAATGTTTTGCCAGAACCAGATTCACCACTGACGTACAGTAGTATAGGTTTATAATTATGGCAGGAACATTCTTTATTTTCATGTTTTACACCATGTGCAATTTGTTTTGTTACTTCTTGAAAAATGCTACTTTGCTCATTGTTTAGTTTTGATTGTAGTATAGTTAAGTCTTCCTTATCTTCATACTGACACATGGTGTTTTCTACTTCTATCATAGCTAATTCTGCCTCATTTGTTATTAGTGGTTCTCCCAGTGGTTCTTGGCTTCCTGTTACAGAAGGTTGACTACTGTCAGGAGTATCCTTATCTAGTTGGGCTTGGAGTTCTTCTTCATGTTGCTGTTCATTTTGCAACATTGTTTTGTACTGTGTAAAGTTTACATCAGTTATAGTGCTTTCATTTGCTTTGAAAGCATCCTCATATGAGTCATAGTTATCTAGTAATTGTTCTTCTTTTCTCCATGGTTTGAAGAGTTGTAGCAGGGAGATGTAATATACTTCTTTATGTTGAGGAGTCTTCAATGACAATTTGATATGATTAATTACATTTGGTTTAGTGAGTTTAACTAAGCTGCCTTCACAGTCTGTCACTCTATATTTACCTTTTTTTCATCAGGTTTCATATTATTTTTGTATGTGTAGTTTTGGGCTATTTGGTATAGACACATGTTTTCCAAAGTATTACTTCTGTTTGGGTAGTATGTGTCCAATAAATTGTTTTTTAAAATGTCTTGGCTGTTTGGATCATGTTTG
Source organism: Ambystoma mexicanum (assembly GCF_040938575.1). Classification (NCBI taxonomy): domain Eukaryota; kingdom Metazoa; phylum Chordata; class Amphibia; order Caudata; family Ambystomatidae; genus Ambystoma; species Ambystoma mexicanum. The sequence continues at coordinate 368,696,118 of NC_090930.1, forward strand.
GCTATTGTTTCTATATCTTCATATGATTTTAGAACTCTTTTTCTAGATTTAGCTGGACCAAGACTTAGCCATACTATATTTTCAGATTTACCACACAATGAAGTACCAGTTAAACGATCAGCTGCTTCATAAGATCCACATTCTCTATGGGTGAGCATTTTTATGCCCAAGCTGTATAATTTCTGAGATACTGTTTTATCTGATGACAGGTCATTCCAGAGGTCTTGGAGCTCTGTCTTTTCTGCTTTAGTTAAGTATGCTGTGACATATCGTGCAACTGCAGTAGAATTGTCTGCAATGTACTGCACATCTATGTTTGCATTCCATAAGTGGGCAATGATTGCATTATAATCATTGATATATTTTTATTCTTCTTTTCTTTTTATGTAATATGTATTTTTAGGTGACTTTCCTTTAACAGTATGTCTAACTGAAGACATGAGGTTGTTTACTTGACCTGTATTTGTAACTGGTCTAGGGAAACCAAATCGGCATTTGGTGTAGTATTTGCCTTTGTTTTTGTATTTGCGACGACAATATTTTCCACATTTGTGTCTTTGAAATTTTAAAATTTGTGCATGAAGATCACTATTTGTGGCTTCTGATGGAATTTCACAAGTGACATATTTTTCAATAAACTGTAAAACAGTGGCATCACTGTCTTGAGCAAATTTAGGAGCATCTTCAATCCATAAAAGCATGTGGATATGTGGTGCTCCTCTGGCTTGGTATTCTTTTCTCCAAAAGAAGTGTTGCACTTCTCCAAGGGGAGGAACAGTTTTATTACAAATAAAATGTAGCATAGCAATGAAGCGATGGTGAAAATATCTTGAAACATTAACAGGATCCAAACAACAAAGTTCTCCAGGTGTTAGAATATCTATGTTTGTTTTGTTTTTATTTGATATGCGTAGGAAATCATGTAAATCTTCCCATGCATATTCTGCACAACTTAATGTAACAAACCAAGTGGGTGGGCCAAGGTTTCTGATCATACAACGACATCTCCATGACGTCGAAACCAGTACTCTTTAGTACCATGCATATTTGCTAATAGATTTGTAATATTTGATTGTAAAACCTCATCCTTTTGTTGCACATTCTCTAATAATTGTGTAGCTGTCATATTTTGAAAGTGTGATCCTGATTTTAATATGTGTGCAACTCGTAACATAAAGTTGCTAGTTCACTTTCAAAGAGTAGGTGGAATATGTATTCCACATTTTGTCTAAATCTGGGATCTTCAGAATACATTCGTAATGAGCGGTATTCTGAAGCTGATATTTGAATAGGTCTATCATCATACCTTCCTCCTTTGCCAGTAGGAAAGAGTAGAGGAAAAGCACGTGCTTCTATACTTTTTTACCATATACTGATTGGCGATCCTTTTGTTTGACGCATTTGGTAAGTTTCCAGTACATCTTGTACGGTGTCATTACAGTGCAAAGGATGAATTGTATAATGGTCTGAAGTATTTGATATTGTAGCAGGATCTAGTAGCTCAAATTGACCAGCTTCTTGTGTTTCTTGAATTATTTCAGTTGTATCTTTCAAGTTTTCTTCAATATTAATTTCTTTGTAATATTCATTACTCTCTTTAAGATATTGGAAGGCTTGTCTAACTTTATATAAATCTACCAGCTGTTGCCATATTTTTTTGTCTTTTGTAGGTACTCCATTTACTAATATAATTAAAGATTGCTGCATTGGACGTTGCACTCCTAGAGTATGCACATTTTCTTTTAGATTTAATGGTAAATAAACTACTTTTCCACGAATGCCTTTTATCAATTCAGAGGGAGGTAATTTTGCTGTTTTTGGTTGAAGGCGTATTATTGCTTGAAATGGGTGTACTGTTTGAATTATGATGCTCTCATATAAATTAAGTTGTTGTAGAGGTTTTGGTACTGGGTATAATTCCAAATTATTTGTGATAGAACGTGAAGGAGTTTGGTTGTTGTCAAGTTTTGTAGTGCAATAACTGCAAAGTATTAAGGGCTCAGTTATTTCATATTTGTTTTCTGCTAGAAGGTAGAGAGCTAATTCAAACCATTTAGAATCTTCATTGTCTTCTATTTTGTATGATAGGTCCACAGTTTTTGTGTTACTTTTATAAAAAAATTCTACGGCAACATACACATACATGGTTTGGTACTTCAGCTGATGTACTTTCAAATTTTAGTATTTCTTTTTTGTATGTGTTTAGCAAAAGGTTGCCATGTGTAGAATTGTTGCTTAATTGGTTTAAAGCTATTTCATTCTGTAAATGGCTTTCACTTCCAAAATATTTTTTCTGGATATAGTGAATTTCTTCAAGTAGGTCTTTTGCTGTACCATGTAGAAGGATGTTATTTAACTTTGCTAGTGCTAAAGCAGGACTTTTAGCATAGTACAGTTTATAGACTAGATTTCTTATAGTTGAATGATGTGTTGATATCCTTTTGATATCATGGAAAGTGGTTTTACAAGTAGGTCCTGTAATGCAGGCCAATGAATGTCCTTGTAGTCCTGTGTACTTGAGCACTGAACAGGTATCTATATTTTGCAGTAATTTAACTTTGATTTTGTCTTTGCTTTTTACATATTTATTGAGGAATTGGTGCAAAGATTTGGAACATTGTTTGGGAATGTTACACATTGACGTGCATGGCCATTTGTACACTAGACTTTCTGATTGAGTTGAATGGAGGGGTAATTCTAAGTTTTCAGGGCATATTTTTGTTAGGAGTACTTCTTGTTCCATTATGGTATTATTCACTTTTTATTAACCTCGACCACTGCTATTTATGGCAATTGTATTCGTTTGCTTTTGTTTGTACGCTTCTTCATTAAAATATGGTTCTGTGCTCGTAGTGTGATTCCATTCACCTCCGCAGATACTTAAGAAGTTCTTTCTGTTGACATTTCGCTTATTGAGAAGTCTTTTTTGTGATTTGGTTATTAGTTTTGTTAGTGGTTTCATTTTGTTTAACAGTAAAATAAATAAATTTCTTTTGAGAAGAATTGCACTGTCCATCAATGCTTCTAAGATTAATTTCCTACGATAGGTTTTAAGCTTTGAACCTGATTTCTCTCCTGTTTTTATAAGATTTTGAAGGACTTTGTGACGGTATATTTTGGCTAAAATACTTTTCTTGGTATGCTTACTTTGCACTATATTACAATTTGAAGAAGTAGTTTTATCTGTACTGATAGCTGATTTTCTGTTCATTGTTTTTTGGTTTGTTTTACATTTTGATAGAGGAAGCAAAGTTGTTGTACTTGAAACTTCTTGTGTTTCACTAAATGATTGTATTAGCTGTTTTGTTTCAACTTTTTGTACAAATTCTACTAGAGATGGATGCTTATGTTGGACACCTTTATTTTCATTTGCTCTAATTTTGCGTTGCTTTCTACGGAGTTGTCTTTTGGTAGGCATTCTTTAGGGTCTGTTGAAAAAAATAAAGAAGATATGGGTTGGGATGTTCTGGAATGTATGTGGGCTGTGTGCATGAGTGTTTGAGTAAGATGATAAAGATGTATGTAATGGTGTGTGATTGTGCATTGGGAACTAAAACTAGTAGGGATAGGTATTCTTGAATTTATGTGTTACTAAACTGGGGTTCAGATGACAAAAAAAAGTAAGCTAGTGGTGTGGAAAAGTACAAATAGTAAATCAAATGTATACAATTAAAACAGTTGTTTGTTCTATAAGATGAAAATTGTAGTGGTTCAGTTGGCTAATTTGTGTGTCAAAAAATAGAAATTTGTGTGCCGTTCTGGCTGCAAATCGCTGTTTAATACATGGAAATTTTTGGACAAAATGATACAAAATCTCTATTTTAAGAAACCAAAATAGCTTGTATTAATGTTATAGTATATTTGATTACTAATATAAACATTATGGTGATATTTTACTTACTATTTTTTAAAATTAATAGGTAACTTCTTAGTTTTTCTTTCTTCTTCGAATTCGGCTGCTTCTTTTCAGGAAACTGGTCTTCACTGCAATTGTAAAAGCTTCAAATTAGTAACTTTGTTTGTATATAGCACTGTTTTTAATTTAGATATTGATTTTTTTAATTGAAATCCTCAGTGCCTTCTGTAAAACCATTAAACTAATTTATTTACATAAGATACATTGCATCAGTTCAGTACATATGATATGTTCTTAATGAACAAATTGTATTGAATGACTAACTGTAGCAAAAAAAAATATCTTTACTATGTCTTGTGAAATTTATAATATATTAGTGAATACCACTATTTCTGTAAGTAAACTGTTCTGGGTAATAGCGCCTCAATGTCATGTCTAATTTAAAGTAATTAAGTAAATACATAAATAAAAACTAAAAATATGAAATTGTATAAGTATTTTTATAAAGGTTTAAACATAGATTGTGTTTGCATGCAATTTTGTTTGAATATATGTAGTCTATATATTTCATTTAAAAAATGTTAGTTTATCATGATTTGAGTGTGTATGTATAAAGAAAGTAAAAAGTATAAAGGTTTATAAGTGATAGTTGATTTTAGGAAATTGAAAAAAGTACAGTAAATTCATTTTACAGATTTTACTAGGTAAAAGTCTGTTTGAAAATGTGTTCATCTACCATAGTTCTCAACTCACACGCTTTTGGCGGGTGTCACACGCCTTGTAAAGGGCAGACTCACCCGCCAAGCCTCCTGCACGCCCATTCATTCCAATGGGCGTCTCACCCGCCAAAAACAAAATCGGGTGATTTCACCCGCCTGTTTTCAACAAAAATGTTTGAGAGCTATGTCATCTACTATACAGAAAATATGCATACCTGAAGTTTGTGTTCATGCATATGGATATGCATGGAGCTGCAAGTAGAAATCTTGAAGACTTGTACAGTATTTCTGGTAGATGCTGCTTGCCAATGATATGACACTTGTACTCAGAGAGATTCAGAGTACATTTGCAGTGCTGATCTATGATGATGCAGTTAGATGTAGAGGTCTTGAATGTGAATGGTGCATGGTCATGTGATTTTTGAGGTACATCCAATGAGGGAATGGCAGAGAGAGTGTAGTGGAAATGGTAGAAGGGCTGTTCATGTTACGATATGTCCGCGGACATGGCGGTAGTTCGTGGACATCGGGAGTTACATCCGGGGATTTTTGGGTTCAGAAGTCATGCAAATGAGAATAAGCACTGAAAGGGATTGGTCAGGAAAGTTTGGTGGGTGTGTTGTGCCAGGAGAGATTTTTTGAGATACTCTTTTTGCTGAGAGAACAAAAGATAGCTATGGCTGTGTGTTTCAGAAAACAGATTGTTTGGATTTTAGGAGATTCGTGGATACATTGGTTGAAGGTGCATGCAGAAAGCTGTGGAGTAGCTGTAGATCTTGGATTCCCACATGTGGAAGTACACTGGCATGGAGTACGTGGAATGAAGTGGTTGGATTTGCTACCTCTCTGTGCTACTTTGGAGACAGAGCAACATCCAGACATAATTGTAATTCATTGTGGAGGGAACAGTTTAGGACATGTGACTGGAATATTTTTGCAATTTGCTATGAAAGAAGGACTGAGGAAGGTTATGGACATGTTTCCTAATTCGCAAGTGATATTTTCACGGATTGCGCAGAGACAAATGTGGCTTCGTTCTTCTTCATTTGGTCCACAAATGGAAAAAGCGCAATGTTAATACGGCTGTTTGTGGCTTTCTAAGAGATTTTGGCATGTCTTCTTTTCACAATGAAAATATTATGTTTTGTAGTACATACATTTTTCGCAGAGATGGAGTCCATCTTACTTATGCTGGCAATCAGATTTTTCTGAGAAATGTACAAAATGCATTGCGACCTTTTTTGGAATTACAACAACGATTTTGAAGTAGATGTTAAGCATTTACAATTTTTGACTTACAAACACCACCCAAAGGCTCTTTTCAGAGCCACCACTTCTTTCCAGAGAAAATTACAATGTTTGTGATGGAGTAGCAACCCAATTTTTTTAATGTTCGCGAACTGTCCGCGGACTTCTAAAAAATACAAAGAGCCCTGCTTCATTTATTTTCACTTCTATTTTTTAACTGGGAAAGGCGGCTCTGAAAAGAGCCTTATTTTTTTTTTGATTTTTGTAATTTTGTATTTTTTTTGGTTTTTCAGTCACGACACACTAGGAGAGGAGGGTAAAGGAGGGTAAAGGGGGGACACCAACCACAGGGATAAGAAAGGGCGAGCTGAGAGAGGAAGATGTAGAGTGGGTTTTATTTGGGAAGTGAGCAGGTCTTCTCGTGCTCTGAGACGATAGTCTCAAAAGCACTCCGAAGTCGCTCCCCCCTGCAGAGTACTGTGTCACAGTACATACATACAACTGTGACCCTCGAAAGGTAAGGGTCATCAGCATTCTGTATGGCCTGTGAGGCAGCTTGAGAAAGACGCTGTCCCACAGAGGTGGTCCTTGTGGTGACAGGATCAGAAACAGAGGATGAAGTAGAGGAAATCAACCTGCTACATTCTTCGCAAGGTACAATCCTGCGAATAGCCCCAGAGTGAAATGACCTCAGGTGTCGCTTCATAGTAGTGGTCCCAAAGCTGTATTTACCGTGCTTCCCGCGACTGAGTATCATCATTTGTGATGTCATCCTTGATGTCCTGGGTGTTAGTCTTAGCAGTGCACGGTGGTGGCGTGAGTTATGGTTGCTTATCTTACCATAACTGGCGAATTTCAAGGGTTTTTCGGTTTTACTTGGAACCATAACGTCCCTTTAACAAAGTTTTTTCACTGAATTTCATAGGTTTTTAGTAGCGCAACTTAACCATAACGTCCCTTTAACAACGTTTTTTTCACTGAATTTCATAGGTTTTTAGTAGCGCAACTTAACCATAACGTCCCTTTAACACATTTTTTCACTGATATATATATATATAATGTTTGTATCTGCATTGAACATCTCTGGCTACTCATGATGCAGGGCAGGGTTTTGGATGCGTGTTGGTGTTTCTAATTGGCTAGTGTTAATGTTGTGAATGTGTACTTCTCTGTGAGAGGTTGCACTGAATATGTGTCAGCATTTTTATTGGTTTTCTTAGAATGTAGTCCTCTTTTTCTGTTTTTGATTTTGGAAAGTATGAAACTCCACATTTTGTCTACTTTTCTCATTTTTACTGCAGAACTCACACTGTGCAGTGCATGTTATCTGTGATAAAATATGATTGCCATTAATCAGTTGTTTGTCATTGTTTTATTTAAAGTTTTGTTTGATAACATGTTGATTTTGGGGATCTTTTTTGTTTAGTTTTTTTACTGTGTTTTTTAACAATGAAGTGGACCTGCTGCATGTGTAGAAAATGGATGAGAACAAGTGTTGAAAGTTGTTTACTAGGAAAGAAAATTAATTTTCAGTGAGGTGCATGAGATAGAACCATTAAGTATACTAACCACACTCACATTAAAACAATGATCACAGTGCAGTAGAAATATCTACAATGCTTTTATAATCACTAAAGTGTGTATTAGGGTGATATGAAAATGAGTTTATTTAAAAAAAATGGGGTGTTAAGTGATTTGAAAATGTGTGCGCTGTAAAAAAGATTTGGTTTGCTTAAGTTTGTTACTGTGTGATTATCTAAAAGAGAAAATGCATTATCTTCATTTGTTTATTGATTTGTGAAACCTAGGGCCAGATTACAGACACTTTGCGCTTGTGCCAGTGCAAAGTTTGCACTGTATTAGCACTAGGGCAAAGTCTGCCCTATTTTCAAAAACACTGGGACACATTAAAAAACCATTGCACCTCAACAAGTGCATTTTGGCATATTAAACAAAAGCACCAGGGCTTAAATTGCCCTTGTGCTAATAAGATACATTTTTGATGCATTTTTGCATCAGGGAAAGTTTGCCATAGTGCTAATACCATTCCGTATTAGCACTAGGGCAAACTTTGCCCTAGTGCAAACATGTAGTGAAAATGCATCTTTTTTGCACTAGGGTAAGTTTTGCCCTGGTGCTTTTATTACACCAAACTGCACTTGTTGAGATGCAATGTTTTTTTTAATGTGTCCCAGTGTTTTTTAAAAATAGGGCAAACTTTGCCCTAGTGCTAATAGTGTACAAACTTTGCACTTACACATGTGCAAAGTTTCTGTAGTCTGGCCCCGTGTGTTTAATGTCATGAAATGTATGTGTGATTAGTTTTATTTTCAAAAGTATATTCATAAACACTATAGGAATGGTATTAGTTGTGCAAGCTGGTATTATTTAAAATATAAATGTAATGAACTTTCGGGTGCAAATTGCCCTAATAATTGCAGGTGTAGTATGTACTTAGTAATCTACTTTTAGTACACAAATTAGGTTGAAGAATGTTGGGATGTTTTATTAGAAGTATCCATGTGCAACAGTTTAAAATTGGACACATACTGATTTCTTTTTAATGTTATTGTTACTCTACTGCTACTTGATACAGAAATAGTGGCAGATTTGAACATCAGTTTACTGGGCACACTGGTTATTTCATGGAGTTAAGGTGAATATTCAGCATGTTCATAGTTACAGGTCTGACCAATGTGAGGACTTTAATAAAGACTCTGGGGCATCATCTGATGCAGGAAAAAAACCTTGGATTTTGGCTTATTGCTATTATACGTGTGGTTCATTATACTCTAGTAGTAATAGTGTTTTTATTTGGTTGCAAAACAGCATCAATAGTGATGATTTTTTACAGTAGATTCATATGCGCAGATTTTAGGCCATGCCTTAAATGTTACAAATATCTGCAGCATTGGAGCACTGTATTTGAAGAGTTATTAAAATGCTAGATATGTTCAGAGAGGCGGCTTCATTTTTTTGTTGCATCATTGTCTTTTTTAGAGTTGTCATTTTTGCTATTATATATTTTTATATAGTTAGATTTTTGAATATGTCTAGCATTGCAATTAATATTTTAAAACACTAACAGGCTACCAACCATAGATTTTGGCCTTTACCAGGGGATACCGCTTTCAACCGTGTCCACTGTATATTATATACAGTGAGCAGTCACTAGACATGGACATTAGCACAATACTGGCCAGTGGCCACAACCTTTGTCTGTGTCAACGATAATATTCTAACATATAAATGGGCCACAAGCATGGCCTTTGACCTTGAGCAGTTTGTCAATATTTTTGCCATATCCACTGTTTGTTTTAAAAAAATAAAATGCAATAAGCAATGGCCTTGGACCGTGCCCATTGTGTATTATACAACACTAGCTAGCCACTAGCTACAGCTTTTGGCTGTGACCCCTCTATATTGGGGACACTAACGAGCCACAAGCCATGGCTTTGAACACAATACTAGCTAGTGGCTATGGCCTTTGGCTGTGCCGACTGTAAATTCTAACATATTAATGGGCACTAGCTATGCCATTTAGCCATGGACACTGGCTACAGCTGTCAGCATTTCCCACTGTATATTTTAAAACAATGATGGGCCACTAGGCATACCTTTTAATCATGCACATTGGTATTTTTTAACAGTAACCAGACAAAATCTATGGCATTTGATGCTGGGCAGTGACCCCAGCATTTGTCTTGGCCAAGTCCATGGCCTAAACTGTTATTAGGTTAAAGTTTTTATGAGCTAATAATGAAATATATGCAGATAATGGGTGGGAATCATTGTTGGAAGTTGGTTATAAGAAAAAAGTGTCACATTGTAGATTGTTTGTTTGTTTTAGTAAATGGTGTTGCCAAAAAAGATGAGAACAGTTGGAAACAGCTAATAGATATTGGAAACGTGAAAAACGCTTTTGCGTATCTATTGGAGCACAATTATTTATACAATGGCATGTGACTGTACCAAACTTGTGTATGTTTAAAGTTGAGTTAACAAACTAAGCTACTTTTGTTGGTAGCTTCAATTCTGAAGAACAGGGATACAATAAAGTGCCTGGGTCCATTTTCCTTCTGATTGTATCTTTGTAAGTGGTCCTTAGACATCTGGTAGCACAGTACTGGCACTCTTTTCGGACCGACAAACTAAGAGGTTTCTGGTAGGGGTTCGGAACTGTTGGCAGGCCTGATCTGCTGGGAGTTCAGGCCCCTACGGCAGTGTTTTTAATAAAGCACCCGCACTAATAGCTACAGACTTGGAAGGATAGCTCAGCAGCCACGTGCTCACCTTGCAAGCAAGACGACACGGAGCAGCACAGGTTAGATCAGCCAGGTCCGTACTTAGAAACCTCTGGGTATTAAGCACGTTATAAATAACCTATCATATCATATCATATAACACAGTGCCAGTGTTTCAGAGAGCCTATTCCTGGGATCTAGCATTTCTGCTGGCTGCCATAATATCTCGGTGGCACCACGGAATGAGGCAGTGGAAATGGTGTTACAGGGTTACATTTTCAGTGTAGCTGTGAGTGGTGGTTGTGCATAATCAACCTCCACCCATTAGAGTTGCTGCTAGCAGCACAAGAGCTTCAAACACTGGTAGCACTGGAACACTATATTTGAAGAGTTGTTAGAAATGCTTGAGACGTTCAGAGAGGAGGCTTTTCATGAAGTGTCTACGAATGTACTGCTCTTTTCTCCACCAGTACCACTTGGATGAGCAAGAGGCCTTAGCAGGATATTTTCTTTCTGAACGAATGCATCTGCTGGAAGTCTTCATCCACTTCATCCTGGGGAACTAATAATGTCTTTATTCAATTGAAGACACTCCAGCATTTCGCATCTAAAAAAACAAAAAGAAAAGATGCCGGATATGAAGCTTGGGAACATCCATCATGATAAAATATTTAGGGTGAGTCACCTGGGATGATGTGGATTATGCATATTGGAAATTGCATAAGATGGTCTGGTCCATACTTGGCTGCAGCCTTTTTGGGCATATGTGTGGTCTTTTATCTTCACAGTAGCTGTGAGAGGTGGTTGTGCATAATCAACATTCACTCGTTAAAGGTGCTGGTAGTAACAGCCAGAGTCTTCAAACAATAGCATCACTGGAACACTCTATCTGAAGAGTTATTCGAAATGCTAGAGAGTTTCAGAGAGGAGACTTCATTTTTTGCAGCATTGTCTTTTTAGAGCTGTCATTCTTTTATTTTATGTTTTGCTCTCCAGTTGGACATTGGAACATGTCTAATATTCTGCAAGATAATATTTGGATGTGGCCCTTTTCATGTAAAGTTTCATCAAAAATCTTGGGGTTATCAATTATGATAAATCATCTGGTGCAACTCTTCTTGGAAGATGTAGATGATGTGCATTTGAAAATCTCACAGGATGGTCTGGGCCATACTGGGCTGCAGCTTTTTTGGCTTACATGCAGTCTTATATATTCACTGTAGCTGTGAGCGGTGGTTATGCATAATCAACCTTCACCCATTAAAGGGGCTGCTAGCAACTGCCAGCGTCTTCAAACACTGCTAGCACTGGAACACTCTATTTGAAGAGTTATTAGAAATGGTAGAGACGTTCAGAGAGGAGGATTTTCATGAACTGTCTACAGATGTGCTGCTCCTATCTCCAACAATACGACTTGAATGAGCAAGTTGCCCTCCCACAATATTTTCTTTCTGATAAAATGCATGTACCAGAAGACTTCATCCACTTCATACTGGGCTACTAATAGTGTTTTTTTTGGTTGAAGACAAACCAGCATTTCACAACTGAAAAAAAGAGCTCCACCATTGAAAGGAATATGTAGCTTGGGAAAGTCTATCTGTGCAGAATGAAATAGTTTGTATGAACATTACTCTATTCATCCTCACGTGAAGTCATGGGTGACATTTTAGAATTGTATCAAATGAAAGCAACGAAAAGCACACCTAACAGTGTCTGGAAAAAGATCTTCAAAGCTTTTTGTTTCCCTATGTTTTTTCCTCTGGTCCAGGAGGCAAATGGGATGTTTGGAAGGTTCCAATCTGTTCTTCAGAATATCTTTGTACAAAAATGTATTCTGAAGATTCAAGAATCCGCATTAATGTAGTATATATTTTACACTTATTGTAAGAAATTGAATTTGCACCAATATGTTATGCTGTTGCTCATACAGTTTAAACCAGAATTGAACAACTTTTTTGCATTTGAGATGCTGCAATGGGTGTAAGAAAAATATTCTTGCTACATTGAGAGGAACAATGGAACATTGGTATAGGAGACACTCCAAGGTTAGATGCATGATCAGAAAATGGGGCTTTCCAATTCGGTTAGTGACTTTAACTTGCACTGTGTATGGTTGAGATGATTTTGGAGAGTGGATTTGTGAAACTAATCCACAGAAAGAAGACATAGAACACACAAGAGCAGGAGAAGTGTGTTCCATGGACCCTATACGTGTATCGTGGTTCTTTCATCATATATCTTTAGCCATGTTAAAATGTATATGTACTGAAGACAATGGTTCATTAGGCACTGTGGAACATTTCTTTTGAAAGAAAGAGTACCAGGCACATGGGGCTGCACATATACATTTGCTGTTGTGGATTAAAGATGCTTCACAGTGCACCTAATACCCTCCAGTTCAGATTTGGCTTGCCTAGGCCTGTGACACCAGTTGGTTGAGTGAATAGTTTGATATCATGTATTTAATGTGATTTTACTGGTAAGACACCAAGACATATGTATCTTTGGCAAAAGAGTTAAGCAATGGCAAATCATTAATCATTACAATCCACTTGCTTTGGAATGCAAATTTTGATGTAAAGTATATTGCTGACGATCCAACAGTTGTTTCTCAATATGTTACACCATATATCACAAAAGCTGAAAAGAGATATGAAGCTGAGATATGGGCAGATTTATCAGCAGATAAAAGTCTTAGAAACAATAAATGTTTTGGTTTGAACATGCTCTCTAATAAAGAGTGGCAGCCACGAAGCTGCAGATTGGCTAACTAGTACCTAGCATTAATGTACTTTGATCAAGTTTTGGTCCAGCTACTACTAGAAATCGGGTTTTTGAGTGAAATTCAGCAGTTAGTTGAAACAGTATCTGATAGTACAGAGATTCTGAATACTAACTCAATTACATATTATCCAAATCGATCTCTAGAGTTTGTTTATATGAAGTAGCACAACGTTACTCATATCAAAATATTGAAGCAAACAGTGACAGAGGATGTTTTACAGAACACAGTGTACTAGTTGCCTAGTGAGACATGAGAAGTCAAGTATCATTAGCCACATGAAACTGTCATGCCAAACTGCAGAGAAAAAGGAATTATTTATTGTTGTGTTTTGCAGTTATTCTTCACATGGTATGCAGAGAGTGATTTGCTTGGAAGCTTAATAACTTTTGAGCAATCATTTTTTGCAAAAAAAAAGCTTGATTACATTTCCCAAATGTGATTAGTACTTGGAGTTACTGGAGAAAGAACTACATGAATAAAAACTTTTGGCAGCAGCATTGGCAAAAGAGACTCCTGAGGGAAGTCAAGATTCCGCAGTAGAAAGTAAAAATGTGGTTGGTGAGCCAATTATTCAAACTTATGTTGATCTTGCCATGAAAGAAGTTGAAAGTGCAATGCAGCAACCTGAAGTTGCATATGCAGATTATGATAACATAGTTAGTACAGTTAATATAGAGCAACAAGAATTGTATTATCAAATTAAAGATAGGTTCTTACTTGCTTTACAGCATGACAAGCATACTTGTTCTTGTGTCCAATACAAACCTGTATTGTTGTATGGTAGTGGACAAGCAGGAAAAGGTAAATATTTGTAATTCCTGCAATTAGAGCTATGATGTAACATGTAACTGATTGCTCTTTGACATATTAGGGTAATTCATAGAATTTCGCACACAAGTGGCGCACGCGGCTGGCGCACAGTGTGCGCGTGCGAATGTCTTTGCCAGCCGCGTGCGCTAAAATCGATTTCTGCGCACAGCGTATTCATGGATTTTCGCCTCCAAAACCAGCAGTGGCGCGAGTGGTGCAGCGACCCTGCAGCAGCGCCAGTTACGCCCCCAAGACCGCCCCTAGCGCAAGGAAAAGCCATCAAAATCCCCAATCCAGCGCAAAGGGCTGCGCTAAACCGGGACCAGTTTACAGGGCTGCCAAACACCAAACGCCAAGCGGGGAACGTGTATTACTGGGGTTCGTGTGAAGTTTCACACGCGAAAGCGCCTGTGCGAGTGGGGTACGTGTATAACTGGGGTTCGCGTGAAGTTTCACACGTGGAAGGGCCTATGCGAGTGGGGTATGTGTATAACTGGGGTTTGCGTGAAGTTTCACACGCGATTGGAGCAGAGTATGTGTATTTCGGGTGTTCGCTGGAAGTTTCACACACGAAAGGGCCTGTGCGAGTGGGGTACGTGTATAACTGGGGTTCGCGTGAAGTTTCACACGCGAAAGGGCCTGTGCGAGTGGGGTACGTGTATAACTGGGGGTCGCGTGAAGTTTCACACTCTATTGGAGCAGGGCAGGTGTATTACGGGGTTTGCGGGAAGTTTCACACGCGAAAGGGCCTGTGCGAGTGGGGTACGTGTATAACTGGGGTTTGCATGAAGTTTTACACATGAAAGGGCCTGTGCGAGGGGGGTACGTGTATAACTGGGGTTCGCGTGAAGTTTCACACACTATTGGAGCAGGGTAGGTGTATTACGGGGGTTTGCGGGAAGTTTCACACGCGAAAGGGCCTGTGCGAGTGGGGTACATTTACAACTGGGGTTCGCGGGAAGTTTCACACGCGAAAGGGCCTGTGCGAGTGGGGTACGTGTATAACTGGGGTTCGCAGGAAGTTTCACACGCAATTTCAGCAGGGTACGTGTATTTCTGGGGTTCGCGGGAAGTTTCACACGCGATTTTGCTGTCAGAGCGGGGTATGTGAATTTCAGGGGTGCACAGTGAGTCCTACACGTGAATTGGCAGTGTGGGTCCTCCCGGGTGTTCCCTCTACACCCCCCACAGCACCTGCAGGCAGCCCATACCACAGGGTACTACCCCCCACCTCTGGTCATGTCCCGCAGGCAACCCATCCACCATGGGCATGCCCCCCAGCCAAGCCACATGTCAGCTTGCACCCCCACCCCCAGCAGTCAGGGGCACCTGCCATCAGGCCCCCACACATTTCCCCCTGCACCCCCACCCCCCAGCAGTCAGGGGCACCTGCCAGCAGGCCCCCACTCATGTCCCACACATGTTCCCCTGCACCCCCAACCCCCAGCAGTCAGGGGCACCCGCCAGCAGGCCCCCAATCATGTCCCACACATGTCCCCCTGCACCCCCACCCCCAGCAGTCAGGGGCACCTGCCAGCAGGCCCCCACTCATGTCCCACACATGTCCCCCTGCACCCCCACCCCCCAGCAGTCAGGATCACCTGCCAGCAGGCCCCCACACATGTCCCCCTGCACCCCCACGCCCCAGCAGTCAGGGGCACCTGCCAGCAGGCCCCACTCATGTCCCACACATGTCCTCCTGCACCCCTACCCCCCAGCAGTCAGGGACACCTGCCAGCAGGCCCCCACACATGTCCCTCTGCACCCCCACCCCCAGCAGTCAGGGGCACCTGCCAGCAGGCCCCTACACATGCCTCCCTGCACCCCCACCCCCCAGCAGTCAGGGGCACCTGCCAGCAGGCTCCCACACATGTCCTCCTGCACACCCACCCTCTAGCAGTCAGGGGCACCTGCCAGCAGGCCCCCACTCATGTCCCACACCTGTCCCCCTGCACCCCCACCCCCCAGCAGTCTGGGGCACCTGCCAGCAGGCCCCCCACACATGTCCCCCCTGACAGGTCATCACACTCCAGACCCATGCCCCTCATGGCCACCCAAATCCCACCCCAGTCCAAACACCCCACATTGAATTCCCAAAGTCATGATGGAAAATACATAACCAGCATGGCCATGAATCAATGTCCCTCAGACCCACGCAATGGTGACACATGACTGTGAAAAGATCAACATTGTGACATGCACAAAACAAATGATATAAGACCACATCAGTAAAGTATATAATACATGTGTATTCAATAATTAACCAAATGAATAAAACAACATCACACAATAATGGAAATAATGAAGAAAAAGCTGCATGTCCAAAATATTCAAAAAAAAATGTGTGAAAGCAGAATCCAAATCAATCCAAAAGCAAATGGGTCCAAAGAGTCTGTCCGTCCAACCAAATCCAAAGTGTAAAAATAAGACACATCCATTGATCCATGGTAAAAAAGAAACTTAAATGAAGTGAAATCCAGTGTTGAACTATATACAAAGTACAAATCCAGGGTCCATGAGCCCAACCATTGAAAGGAAACCTACAAAAACCCTAATGAACAACTATATACAAAAAGGTGGGGCATTGTCCAAGTGCCCCAAATGAAATGAAAACCAAAAAGAAACCTAACACTAATTAACTATATACAATGGCAGCGGGCTAGTCCGACGGCTCACTTCCGGATTTCCCGGGCCAGGGCATCATCGAACTCCTGCTCAATGTCCCGGAGGCGGTCCTCTTCCATGGCCCTGAGGGTTTGCAGGGACGATGACATCCGGACCTCCAGGTCCCTGCAAATTGCCTCGAGGCACTTGGCCCGCCTCAGAGCCCTTTGCATGGAGTTCTCCGCCCTGACCATCGTGAGCCGTGCTTCTTCCGCCCGCTGCCGCTCCGCATCTATAGCATGGCCTAACCGCTGCCACACGGTAGACACTTTCCGTCCTGGGTCCTCCTGCCCTCCGGCCGATGCCTGCCCCTCTGATGTCAAAGGCCCC
Organism: Ambystoma mexicanum; assembly: GCF_040938575.1. Lineage (NCBI taxonomy): Eukaryota > Metazoa > Chordata > Amphibia > Caudata > Ambystomatidae > Ambystoma > Ambystoma mexicanum. Next base: position 368,712,774 of record NC_090930.1, read on the forward strand.
GAGCCATCATGGCTCCCACCTTGTTGCTGCTGCTGCTGTTCCTGTGCCCGTGCCCTGGCTCCTGCTGCCTTCACATCCTCCTCCGGCTGGGGTGCAGTTGTTGAGGTGGCCAGCCATGCTGGATGTCCGACTCCCGACTGTGGCAGGGATGTGTCCTCCACAAGCCTGGCCGCACGGTCAGAGGCAGCTCCACAGGGTACCCTGGTGATACATGGGTGGGAAGATGGCACAGAGGACGACTGGTGCATAGGGGGTTCAGGTGAGGAGGGGGTCGAAGCAAGGTTCAGCAAACGAAGGAATCCGGCCTGGGTGACCTGTCCCAGTAGGCTGACGTGGTCAACGAGCCATTCGAGATGACGTGTAGTCTCCCCATGAAAAGACTGCAGGTCACCACGCATGGCTCGTTGACGCAACGCCCCCACCCAGGACAGGCTAAACCCGGTCCCGGATAGCCACATCTGCAGGGAGAGGAAGGCCAGTTGTTGTAAGCGGATCCCCTCCCTGAAAACGGGTCTGCACGTAGGCATCCCTGCTGGTGCGGGATGATGCAGTCACAGGATCAGGGACAGGGTTACACACAGGCACTTCCGCAGCAGCCTGTGCTGCCTCCTGTCCATGCCCCTGCACTGCACCACTGGAACTAGTGGAATCCCCACCTCCAGACCCAGTCTCTGTCCCTTGCGCGGCCTCCTCCTCCACCAAATCCCCCACCAACCTGGATGACTCTGTGCCATCTTCCTTCGTCGGAACCTGTGGGGTCTCAGCTGCCCATTCTGCTGCTGAGGAGTCCAACTCCGACCTCCGCCTCTTGGACCTACCCTCGGCAGCTGCAGGCTGGGACGCGGCACCTGACTCCTCACTCCCTGACGAGATCACAACCTGGAAGGGGAGCCGGGCCTTGCGTCTCCAGCTGGTGGTGTGATCCCCGCCGCTGTGCTCCACAGCACCCTCTCCGCCCTCTTCATCAGTTGACACTGCAGACAGGGAGAGATAGGAGACAGGCATCAGGACACTGTACAATGGACTAATACACACATGCCAGTTGCACATGAGTGGCAGTGTCAAACTTCAGACATGGCATCACAATCCCCAACACACATGGCATGTCAACTCACACACATGAGCAATTCCACAGCAATATGGCAACAGCTAGCACCATCCATACACATACAGCAACATGAGCAGCCAAAGGTGAGCCAGACATCACATGAAACACAGGGAGTGCACTAGACATGCAGACACACCACCACACTTACATGCATGTGTACACCTCCACCAACTGTCGCAGTGATGAGATTGGCATCCATGTCACATCTGGCAATCAGTCTTCTACATATCAGTGTCTCAAGCATCCATGTTGCATCACTGTTGCACCCTTGTGAAATACACACACATGCACATGTACATGGTGCAGATACATGCAGCTGGAACCGACATCCATGTGTGACACCACAACCATGCCAACTTACATACACAGTCATTCAAACATGTGTGCTCACACATCTGCATTTGGCATGCAAGCTTACACACACATGCACCATCCATGTGTCTCACACATGAGAGGACTTGCATGTGTTAGCCTCACAGCCCTGTACATACACATCCATACATGGCCCTACAAAACCACATGTGCAACCTGCACACTACTGGCACACCACCACACGCACAGCTTACAATTAGTATGCATGTACACTTACCGCTCGACTCCAGATGGGTCTGCCTCTCAAGGACCTGGACGTGGAGCACTGGGGATATGCATTCCAGGACCCTCATTTGATGTTCCGATAGGTGGCCCCGGCACCCCTTAGCATCCGCTGACTTCAAGAGGCGCCGGGCCTTGTTGAGGGTCCTGGACCTGAAGTCCTCCCAGCGCTTCTTGACATGTTTGAATTTGCGGACTGCCACCCCCTCCGTATTGATGGCAGTCACGATGTCCATCCAGATACTGGTCCGTCCTTCCTTGTCGGCGCGCAAACTTCCGAAGAGGGCATCATACTGCCCCAGGACTTGCTCCAGCAGGACACCAACTTCGGTGGCAGTGAAGCTGGTGGCCCTCTGTCTCTATGGCTGGGGGATGCCAGTGGTACCAGATGGTGGTGTGCCCGACATGGCAACCCCAGAGGCAGGTGTGGGTGGGCAACTGGGTCCTGGGGCTGGGCTGTGGAGCGATGGTATCCCAGTCGGGAGTCTTCAGTTCCAGCAGGGGTGGTCACAGCAACTGCACCCCTGGCTGATGTGCAGGCAGCAAATAGCAGGGCACGTGGGCAGCAGGCAGGCAGGCAGCAGCAGATGGCAGGTGGGAGCGTGCTCGGGGCTCTTGGGGGCTGGAAAATGGCCTTCAGGGCAGGAGCGTGGTCTTCCGTGTGTTTTCGCCTGGCCAGCTTGATACGGAGTGATTTGGCACATGAAAAAATTGCACGTCAGCATGTAATTCGAGGAAAGGCCCTTAGCGCGTGAGCGCATCAGCACCCGCAAACAATTCCATTGGACCAAAGGCCCTTAGCACGTGAGTGCGTCAGCACACACAGGCGATTCCATTGGACCAAAGGCCCTTAGCGCGTAAGCGCGTCTGTGACCTATCGCGCACGGGTGTTGCCCTGGCAGGGCTTGAAGATCCCACGTGGATTTCCATTGCTCTGTACGTGCTTTTCGTGGGGTGCGGTGCGTGTGTTTTCCAGGGGTTGGGGTTCACACACTATTACTTCACAGTGGGTGGGTGTTGGCTACGCGTTCTTCTACACGCAAAGCAGACAGTGAGTGCTAGCCCGCTCGCCCAGGCCCAATCGCGTGTAAAACTTCCCATGCACCCCAGAAATACACGTACCCCGCTCGCCCAAGGCCTATTGCGTGTGAACCGACAAGAAGTACAGATTTCACCCACTCGCTCTCCACGAAAAGCACGTACAAGAAAATGGCGTCCTACACGTACCTTTTAAGCTGGCCCACACGTACACTTCACTTACGCGTGTACACGCCCTTTCATCCAATTACACGCGATGCCACTTGGACGTGCAGTTTTTCCACGTGTGCTCTGTCATCACGTGCTATGAGGGAAACACCCGGGCGCGTTATGTAACGTACACGCGGTAACTTACGCGCTTACGCGCTAAGGGCCTTTGGTCCAATGCAATCGCGTGCGTGTGCTGACACACTTACGCGCTAAGGCCCTTTCCTCGAATTACATGCTTACCTGCAAGATTTTCACGTGTCAAAACACTCCGTATCAAGCTGGCCACGCGAAAACACACGGAAGACCACGCTCCTGCCCTGAAGGCCATTTTCCTGCCCCCCAGAGCCCCGAGCACGCTCCCACCTGCCATCTGCTGCTGCATGACTCTCTGCTGCGCATGTGCCCTGCTATTTGGTGCCTGCACATCAGCCATCTCCAGTTGCTGTGCCCACCCCTGCTGGAACAGAAGACTCCCGACTGCGATACCATCGCTTCAAAGCCCAGCCCCAGGACCCAGTTGCCCACCCACTCCTGCCTCTGGGGTTGCCATGTCGGGCACATCTCCATCTGGCACCACTGGCAACCCCCAGCCAGAGAGTCAGAGGGCCACCAGCTTCACTGCCACTGAAGTTGGTGTCCAGGTGGGGCATGTCCTGGGGGATTATGATGCCCTCTTCAGAACATCACGCGCCAACAAGGAAGGACGGGAGAGGATCTGGGACGACTTTGTGGTTGCCATCAACGCGGAGGGGGTGGCAACCCGCAACATCAAGCACGTCAAGAAGCGCTGGGACGACTTCAGGTCCAGGACCCTCCACAAGGCCCAGCGCCTCGCAGAGGGGGGCCGGGCACACATGAATAACATCCAGATGAGGGTCCTGGAACGCGTAGGTCCAGCGCTCCACGCCCAGATCTATCGGAGGCAGACCCGTCCGGAGTTGAGCGGTAAGTGGCCAAGCATTGCTGTGTGAGACAGAGCATGTTGCAGTGTGCTGCAAGTCTAATGCTTGCCTGTATGTGTGACATAGGCCATGTATGGATGTGTGTGTGCAGGGACATCAAGGTCATGCATGTGAGACCAGTTATGATGGTTGGTGCATGTGTTTTAATGCAACATGGGGAGCTCTATGCGGAATGCACACATGAAAGCATGGCTGTCTCTGCTCCTGGACATGAAGGGGGGGTTAGGAATGGGTGCTGATGTGATGTACTTGTAGGGTGCACGTGTGTGTGTGTGCCAGAGAAGTGTGTGTGTGACTTTGAAACTTCATGGCTGCATGTGACTTTGAAGGCAACATCTTGGTTTACAGGGGCCCTTCTACATGGATATTGATGTTGATTGCAGGCGCCGGGACTGTTTCTGCATGTGTGTTGTGTGCATTGACCCATGGGTTGTGGAATGACAGGATGGAAGTGACATTTGACAGTGCCACTCATGTGTTATTGCTTCCTGTCTAGGGTATTTTGTACTGTACCCTGATGCTTGTGTTCTATGTCTCCCTCTACGCAGCGTCAAGTGATGAAGAGGGCGGACACGGTGCTGTGGAGCCAAGGGGCGGGGATGCATCCACTGGGTGGCGACACAAGGCCCAGCCACCCTCCCAGGAATTACCATCATCTGGGACCGAGGGGGCTGGTGCTGCGTCTACCACAACGGCTGTGGCGGAAGGGCCAGGTGAGCCCCCACAGGGGCTTTCAATGGCAGAAGATGGTGTGGAGACATCCAGGTGGTGGTCTCCACAGAGGAGGAGGAGCCCGCTACTGAGCCGCACATGGGGCCTGGTGGCGGTAATACCACTGGTGCAAGTGGTGCAGTCCTGGGCCAGGGGCAGGAGGCAGCACAGGTCACCACGGAGGGGCCTGTGCATGTCGCTGTCCCTGACCCTGTGACTGCACTACCATGCAGCAGCAGGGAGGCCCCATCCCAGGCCCGTCCGCAGATAGGGGAGAGTGCCATGTCATCTGCCTCTCCACTACCTGCGGAAGAGGGGTCCCACGAACGTATGGTCTCTGACCTGGTTGGTGGGTCCTGTAAGGATATTTAGCAAACAGCACAGAGTACAGCGCTACTGCACAAGTAGCAAATTTTTTTTTGCAGCCCCACCACCACAAGGGTGCGGTGCATTGCTATATGGGTTAGCAGATTAACAAGGAAAGACAGGCTATTCAGTCAAAAACGATTTTAACATATAAGATGCAAATCTATTTTTACAGTTAAAAGCACACGTGTTCATTTAAAAATGCACACTATTTTTCACCTGAAATGCCTATGGTGCGAGAGACACATTTGAAAATTAACAGCTAACCTATTAACCATTAACCTGACTAATAAAACCTTATTTAATATAACCCACTAATAAAATGTGTTCTGCACTGCAGAATTAGGCATACTCTGAAAACCATTTAAATGTGTGTGCAGATTTTTTTTCTCTTCTCTTCTCTGCCTGATTCTCCGTGTTTTTGTGCACAGTAACTGCAGGAAGAAGGAAGTCAGATTTGCAACAATTGCAAATGTATAAGCGAAGCTATTGTTGAAGAGTAGGAGGATGAGAGATGATGGATTTCATTGGGACACGTCATACAGAGGGCTGAGAGGAAAGTTTTAGTGGGCAGTAACGGGGAAAATTCCAGGCAGACATTTTTCTGCACTACTGGGGAGAAGACCTGGCTGTGGGGTCCTGACTGAATGCAGATTCCTGTGTCCTGCTGCAGTCGAGATTGGGGAGAGCTGAAAGAAAAACCTTTCCACTGGCTGAGGCATTCCTATCTGAAAAAGCTGAGAATTCCAGGCAATGACCCCGGCTTGAGAAGGCAAGCGTTCCTTTTTGCTGGAGTCACATTCACAAAGAGAACAACTAAAAAGATAAGGTAATGAGAAGTGTGGGAGCTGAGTGTGTACGGTAATATGCAGTCAGTGTAGGATTCCTGTGCGTGTCTTAATCAAGTGCTAATGTTGCAATTTGAGTTCTGTTCTCCGCCACTCTCTTTGCAGAGTGTCACAGACAATGCTTTGACTGTACCATTTTATTTCTGTAAAGAATGAGATCGTTTTTAAATACAACTTTTATAATACAGAAAAATATTTGAAAACAGACGGGTGATGTTTATTGTTTACCATTACAATGCTGATGATGTGGGGAGATTTTTAAACAGTGCAATGGTCATTTTAAGACAGATGTGTGCATGTCAAAATCAGTATGAATAATTGTGAGTGACTGCAGCATAGCTTGTTGGAGGTACATGAGCCAACGGGAAGAGAGACTCTCTGAACATAGCTCCCTACCGTATATAAGGTAGTGGAAATTACCACAAGACTACCACATATAGCTCTCTGTCGTAAATAAGTCAGTGAGTTCGCCCATGGTGGCACACCAACACTATCACAGGAAAATGTGGTCTTCCTAGAATGCAGGTCTGAGGTCTCTCTAGTGATCACACGAAAAATCTAAGCAAAGATAAGGGATTCTGGACATTGGGGCCACAAATAAAACAAGGGAATTATGCTCACCAAAATACCACCAACCACGTATACCAAATATGCAGGTCTGGGTGCTGAAATAATGCATGTCCATTGTATTATTGTTGCACATGGCCAAATCTGAATACAAAGAGTGATTATTGCTAAGTTATTTTTTGGCGGTAATAAAATACCGTCAGGCCCCAAATCTCCACATAATACCCTACATATTTATGGTGCGTTGCAGGCCGGGAAAGTGATCACAGAGTACCTACTGGGCGTGGCAAGCTTGTCTCACACTGCCATTTGCACATTAAAGGGAACCCATTTTATAATAGCAGTGTGCCACTAAAAACGAATTTCAGAATGTCACAAAGAGAAACCACATTCTCAGATCTAGTGCAATATTTAGAGGCAAAGTTATTTGCACATGGGAATTGGTCTTCGAATAGTACGTTAGAATGGAGTAACCGCATTCAGGGTGAGGTGCAGAAAGAAAAACTAGACAATATTTTTGCAGAAGGCAGCATAATTCAGGTCTGCCTTACAAGATTATTGAATGCAGCCGATAAAAGTGCAGAGAAAGACTGTTTAATACGGCTATGCGGCAAAATATGGTTTATTTTAAACAAATCCCTGCGAATGCAAGAGAATGATACTCAGCTAATTAACAGGTTAAAGACTGAATTAGAGGGGGCAAGTAAAAATCAGGAAATGTTGAGAGCAGAATTGGATGTATGCCAAAAAGACATGCAATTAAAATGCAGAGACTTTGATACTCAGTTATCCAAAAGCAAGAAACAATTTGAAGATAGTGAGCAAGAATTGGCACACTTAAAAGCCTTAGTGGATCACATTAGGCAGGATAAAGATGAGGTTGTTTCAGAAATGCAGATTTTACAAAAAGAACATTGTGAAAAAGAAGGTGATCTCCAGAGTGCAGAACAAGAAATGATTAAAATGATTCAAGAAAGAGACAAGAGAAATAAAGAGTTCAATGAATGCCAAATGCAAATGTGCGAAATGCAGGAGGTGATTAATAAAATGAGTGATGAAAATAATTATTTGCATGATGAAGCCAATAGACTCCTTAAAAAGTGTAAGGACTTAGAACAGCAAATGTGCATTCCCAGGTCCCAAGAGAGGCAGCAGGGTACCACATTCAATGGAGTGGAGGTGAATTCTAGCTCTGCCCAAAGAGCTAGTGCCCCAGTGACTGGGCCGGTGACTGAACTTGGTTGCAGCGCCCTTGGGGGATTTGATACTCCCATTGGGGGCAGTCACCAATCTCATACACCTGAAAACAGGATTGACTCACAAAATAGTGCAATTCCATGCATTGCAACAAGTAGCCCCATAAAAATAATGAAATCCATTAAAGCCCTGATCAAACCATTTAAAAAGGGAGGTGAATGCTGCATTGAGGATCACTTAGAAGCGGTGCATGACATTTTTAAAGCACTCCAGATACCTAGGGAACAGTACAGACAATATTTTCATTTAACTTTAGATGCCCCGACGGCCAGCATCATAAGGGGATTAAATGAACAGCAGAATATGACATGGCTGGAGTTTGAAAAAGAAATTAGGCGTCATTTTTCTCCTTTTCAGTCATTGCAGGAGGCAAAGAAAGTCGCGTACACTATTACTGCTGGACCTAATACATCCCCTCGCCAATTTTTACAAGACTTAAAAAGAGCATTCTCTCGCTTTGATGTATCTTTTGACTCAAATTCCAATGAGTTTAAAACCGCATACTTCTATGGGCTACAGAAAGACATCATATCCCAATTGGTCCGTGAATTTGACCGTGACAAGTCCCTTGAATGGATTGTACATCAAAGCACTAAGCTATATGAGGTACTCTATTGTCAGGGTAGAGAAAGTGATAAAATGAAAGATACTAGGCCTAAATCTAAAGAACCCTCAGCCACAGTAATGGAAATCAGGTCAGCCAAAATGTCCCTTGAGTCTGCTCAAAGCCAAGGTAAAAATAATGTGACACCTGAACAAAGGGGTAATCAACAAAGATCGCCATTTCCTGTACCAATGTTCCAAACACATGATCCTAGTAATAGAGAGAGCTACATCAGCCCTAGATATTTAGGGGATAGACCCCGGGTCAGATATCGGCCTGATATGGCAGGTATGAACAATAACCAGAGACAAAATCAAGATCAAAGAAATGATGGTCCCTACCAGTCATTGGGGACACAGAGTAGGTTTGATCCCAACACCATGATATATGGTAATCAGGATAGGCCCCGATATGTGGATCGATTTAATGATAATGGAAATCAACATAGGGGCCAGTACCCACAATCTGAGAGACAGGACATGAGGCAAAACGTGAACTACAATCCACGCCAGTACAATGATTCCCCACCAGGGGACTATAATCAAAGGATGGGTGCAACCCGCTCCCCTCCACAAATGAATCAAGAGTTCAGAAACCATCCCAACCGACATCAATCACCTGAGAGGTATCAGAATAGATCCAATCAGGGGGAAAACAACCAATATCGACCTAGGCCACAGAAAGAGGATCCTAGAGAGATGGAAAGGTTCCAGTGCCTTGAGGCCCAAGTGAAAATGTTAGCTGAGCAAATAGGAAAGCTCTATACAGCGCAAAAACAACCTTCCAAAGAGGGGGCTGATGGCCATAGCAATGACCGGGGGGCTTCCGAAAAGTGACTAAGTACTCATGATAATCGCAGTGCCAAAATGACAGATTGCTCTGATATAATTTTGCATGACAACTCTGAGGTGACTAATGGATTAAAAATGAAAGTACCAGTAAATGAAATTGTGATAGAAAGTGCAAATACTTCTAAAAAAGAGGTACGGTTTAACTTAGAGCTAAATAAAACAGTAAAGATTTGCACAAATGAAAAAGAAACATTAGGAATTCCAAAAGAACAAAGGGACAGATTTAAGAAAAATGACTCATGCATGGGGAATACCAGTGAACAGGGAGTAAGTGGGGATGCCATAGCTCCTTCCCTGGGCAAGCAAAACAATGACCAAACACAGACAGAAAAAGGAAATACTCACAAGGAGGGTACAAGTCAATCACCTGAAGAATTCTTTGAGCCACATATTCTTGAAGAGGCTGCAAGGGCTGGTATTACACTAAATGATCACAAATGCACAGAATTAAAAAATGACAAATTGCTGAATGATGTTGTTACACATGTTCAGTTGGAAGGTTGTAATGTGGTCTCTGATGTTACCCAGATGGATGGGCGAACAGTGGCCACACTCCAAAAAACTTCTGATCATGGAGAAATGAATAAAATATCTCGCACAGAAATGGGTAAAAAGGAGGGAAAAATGTCTTTTCATTTACCAATGTGCTTAGCCAAAAGTGAAAAAGACCTGAGAAAGGTGAGCCCTGAAATCAGTAAGAATTCACATTTCTTATGTGTATTAGAGGAAGTTGAGGACAGATATTATGCACCCATCACTGTAGAAGAAAAATGCCACACCTTCGCTATGATTGACACTGGCGCACAGGCCACAATTATGTCCAAGGAGCTGGTAAAGAGTATCAATGAAGGGAGGCCGCCACAGAGTCAGATCACAGTGAAGGCAAATCAAGGCCCAGTGCATAACTTTAATGGGGAGGAGGTGCCCATCATAGGTGTAACTGAGGTTGACATAAAATTGGAAAGCACAGAATGAAACAAGAGGTATTGATCACATATATTTGTGAAATTCCATTTCTGATGGGGACAGATTGCCTGAAAAGATTGTCTCCTCTCATAGATGGGGTGAATGGAGTGCTGTGGTCCTTAACCAAAAAACCATTGAGGCCTAAGAAACTAAAATCACAAAACAGCAATATAAATGAATGTCACACCGTTGCCAAAACAAATGATGCTGTGGAGGTATATCTCCAGAATAGCTGCATACCTAGTGTCACTGTTATATTAATGTGTCAAGACAAAGATCAGAGCGACAATGAAAAACTACCTGTACAAATATACTTGGACCCAAGGAAAGATTGGCAGACTGCTATAGATGAGCACACATTACGTTTCTACTTAAAAGAGAATACATGCAAACAGAATATTGTTCCTAAAACAGATTCAGAAAAACACATTACCACTCTGGCAGAAATACACATGGAAGATGAGCAACCATGGGTTCACGTTGGTATAAATGATTATCTTAAAACAATAAAAGCCACTTTAGCGCTTGAACATGAAAGGAGTTTCATTAATGAGAAATTGTTGCAAAAAATTATGGAGAGGGAAGAAATCCCGAAATTTAGGATTAAAAACCAATATGTTTCTGGGTTGGACAGTCCAGACTTTGAAAACCGAATTGCAGGCAGATGCATGCTTAAAATTAGCATTGGGCAGAAAACAATTTACCATAATGTATGGATAGTGAATGGAGCACAAAATGAATTTTACATGGGCAATGCCATCATGCACAGAATGTGTATGGTGTTAGATTTCCTTAATCAAAAAATATGGTCACGCCTAGGTGGGCCGGCACCTGAATTTGAAGACAAAAGAAGGGCTTATCATTGTGCACAACTGGTTCCTTATGCCATCGAATTACAAATAAGGAAAGATACTATTATTCCTGCATTTACAAAACAGTTTGCAATAACACTGAAATGCAAAAATGGGCAGCAGATGAAAGGCTCTGATGCATTTGTATGCCTGAATGAATCCATAAAACAGCAAGGCCTGGATTATGAATACATTCCATTGGTAGACATTGGTGAGGGATCTGTAAAAATCATGGTAAATAATAAAGGTTGTCAGGATATTCATTTAGAGGAAAACTCCCCATTAGGAATGGCCATACAAAAATCACATTATACGGCAGATTTAAATAACATGGTGATTGGGAATATTCCTGAAAAATATGTAGATGCCAAGGGCGAGTTGCCAGAACACCTGGACTCTCAGCCCAAAGGAATATTTAAAATTCATTCTGCGTATCCTTATGATTCAAATGAGACAGTGTGCTGCCATCAAGAGGATTGCATAATATTTAATTTAAATGAAAATGAAAAAGGAAATCAGCCCATTGAAGTGGAAGCTGATATGCCAAAATATTTAAAAGTGGCAGCTCTACAAAAAGACACAGCCACACAGTTAGAGGAAAGCGCTGAGATTCCTTTACCAGAAGAGTTTCCAGAATTTTCCAGAATGGTAGAAGAGCAGATCTCCTTAGCGGATGCATGTGACAGCGATGGGGATCGAAACGACCTGAGGGAAATATTTATGGAGTTTAAGGATGTATTTGCAAAAGATGCTTATGATTGTGGTTTAACTGATTTACATGTGGCCACACTACCAGAAGGTTGTAGCAGAAATCCAGTGTTTGTACGCCAGTATAGACTACCGCTGGCATGTTTAGAATCATTGGCAGAGATTATTAAAAATTTGGAATCACGGGGAATAATTAGGCCCATTCATAGCACATCCAATACGCCTATTTTAGGTGTGTTAAAGCCAAATGGTCAATGGCGGCTGTGTGCAGACTTAAGAGAGTTAAATAAAAGAGTACCAGTATCTAGATGGCCACTACCATTCATTGATCAGGGCCTAGCTCAGATACATGGTTCAAAGGTATTTACCACATTAGATCTCACCTCTGGATATTGGTGTGTGCCATTGGCAGAGGAGATACAACACTTATTTTCCTTTACATTTGACAGGACTCAATATGCCTGGCTTAGAGCTCCGTTCGGGTACATCAATAGTGGGAGTGAATTTGGCATATTTTTGAGAAAGGCCATGCCGGATGCAGCGGAAAGAGGAACAATAGTTTATGTGGATGATGTCCTGATAAAAAATGAAAACCTTAAAAGCCATTTTGATGAAATAAGACATGTGCTTGGCCAATTGCAGAAAGCAGGCGCCAAAGTATCTTTGCAAAAAGCACAATGGTGCAAGAAAAAAGTGAACTTTCTAGGGCATGAAGTGACTGAACATGGGCTAAATCCACAAAGGAAGAAAATAGAGGCCATACAAAGATTAAAAGATCCTAAAAATGTGAAAGGAGTAAAAAGTTTATTAGGGATGACAGGCTATAACAGAAAGTTCATTGAGAATTATGCAGAAATCACTCAACCATTGACTAAACTGCTTAAACTAAATACTCCCTGGAGATGGGAAAGAGAGCAGTCTGATGCAGTGGCTAGATTGAAGGAATGTCTTGTAAAGGCACCATGTTTAGCATACCCCATAAAGGACAGGGATTTCTTTATAGAAATAGGCTTTTCTGAACATTGTATGTCAGCAGTGTTATCACAAAAACACGATTTGAATCACAAAACCATTGCATATGCAAGTAAGGCATTTTCCCAAGTTGAAATGAAATTTAATGAATGTGAGAAGGCCCTATTAACCACTGTGTGGGCGCTACAACATTTTCGCCCCATTGTTCAGGGAGAAAAGGTGATTATTGAAACAAATCATCAACCTTTGCAATTTTTAGAGAGTAAAAGAATTAGATCAGGCAATCTAGCGCAATCCAGAATCACTTCATGGACGCTGGCATTACAAGGTTTTCCCGTAGAAGTAAGATATGGACAAAATAAAAAGAGCCCAATTGCTCAAGGGTTAGCTGACTTACATGACTGTGCAGCTGAACAAATACCAAATGAAATGGAAGTGGAAGCTAGTTTACAGGAATTTGAACAATCACCACACAAAGCTTTTGATGAAAAAACATGCAAGGATTTGCCAACTGTATATGTGGATGGTTGTGCTTTTCACATTGAAAATGACAGTAATAAACAATTAGTGGCAGGAATAGGAAATGTCTGGTTGAAATGTGAAGGCGTTCCTAGTATAGGGATGAGGATTGGAGATAGGAGCAGTCAGGTGGCGGAATTGGCAGCCATTTATAAAGCAATTGCTACTGCAGTTGATAAAAAGTTCAGTGAAATTGTCCTGGTGACTGATTCTGACTATGCACGGAATAGCTTTGTGGAGTATTTGCCTGGTTGGAAAGCAAGAGGCATGGTTACATACAACAAAAAGCCACTTAAACATGGAAAAATGATACAAGCCATAGACAAATTGGTGTCAGAAAATAATTTAACAATATACTGGAGAAAAATTCGTGGGCATTTAAAAACACCAGGAGAGGATAAGGAGGGAAATGATAAGGCAGACCATCTGGCTAAGATTGGGGCTGTGATGGGAGAATTGCTACCTATTGATTATTTAATGGGTGAAATACAAATTGATGCAGTCACACGTTCTAAAGCACCAAAGGAGGTAGATCAACCGGTGGTGCAGTGGAGTCATGACACGCCAGACCAAGATTTGATTGAGGCACAAAAGAATGATCAAATTCTGGGAATCTATTATAATCATTTGATAGATCCTGAACAAAATCCTGTAACAGAAAAAGATTGTATGGGAAAAGAAGAGTTGAGGGTGTTATTAAAGAACAAAACACAAATTAGATTACAGGATGGGCTCATGATTAGAGAGTCCATAACAGGGCAAATACAGTGGGTAGTACCCCTTTCATTCAGAGGACTAATGCTACACCATGCACATGATGCCATAACTGCAGGCCATAGAGGTTCACAAAAAACATTAGAAATACTAAAAGATTATGCTTACTGGCCTCATATGTCCCAAGATGTGGAATTATATACTAGAGGATGTCTAGTATGCGCCCAATTTAAACCTGCTTCACCAATGCATAGAGCACCATTGATGAAAAGAGGCCTAACTCTCCCATGGTCAGATTTGCAAATAGACTATGTAGGTCCTTTAAAAAGGTCGAGCAGGGGACACCGTTATATTTTGAGTGTGGTATGTTTGATGTCAAAGTGGATTGAGTGCATTCCTGCACCAGATTGTAGTGCGCAAACAGCAGCCACATTGCTGGTGAACCATGTGTTCTCAAGGTTTGGGTTGCCGCAAAGAATTGAGTCAGACAGAGGAAGTCATTTCACAAGTACTCTAATGAGCAAGGTATGGCAAATACTAGGTGTGAAAAGGAAACTACATATCGCATATCGGGCGGCGTCTTCAGGTACAGTTGAAAGAAGCAATAGGTCTGTTGTGGATATTTTAAAGAAATTTGTGGCAGAAGCAGGTTCCAGCTGGGATTTGCGTTTACCATTGGTTTTGATGGCAATCAGGTCGACTCCTGCCAAAGCAACAGGTGTTAGCCCCCATGAGGTCTTAACAGGTAGGAAAATGGTGTTACCACAACACCTACTATACAGAACACATGAGCAAACTCTAGTGAGTGCATCCACAGTTCATGAATATATTGATGAACTGAGGAGGCATTTGCAACATGCATTTGCTTTTGTGCAGAGAAATCTGGAAAGAGCTGCTGACAGTGCAAAGTCATATGATAAAAAGACATCAGTAAAGGAATACAGTGTAGGGGATCAGGTGTACAAGTTTCATTTTGGAAAAAGTAAACAGAAAAATTCTAAATTTCTAGCAGCCTGGCAGGGGCCATTTCGAATTATAGATAAAGTCTCTCCTGTAGTGTATAAAATTTTGAAAAATGAAGGTGAAACAGCAATAGAGCAGTTTGTCCATGTAAATCAAATCAAACCATGCCATCCCAGACATGAGATCAGGCAGCTTGAGCATGTAGAAACGGATAGAGTCCCTTGAGAAAATAAATGGGTGTAATCAGGAGGCAGTGACAAAGAAGTTAAAAAAGTTGATTGTTATGATGGCACATAAACACTGAAATATATGTAAAAATATATAATATAATATAAATAAATAAATAAATAAATAAATGCACATATAACGGAAGCTCGTGGTTGGTGTGCAGAGAGAAAGTGTATTAAATATTGAATGCTGTTTTATATATGCTTGTTTTCTTTTAACTTGTATTTGATTTCAGAAAAAAAAACAGGAAAAAAAATATAAACGAAATATTTTTACCAAGCATGTTTTATTTTTGGCAAAAGGTGGAAATTAGTATTGTGCTATGTACTTAATTTGTTTATTTTCTATTTTGATTTAGAAAATTAACATTATTTGGTCGGAGGTTCTGGGACCAGAGGCCACGGGAGACGATGGAGTCCTGGAGCCCGCGAGGACGGATTCCGGGAAAGCCCCAAAGAGGGGTGAAGACCAAGGCTACAAAGCGATCAGCATTGAAGATGATACCGATGACATGTTTAATGATGATGATATTTGGAGGGATCTTCAAGAATTCAGAAGCACAGGTTGTCATTGAACCTGGACCAGCATCTGGTATCGCGGTGGAAGAGGCACCAGGATTCATCATGAGTGATAGAAGGATGATTTTCAAAAATATATACATACCGTTAAATCCTGAGATTTTGATTGAAAAACACTTGAACAATACCGGAATTAAGATTGAACAGACTAAAGAGTGGCTGGAAATAAGAAAAGAGGACGCTAAGCAGTCAATAAGAGATATATTAATGCAATTGGAAAAAACATTTGTGAATTCAGCAGACATTAAGAAGAAGAGAGGAAAGAGAGGTGCGGTGATGCTCGCGATATCAATGGTAATGTCTATAATTGGAGCAATAATAGGTACCACAATATCAACAGCCAATTCTATTTCGGTAGGAACACTGAGTACTAAAGCACAACAACTGAGTATTGACCTAGAAATAATACAAAAGACATTAGATGGAATTAGAGGGGGACTGGATGAACAAGTAAGATTCATAAATGAAACTGCAATCATTCTAAATGAACAAGCGGATGTGATGCAACGGGCGACTAAAGTAATACTTAAGCATGACAGAACTTTAAATGAAATATTGAACATAATGAGTCCTGTTGATAGACTATTAACGAATTATATGAGAGAAGTTCAAACTGCAGTTTCACAATTGATTCAAGGACATATTCCCTTGTATTTTGTTTCGCAGGATATCATTCGTCAAATGATAGAAAGATTGACCAGGAGGGAAATTGACCTTATACAGGTAAAAATTGCATTCGAAATGGGGAATGCAATGCCGTTATATGTGGACTTGGAAAGACTAGAGATCGGATTTTTGCTATGCATCCCATTTGTAGCCCCTGAACTTATTTATCAAACGAAGTGGGTACACAACGTGGGATTTTGGCAAGAGGACAAATTCATTAAGATTAAGACTCCAAAAGTGATGGCATTTCAGTCATGGGAACCTGAAGTTTATTTAATACCAAACCTGGAAACATGTGTAACATTTAAAGAACAAAATTATATGTGTCCAGGTAAACCGTTTGTTCCTGATGCCACAGATGCTATTTGTGGATTGAAATCTGACCCAAATATATCAGAGGGATGTGAAGTGATTATTAGTAATATGGGGAGTGAAGAAATGGCACAGGCTAAGATGGTCAGAGGTAATGGTTGGTCAGCACCTGTTTAAAGAACATGACGGTAGTACATTTAAACCATGGAACATACGTGGTTAAACAGGTAAAATATAATGTTTTTTATTTACAGGTTCCAAAGGATGCAATTGTGTCAATTGGGGGATTAACATTGTTTCATGTAACAAATGATGTTTGGGAAAGCCAAGTGGAAAATATCGATTTTTTTCAAAGGGATACTTTTCCAATAGATCCAGATGTGGAATATTTATTGAATCACAAAGAAAGACATGTTATGAAAATGAATTTGCGAAAAAACAATATTACAATTAGTAATCTGGGCATAATAGAAGTGGAAAGATTTAATTGGGGAACCTGGGGGGAACGCTCAATAGTGGGTTTGGCTATCCTGGTGCTAATCATGGGTGGATGGTTGATTGTGCTATCAGTAAAAATGAAAATGTTACTGATTTTACTGACTACGTCAGGGAGAGAAAGATATCCCAATACACATGCATTTTAAAAGAAAAAGAAAGAACAAGTTGTTTTTAGGAATTGGCTTGGATTATAGCCAAGTTCTAAAAACAAAAGGAGGGTATATGTAAGGATATTTAGCAAACAGCACAGAGTACAGCGCTACTGCACAAGTAGCAAATTTTTTTTTGCAGCACCACCACCACAAGGGTGCGGTGCATTGCTATATGGGTTAGCAGATTAACAAGGAAAGACAGGCTATTCAGTCAAAAACGATTTTATCATATAAGATGCAAATCTATTTTTACAGTTAAAAGCACACGTGTTCATTTAAAAATGCACACTATTTTTCACCTGAAATGCCTATGGTGCGAGAGACACATTTGAAAATTAACAGCTAACCTATTAACCATTAACCTGACTAATAAAACCTTATTTAATATAACCCACTAATAAAATGTGTTCTCCACTGCAGAATTAGGCATACTCTGAAAACCATTTAAATGTGTGTGCAGATTTTTTTTTCTCTTCTCTTCTCTGCCTGATTCTCCGTGTTTTTGTGCACAGTAACTGCAGGAAGAAGGAAGTCAGATTTGCAACAATTGCAAATGTATAAGCGAAGCTATTGTTGAAGAGTAGGAGGATGAGAGATGATGGATTTCATTGGGACACGTCATACAGAGGGCTGAGAGGAAAGTTTTAGTGGGCAGTAACGGGGAAAATTCCAGGCAGACATTTTTCTGCACTACTGGGGAGAAGACCTGGCTGTGGGGTCCTGACTGAATGCAGATTCCTGTGTCCTGCTGCAGTCGAGATTGGGGAGAGCTGAAAGAAAAACCTTTCCACTGGCTGAGGCATTCCTATCTGAAAAAGCTGAGAATTCCAGGCAATGACCCCGGCTTGAGAAGGCAAGCGTTCCTTTTTGCTGGAGTTAATCCAAGAGAGCCACATTCACAAAGAGAACAACTAAAAAGATAAGGTAATGAGAAGTGTGGGAGCTGAGTGTGTACGGTAATATGCAGTCAGTGTAGGATTCCTGTGCGTGTCTTAATCAAGTGCTAATGTTGCAATTTGAGTTCTGTTCTCCGCCACTCTCTTTGCAGAGTGTCACAGACAATGCTTTGACTGTACCATTTTATTTCTGTAAAGAATGAGATCGTTTTTAAATACAACTTTTATAATACAGAAAAATATTTGAAAACAGACGGGTGATGTTTATTGTTTACCATTACAATGCTGATGATGTGGGGAGATTTTTAAACAGTGCAATGGTCATTTTAAGACAGATGTGTGCATGTCAAAATCAGTATGAATAATTGTGAGTGACTGTAGCATAGCTTGTTGGAGGTACATGAGCCAACGGGAAGAGAGACTCTCTGAACATAGCTCCCTACCGTATATAAGGTAGTGGAAATTACCACAAGACTACCACATATAGCTCTCTGTCGTAAATAAGTCAGTGAGTTCGCCCATGGTGGCACACCAACACTATCACAGGAAAATGTGGTCTTCCTAGAATGCAGGTCTGAGGTCTCTCTAGTGATCACACGAAAAATCTAAGCAAAGATAAGGGATTCTGGACATTGGGGCCACAAATAAAACAAGGGAATTATGCTCACCAAAATACCACCAACCACGTATACCAAATATGCAGGTCTGGGTGCTGAAATAATGCATGTCCATTGTATTATTGTTGCACATGGCCAAATCTGAATACAAAGAGTGATTATTGCTAAGTTATTTTTCGGCGGTAATAAAATACCGTCAGGCCCCAAATCTCCACAAAATACCCTACAGTCCCTACATGTGTTGCGCGCTCTGGCGGACCTCTCCTCCTCTGTGGAGACTATGCGCCAGTCGTTCTCCACACCGTCTTCCGGCCCAGATTCCACCAGGGCCCCCTGTGGACCTGGCCCGACAAACACAGCCAGCTTGGTGGAGCTCACATCCCTGCCACAGTCGGGAGTCGTTGGCCCAGCAGGGGTGGACACCACAACTGGAGACCAGCTGATGGAGGATGTGCAGGCACCATCAGACACGGCACATGGACAGCAGCAGCAGGAGCAGGCTCTAGGTGGGAGCAATGATGGCTTGGGGCCTTCAACATCGGAGGGGCAGGCATCGCCAGAGGGCAGGAGGACCCAGGACTGGAAGTGTCTTCCGTGTGGCAGCGGTTAGGCCATGCTATAGATGAGTAGCGGCAGCGGGCAGAAGAGGCACGGCTCACGATGGTCAGGCCGGAGAACTCCATGCAGAGGGCCCTGAGGCAGGCCGAGTGCCTCAAGGCAATTCAAAGGGAGTTGGAGGAGAACATGTCGTCGTCCAGCGAACCCTCGGGCCATGGAAAAGGACCGCCTCCAGGACATTGAGGAGGAGTTCGATGATGCCCTGGCCCGGGACATCCAAAAGTGAGCCGTCGGACTAGCCCGCTGCCCTTGTAAATAGTTTTTAGAGTTAGGTTTCCTTTATGTTTTCCTTTTATTTGTGGTCAATGGACAATTCCACCCAAATTTGATATAGTCATATTTGTAGGTAGGTAGGTAGGTTTCATTTGTTTGGTTGGGATCATGGACCCTTTACATCCTTGGACAATGGATTGTAAATAGTTTGACAATGGATTGATTTTTCTCTTTTTTTTGGTTATGAACATGAAGCAATGGATTTCTTTATCTTTTTTTTACATTTCCTTTGGATTTGCGTTGTTGGAGGCTGACTTTGGACTATTTTTCGTTCAAATTCATATGGATTGGTTTTCATTCAATCATCATTTTCACAGGCTTTTCATTTCATGTTTCATATTTTGGTATGCTTTCATTTAATTTTGGATTTCATGTACATAATACATTTTCATTTTTTAGTTCCATGTGTGGGATTCGCTCATTGGCTTGATGCATGTGAAAAAGTGGGTTTACACAAGCAATGCCAACCAGTGTATGTGTGTGACGGACATGTGTTGATGTACATAGTTTTGACTTTTGGTTTGTGTCATGAGATCAGCATTTCACTGCTGGGGGGGTGGGAGTGCAAGGGGACATGAGTGGGGGCCTGCTGGCAGGTGCCCCTGACTGCTGGGGGGTGGGGGTGCAAGGGGACATGAGTGGGACATGAGTGGGGGCCTGCTGGCAGGTGCCCTGCACTGCTGGGGGGTGGGGGTGCAAGGGGACATGAGTGGGACATGAGTGGGGGCCTGCTGGCAGGTGTCCCTGACTGCTGAGGGGTGGGGGTGCGAGGGGACATGAGTGGGAGCCTGCTGGCAGGTGCCCTGCACTGCTGGGGGTGGGGGTACAAGGGGACATGAGTGGGACATGAGTGGGGGCCTGCTGGCAGTTGCCCCTGACTGCTGGGGCGTGGGGGTGCAAGGGGACATGAGTGGGACATGAGTGGGGGCCTGCTGGCAGGTACCGTGCACTGCTGGGGGGTGGGGGGTGCAAGGGGACATGAGTGGGGGCCTGCTGGCAGGTGCCCTGCACTGCTGGCTGGGGGATGGGGGTGCAAGGGGACATGAGTGGGACATGAGTGGGGGCCTGCTGGCGGGTGCCCCTCACTGCTGGGGGGTGGGGGTGCAAGGGGACATGAGTGGGACATGAGTGTGGGCCTGCTGGCAGGTACCGTGCACTGCTGGGGGGTGGGGGTGCAAGGGGACATGAGTGGCGGCCTGCTGGCAGGTGCCCTGCACTGCTGGGGGGTGGGGGTGCAAGGATACATGAGTGGGACATGAGTGGGGGCCTGCTGGCAGGTGCCCCTCACTGCTGAGGGGCGGGGGTGCAAGGGGACATGAGGGGGGTCTGCTGGCAGTTGCCCTGCACTGCTGGGGGTGGGGGTGCAAGGGGACATGAGTGGGACATGAGTGGGGGCCTGCTGGCAGGTGCCCCTGACTGCTGGGGGGTGGGGGTGCAAGGGGACATGAGTGGGGGCCTGCTGGCAGGTGCCCTGCACTGCTGGGGGTGGGGTGCAAGGGGACATGAGTGGGACATGAGTGGGGGCCTGCTAGCAGGTGCCCCTCACTGCTGGGGGGTGGGGGTGCAAGGGGACATGTGTGGGACATGAGTGGGGGCCTGCTGGCAAGTAACGTGCACTGCTGGGGGATGGGGGTGCAAGGGGACATGAGTGGGGGCCTGCTGGCAGGTTCCCTGCACTGCTGAGGGGTGGGGGTGCAAGGGGACATGAGTGGGACATGAGTGGGGGCCTGCTGGCCGGTGCCCCTCACTGCTGGGGGGTGGGGGTGCAAGGGGACATGAGTGGGACATGAGTGGGGGCCTGCTGACAGGTGCCCTGCACTGCTGGGGGGTGGGGCTGCAAGGGGACATGAGTGGGGGCCTGCTGGCAGGTGCCCCTGACTGCTGGGGGGTGGGGGTGCAAGGGGACCTGAATGGGACATGAGTGGGGGCCTGCTGGCAGGTGCCCTGCACTGTTGGGAGGTGGGGGTGCAAGGAGACATGAGTGGGAGCCTGCTGGCAGGTGCCCCTCACTGCTGGGGGGCGGGGGTACAAGGGGACATGAGTGGGACATGAGTGGGGGCCTGCTGGCAGGTGCCCTGCACTGCTGGGGTGTGGGGGTGCAAGGGGACATGAGTGGGGGCCTGCTGGCAGGTACCTGTCAATGATGGGGGGTGGGGGCGCAAGGGGACATGAGTGGGACATGAGTGGGGGCCTGCTGGCAGGTGCCCCTCACTGCTGGGGGGTGGGGGTGCAAGGGGACATGAGTGGGACATGAGTGTGGGCCTGCTGGCAGGTACCGTGCACTGCTGGGGGGTGGGGGTGCAAGGGGACATGAGTGGCGGCCTGCTGGCAGGTGCCCTGCACTGCTCCGGGGTGGGGGTGCAAGGAGACATGAGTCGGACATGAGTGGGGGCCTGCTGGCAGGTGCCTGTCAATGATGGGGGCATGGGGTTGCAAGGGGACATGAGTGGGACATGAGTTGGGGCCTGCTGGCAGGTGCCCTGCACTGCTGCGGGGTGGGGGTGCAAGGGGACATGAGTGGGGGCCTGCTGGCAGGTGCCCTGCACTGCTGGGGGTGGGGGTGCAAGGGGACATGAGTGGGGGCCTGCTAGCAGGTGCCCTGCACTGCTGGGGGGTGGGGGTGCAAGGGGACATGAGTGGGGGCCTGCTGGCAGGTGCCCCTGACTGGTGGGGGTGCAAGGGGACATGAGTGGGACATGGGTGGTGGCCTGCTGACAGGTGCCCTGCACTGCTGGGGGGTGGGGGTGCAAGGGGACATGAGTGGGACATGAGTGGGGGCCTGCTGGCAGGTGCCCCTGACTGCTGGGGGGTGGTGGTGCAAGGGGACATGTGTGGGGGCCTGCTGGCAGGTACCCTGCACTGATGGGGGTGCAAGGGGACATGAGTGGGGACCTGCTGGCAGGTGCTCTGCACTGCTGGGGGGTGGGGGTGCAAGGGGACATGAGTGGGGGCCTGCTGGCAGGTGCCCCTCACTACTGGGGGGTGGGGGTGCAAGGGGATATGAGTGGGACATGAGTGGAGGCCTGCTGGCAGGTGTCTGTCAATGATGGGGGGCTGGGGGGGCTGGGGGACATGAGTTGGTGATCATATTGCAACGTTACATGTGGCTTGGCTGGGGGGCTTGTCCATGGTGGATGGGCTGCCTGCGGGTCATGACCAGGGGTGCAGGGTAGTCCCCTGTGGTGTGGGCTGCCTGCAGGGTTCACATTCCTACACGTGAATTGGCAGTGTGGGTCCTCCCAGGTGTCCCCTCTACTCCCTCCACGGCCCCTGCAGGCAGCTCACACCACAGTGAATCTGAACATTGTCACAGACATGTGTCATGCATCCATGGCATTTACAAGTCACAGACACGCAAGTCAGACTCACAGACATGGACACCATACATGTCCATGACAGCAGCACCCATCTCTCACACCCCATACATGTCCAATAACAGAGACAGGCATGCATTAATGTGTGCATTCGGCATGCTGCTCCGCATGTTGCATTGTAACACATGCACCAACCATGTGGTTCACACATTACTGGTCTCACATGCATGACCATGATGTCCCTGCACACACACATACGTACATGGCCTATGTCACACATAGAGGCAAGTGTCAGACATCCAGCACCCTGCAACATGCCCTGTCTCACACAGCAATGCTTGGCCACTTACCGCTCATCTCCAGACGGGTCTGCCTCAGAAGGATCTGGGCGTGGAGCGCTGGGCCTACGCATTCCAGGACCCTCATCTGGATGGTACTCATGCTGCCCCGGCCCCCCTCCACGAGGCGCCGGGCCTTTATGAGGGTCCTGGACCTAAAGTCCTCCCAGCGCTTCTTGACTTGCTTGATGTTGCGGGTTGCCGCCCCCTCAGTTGGTGGCCCTCTGCCCCTCTGGCTGCAGATCGCCAGTGGTCTCAGATGGTGTTTGCCCCGACATGGCGACCCCCGAGACAGGTGTGGGTGGGCAACTGTGTCCTGGGGCTGGGCTGTGGAGCAATGGTATCCCAGTCGGGAGTCTTTTGTTCCAGCAGGGGTGGACACAGCAACTGGACCCCTGCAGATGGTTGATGTGCAGGCACCAAATAGCAGGGCACGTGGGCAGCAGGCAGTCAGGCATCAGCAGATGGCAGTTGGGAGCATGCTCGGGGCTCTGGGGGGCAGGAAAATGGCCTTCAGGGCAGGAGCGTGGTCTTCCGTGTGTTTTCGCGGGGCCAGCTTGATACAAAGTGATTTGGCACATGAAAATTTTGCACGTCAGCGTCTAATTCGAGGAAAGGGCCTTGGCGCGTAAGTGTGTCAGCACACGCATGCAATTCCATTGGACCAAAGGCCCTTAGCGCCTAGACCCGTAAGTTACATTACGCGCACGGGCGTTTCCCTCTTAGCACTTGATGACAGAGCACACGTGGAAAAACTGCACGTCCGAGTGTCATCGCGTGTAATTGGATGAAAGCATCCGCGTACACGCGTCTCTGACGTGTACGTGTGGGCCAGTTTAAAAGCTGCTTGTAGGACGCCATTTCCTTGTACGCGCTTTTCGTGGAGAGCGAGTGGGTGAAATCTGTACTTCTTGTCGGTTCACACACGATTACTTCACAGCATTTCTAGTTCGTACTCCCTGTTACCTCTGACAGCTCTTTTCTGATTTTTTGTTGAGCCTGTTTCCTCAAACAGAGTTCACTTCTCCTTTCGTCCTGTCTCCTCAGACAGTGTACAATTCTTCTTTTGGCGGGGGTGTTGCCAACGCGCACACGTATGTATTTTTCACGTTCTTTTTCCAGGCAGACGGTGAGTTCCGCACGTACTTAGCAACTGTGCTCGCCCTGTGTGTCACGTTCCCCTTCAGAGGTCATTGTAGGCTACGTGTATTACGTGTACGCTTATTTTTGTGTTTCTGGGTGCCACAGCATAGTGCAGGTTCATTTTTTCACGCACGTGGTCTACGAGGGGTTGCGTGATTTTGGGCTGCCTGTGTGTTGCGTGACCCGTCATCTTCCCCCAGGCGTCACAGACAGCCTTGTTAGAGCACTAGGGTACGAATTCCATCTGGTATCCTACCCCTTTGACCCCCAATCGCCCAGGACAATAGTTTACTTCAACTCCCATATGCACAACATCAGTGCCATGGCTGGGAGGCGACCAAGCGGTAAGGGAGGCAAAGGTGGCCGACCCTCAAAAGGTGGCACATAGCCACAAAATGTTGGTGACTACAGGGTGCAAGACCACACCTGGTCAACGTAAGGCACACTGGCAGACCATCGCCGACCGCATAAGTGCCCTTGGATTTGTGAGGCGCTCAGCTGATGATTGCTACAAGCAGTGGAATGACCTGAAACGCAGAGCAAAGAACAAGCTGGCCTCAAATCATGCCGCTACTCTGGTGACTGGCGGTGGGTCTCCACAAGAGGACAACGAACTCACTGAACATGAGTCTGTTGCTGGGGCCTTCATCACAGAGGAACAGATCCAAGGTGTGGGAGGACTACCTGATTATGAAGCATTGTCCGGTGAGTGCCCATGCATGTGTGTGTAATGCATGTGTATGTTGTTTGGGTGACGGGTTCTGATTGAGTGCCAGATGAGGGTGTGTGTGCCTGAGTGGTATGGGTCACCCATGTGCTTCATCCAAAACATTCAGCGGCCTTGGGTTTGGGTCTGACAGTATCCCTTCAGCCCACATTAGTAATTTGGCTCAACATTACGGCAGTTGCCCTTGAAGTGGCATCTTGCAACAACATTGTTTGTATTTTTTAGTGTTAGTTCAGGCTGATTGTTTCAATTCTCCCACTTTTGCTACGCATTCCTCAGCCCTATTGTCACATATGTGACATGCTTCTGTCATTGTTGAACCCCTCATTGGACCACATGTGTTACCTTGTTAGATGAATGATTTGACCATTCAGGCTAATTGAGTATTGGCCTGATCACAGGAATTTTTGGGGCCTGTTTGAATGTGGAACATGATAGTTGTTTCCTGTCATGTTGAAGTGACAAACCATTGATGTGTACATCGGCCTGCAATCACTGTATTTTTGTACACTGGATGTGTTGCAGTGTGTGGCACTTGCCTATTTTGTCACACTATGTAGCATTTTTCATCTCATCATGTCCATCTCACATGGATGGCTGACAGTGTTCATTCACTGACATATGGATGTATTTGTGGAATGTACAATGGCTATGGTACATGCCATCTGTGTGATGGCATGTGTCATGAATGTGTATTGGACATGCCACTCACAGCCCAATGTGTGATGGCAGTGCTACGCAGCATGCAGCAAATGTGTTGCTCTTCCATGTAGGTGTCATCAGTGTCTGCCTTTTGGGTCCCCTTCAAACTCAGTGACAGTGCATGCATGGGAGGTTTATAGTCATGTGGGGCATGTATAAATCATTTACTGGTTATGTAGCTTGTCAGGCCTATTTGTGTGCTATGGTGCTAATGCCTGTTTACATTTTTTGTCTTTCATGTTTTTGCAGGGGATGAGGCACTTGATGCTGTTGAGGTTGAGGAGATGGTGCAGACCCAGGAGGAATCTCAGGCACAACCAGGCATCAGTGGGGGATGTGGTGTGGTGGTGGGTGCGATCCCAATCTTGCTGCAGAACATTCTGTCGAGGGGTGCCTCTGGGTTCACCTCCCCAGACCTCTATTCAGGTGCTGATTCGGATGATGAGACCTATGTGGCGTCGCAGGTAAGTGTTTTTGGCAGGGATTCTGTTCTGTCCAACCCACCTGTACCAGGGGTAGAACCCTCTATGGGGATGTCAGTGTTGGTAAATCCACCTTTGGCGGTTACGGATGCAGGGTCACACTCCACAACATCTGATCCTGTTCCTGGGCCAGCAGATCAGAGGGGGAATGCAGTCCTGCAGCCTCAGGCTATGCCGGCACAGCAAGGCGCAGATTGCCTTGCCCCAAACAGGTGTGGTGCCCGCCGACGCGGTGGCTATACGCCACCAGGCAGTACCGCATGGAAACAATCCATGTACGGTATGGCAACCCAACAGGCAGCATCAGTTGAGATGATGGCTCAAGCAATGGAGAGGGTGGCCACTTCCATTGCCCCCCCTGAAAGGCAGATGGAGCTACTACAGCAGGCAACAGACTCCATTTGCCAATCACACAGGGAGGACATGTTGGCGTCCAACAGGGACAGACGGGCGGCACTGGAGACTCTACGCCAATCGATATCAATAGAGTCCCAGGGCCACAGGGAAGCCCTGAGGGTAGAACTCCATCATCTCTGGGAGACTCTTGTTGACCTTGAGGTTTCCACTAACTTGAGGACAGAACAGCAGCTGGAGCGGTTCACACATTCACTCTCAGCTGAGATGCAGGCAACTCGGGAGGAGATCCGTGCATCACGTCAGGTGCTGCATGGGGATCTCCGCACTATACTCCTCCAAAGTGTCTTGCCAGCTAAATCTGTTAAAACATAATTAATTAAAATATTGCTGCTTAATGCAATGCCTTAGAATTGCGATTTCCTCAATGTTAACCTTTTTTCTCTTTATTTCGCTAGGAATGACCGATGGTTTTGTCAATATGTTATGCTCATGCTGTGAGATACTTTGAAACACATTTATTAAGAGACTGAGCCATAATTAATATATCAGTAAGTCATGTTAAGTACAGGGTAATGCACTGTAAATGTAATGTGTAATGTGGTAATAATAATGTTTTCACAGTAGCTTATCTGTTATTTGCAAATATTATCCATTTTTATTTGGAAGAAAACATGAAACATTTTCTATTTACAATTGATCGATTGAGCCACCTTGCTTACAGGAGAGCTACAGTGAAGGATACAATAGAGGACACCTGCATGCTTGCTGCCATGGAGGACCATACCAGGGCCTTGCTTGGGCTTCCTCCCATAGCACCACCACCTCCTGTGGCAGCACCACCTGCTGTGGCAGCAGCAGAGGGTGATGATAGCGACAGCAGCAGTTCTCTCACATTGGTATAGCTGTGCAGGCCATGAGCCCATGGAGGTGTTTTTTTCCCCAACATCCACACAGGTGGGTGTTGGTGTGCACCCTGTCCTCAGACCTCCTGGGTGGCCTCCCCCCCACCCCTGGCCCCCACATGGCCATTTTTGATTTTTGATTTTGATATATATATATTTTTTTGTTGCAGTGTGTTGCCTTGTGTGGCTCCCGTGGGCATCCACTGTATTCTGGCTGGGCACATGCAGGTTTGTCCTGAGTTTGGGTTAGATGCTTGGGTTCGTGAGACACACACCCCTCCTGCTTCCCGTTTCCATGGGCTTGCAAAGGGTGTGCCCAAGTGACATTGACTTAAACAGTACTCCCATGAGCTGTGTGGGCAGTCGGTAGTCAATACTGTGTATACATTCCTAGTGGATATTGTTGTTGAATTGTACACTGTATGGTGTATTGCTATGTGCGTGTGCATCCATGTCTTTCACCTAATTTGCAGGTTAATTCCTCATGTCTTCACAAGGCCGTCTACTTTGGAGATGGAGTTCATGTTGTAAGCAGTGCACTTGGACATTTGTGTGGCAGCAGCACTGTACAGTTGGAAATGCCCGATGTGCTGGCATGATCAGGTTGTAAGACTACCACTACTTTAACTTAGTACTGTCATGTTTATAGCTGCATTGTATTGTTGGTAAGTATTTGGTCATGTGTGTTGTTGGTTCTACATTACTGGGAGCATATTGTGTGTGGGCACGTTCCATTAAGGACACTGTACTTTGACACCTGTGTCATGTTTTGGGGATTGCTTCGTTTGCTCTCACATAGCATGACATGCCATGGTGTGTTGGGTGGCGGTGCTGGGGAAGGGTTGGGTGACATGGCACTGTTGT
The DNA here is from genome assembly GCF_040938575.1 of Ambystoma mexicanum. Taxonomy (NCBI): domain Eukaryota; kingdom Metazoa; phylum Chordata; class Amphibia; order Caudata; family Ambystomatidae; genus Ambystoma; species Ambystoma mexicanum. Next base: position 368,741,250 of record NC_090930.1, read on the forward strand.
CATGTTGTATTTTGCAAGGGGTAATGATTTTTGCAGCATAGAATTGTGTATTTTGATGACACAGCATTGGTGGTGTTTGTGTAGGTAGGAATGCACACAATGTAACATTTCCAGGTGACCAATCTGAGGCAGGTATGGTTGTGACAGTTGACTGTCCCTTATGTCATCATCATTGATTGTCAGCTGGTATGTTCCAAGGCTGTGTGCACTCCACAGGTGTTTGATTTTAGGTGAAGTAATTAGCCACCAGCTGCGTACGGGCTGCCTCACCCGTGCCCTTTCCCCTCCCATGCGCAGCAGGCGTGCATGTGGTTGGGGATGTGGGGGCACCACCAGGCCCCGGCGTGTTGCAAGGTTGTGCCGGACACATGCTGCCACTATGATCCTGCACACTACTGGGGGAGCGTATAATAGCTGCCCGCCAGAATGGTCAAGGGAGCTAAAGCGTGACTTGAGCACTCCGAATGTGCGCTCCACTATGCCCCGGGTTGCAATGTGGGCTGTGTTGTATCTTACCTCGGCTGGCGTGGTGGGGTTCCGAATTGGCGTCATCATGTGGGTGCTAAGAGGGTAGGCACTGTCCCCTGGGGAGGTGGTGATGGGTATCATTAGTGGAGTTGTGACATTGCTCAGTATCTGACATGCATGCATGTGCTGTGGCATTTATACTCACCGAGCAGCCATGTATCGCCATGCCGCCCAGCTTCTAGGTCCCAGTTTAGGGTTGACATTCTGTAAATGAAACTGTCGTGGGTGGACCCTGGATAGTTGGCATATACTGAGGTGATGATTCCCTTGGCATCACATACTACCTGTACGTTGTTGGAATGTCAGTGCTTGCGGTTTCTATAGATGTGCTCTGATGCCCTGGGGGGACGTAGAGCCACATGGGTGCAGTCAATGGCACCTAGCACTTTGGGGCAGTGTGCCACCCCGTTAAAATCCTGGACGACAGCCTGCCTTTCTGCAGGTGTTCTGGGCAGGTATATGTGCCTGCAGACTGATGGGCGTGCAGTCATGATGGCCAAGACCTGGTGTAGGCAGCGTGACTGCGTGGCCTGTGACACCCCCCCTACTATAGAAGTTGTCAGTTGAAATGATCCAGTGGCCAAGAAGTGCAGTACATTGAGGACCTTCTCCAGGGGGCTGAGTGCTTGGGAGCACAGGGTGGGTGATGTGAGGTCATCCTCCCACTCACTCACCAGGTTGAGTATTATGTGAGGTGGAAACCTGTACCTCCCATACTCCTGGTCATCAGGCATCCCAAAAAGGCTGGTTCTGGGTGTAAAAATTCTGGGCCTGACTATCCTCCTCCTCCTCCTCCTCCTGCGGTATCCCACGACCACTGCTGCTAGGAACGGTATATTCATCCTGGCGTCTGTGCTTGTTTGTTGTTTGCTCGCACTTTTATGCTGCGTGGGTCCACGTACGCCTGCTTCCTGCTGGCATACGTATTTCCTGATTCACGCATCTTTTTTGGCACACACGTTAGCCCCGTTCGATTCCATGAATACGTGTTTTGAACGTGCGTGTGGGCGTTCCGCGCACTTGACTCCTGTACTTCCCCCATGATGCCCACATTTTCCCGAGTTGTTCCCCATTCCACGTGTCACGCCCCCTGTTCCTCCTACTTTTGTTGTGTGTGCCGCACTATGTACGATTTCGCTGTGCGCTTAGCGCACGCTGTTTGGAGACGTGTGCACCAGCGTGTGCCACGCAGAAATTTGGCGCACATCCTGGGATTTCCACGCGCACGGACTTCCATGAATTGCTGTGCGTGGGTTTCGCTGCGATTTTCGCACTGGCACTGCGATTTGTACGCTTTTGCACGCTTGCGCTGAAAATTTCAGTGCACATTAATTCCATGAATCGGCTTTGTATATTGTAACTGCACCAACAGGTTTATCAGCATTCAATGTAGGAGGTGTTACTTTACATCAAGTCTTGATGTTACTAGTGGAGCAAGACAACAAACTAGGGTATAAAAAACATGTATCAAGTGCAGAACAAGAAGTAGGAAAAGCTCTTAGAAAATTAAATACCTTGATTGTAGCTTGACCAATGGGCAGTTGAAAGAGGGGCTGGCTAGTGATGCTGCACACACACCCACTTTCAAAAGACATAAAAAGAGCCACTGGAAGCTAGAGAGGACATTCAATTCCATTTGCTGCAGAGCATGCTGCCGGACCATACAACATACAGAAGATACCAGATTCAACACTTAGACTTTAAAACTCCAAAGAACTTGATTCAGAACTCAAAGGAAGGGCCTAAACCCACAAACTGAGAACTCTTCTCAGTAGGCCTCAGCATCCAGCAAACCTAACAGCGGTAGCAGCATCCAGGAGCCGTGCAGATCAGCGCTGGGTCCAGAGAAAGCTGTGCAGAAAGATCCAGAAGCAGTGCTGTACCCAGAGAAAGCAAAGCAGTATCCAGAACCAGAGGCCAGAGATCCAGAGTGACCCAGACCGCTGTTAGCAGAACCAGAGAGCTGACCCAGATCACTGTGAAGTGCCGAGACCAGAACCGGAGTCCAGTCCAAAACCTGACCAGATCCGTGGCGAGGCCTAATTCAAAAATATATTGTGAGTACCTAGCAGAACTGTGCAGAACCGATCTCTTAGTTAAAATAATCTAATCCAAACTATTTTAATCTAACCAGAACTGCCTCCTAACTGTCACCTGTCATTTGCAAAGCTGTCACCTGTCATTTTCTAGCTGCAAGCTGTAACCTGTCGCTTTGAACTTTTAAAATTTCAAATCCGAAAAACTACCTTTATTTAATCGTCCGTATCTCTGGAACCGTTTGGGCTAGGAACTTGGTTTAACTTTCCTCTGAAAGCTTAGAATCTCAGCTTTTCAACGAGCCTAGAACCGACTTCATCCTCCTTATACTCCGTAATCACGATTCTCGCACCCGCGAATTTTGCCGCGATTTGCGATTTGGCCCGATTTCTTTACTTGTAAAAAGATAGCTGCTTTTGCCTGAACTATTAAATTTCGTTTGCCTCTTAAGAACCATCCCTGAATCATTGCTAGAGTGAGCCTGGACTAATATTAACTAGATACCACTCACCCTGAACCTCCTGAAGGGAATTAAAAGCATTTTCAGCATATTTCTCACTGCATTGTCACCATATTCAAAGCACTTGGGTCTGTGTTTCAAAACTCCTATCTGTTGTATAAGCTGCTGGGGGGGAATTGAACTGAATTCTATTTGATTGCATTCCTGAGAACTGTGTGCTTTTCTTCCATTTCCTTGCATCGCATAAAGGGGGGGAGTGGATTGCCAGAGAAAAGTGATTACATTGTGTTGTTGAAATCATATTGAGTATTTTCTGTATTGCATTTTCATTCCACATTGCATCCATTTGAAACCATAAAAGTATTGTTGCTATCGTATCCATCCTATAACCACTCATCATTGATTATAAAGAAGTGTGTTAGTGCCGGACTATCCATTATTGATTACTGCTCAGATTAAGTGTGATATTCAATTATTAATTTATTATAAAGTGTGATATATATATATATATATTGTTTAAATTATCAAATAAACCTTTTAAACTTGCAAAACAGAACTAATTCTTGGCTCAGTGGGGTCAGGGGGATTCCAAGAGTGGGGTGTTATATAGGGGTAGTCATCCAGAACTCATGAACTGGACGTAAAGATATATCAATAAGGGTTTCCATTCAGTATCCCAGACTAGGCATTGACTTAGCTGTAGTGTTGAATTGAATCCTCTTACAAAATGCTGGGGTATTTGTATGGCGGAGAGGAAGGGAGACGACTTTACACATTTTGCTTATGCTAAGCTGGGCCGCAGTTTCAGTGGATTTTTCAGTGTGAAACTTTTTGAAATTATACAAATATGTCACTGTGCCAGTGCAACATGTGTGTAATGTTGACCTTGAGTCTTTCTATTCTCAACGCAACTGTCTTGCCAGCTAAATCTGTTAAAACATAATTAATTAAAATATTGCTGCTTAATGCAATGCCTTAGAATTGCGATTTCCTCAATGTTAACCTTTTTTCTCTTTATTTCGCTAGGAATGACCGATGGTTTTGTCAATATGTTATGCTCATGCTGTGAGATACTTTGAAACACATTTATTAAGAGACTGAGCCATAATTAATATATCAGTAAGTCATGTTAAGTACAGGGTAATGCACTGTAAATGTAATGTGTAATGTGGTAATAATAATGTTTTCACAGTAGCTTATCTGTTATTTGCAAATATTATCCATTTTTATTTGGAAGAAAACATGAAACATTTTCTATTTACAATTGATCGATTGAGCCACCTTGCTTACAGGAGAGCTACAGTGAAGGATACAATAGAGGACACAGAGGGATCAACACGTTTCAAAGAAAGTCGTTTGTGAAGCCTTCCTGAATACTCAATGTTTGCAATCAATGCTATTACCCTGGGGTGCTGGTGACATGAACCCGAACCTACCAATTTTCTGAACCAAAAAATAACACTATTGACTTACTGTTAATGTGAATCTGGCAGGATTAGAGTATGTGTATGTCAAATGTGCAGAGATTGTACGCTGAAGTAAATCAAGTGCAAACTGGTGCAAACAGCAGATTCTCATAAAACATATGGGGCCAGATTACAGAAACTTTGAACCGGTGCAAGAGAAAAATTGCCTGGTATTAGCACTAGGGCAAAGATTGCCTTATTTTTAAAAACACTGGGACACATTAAAAAACCACTGTCTGCACCTCGACAACTGCAGTTTGACAAATTAAAAGAACCAGGGCTAAAAATGCCTTAGTGCAAAAAAGATGCTTTTTCACTACATGTTTGCACCAGTGTAAAGTTTGTCCTAGTGCTAATACGGAATGGTATTAGCACTAGGGCAAACTTTGCCCTGATGCAAAAATGTGTCAAAAATCTATCTTTTTAGCACTAGGGCATTTTTAGCCCTGGTGCTTTTCATATGCCAAACTGAACCTGTCGAGGTGCAGTGTTTTTTTAAAATGTCCCAGTGTTTTTAAAAACAGGGCAAACTTTGCCCTAGTGCTAATACCATGCAAAGTTTGCACTTGCACAGGTGCACAGTTTCTGTAATCTGGCCCCTGAATCGCAAATTGATGTGCAATTGGTCAAAGATGCAGTTGCACCATTGGGGATCTCATTGTGGTACCCGAATCCACAGAGCATAGTGAAAACATGTGTAATGCAGTGTGATTATTTGCCCTCAAGATGCACACGTGAATGAGCAATTAATAGCATGGATGACAGCATGCCAATGTTTTGTGCACATCAAGAACATGAGCACATTTACAGGCCGATTCATGGAATAATTAGCGCGGCGCAAGTGGCCAAAAACGTGCGATTCGCAGTGGAATAGCGAAAATCGCAGTGCAAGTGCGAAAATCGCACGAAAAGCAGCGCACATCGATTCATGGAAGGCCGTGCGCGAGAAAACCATTGGATGTGCGCTAAAAAAGTGTGCGGCGCATGTTGGCGCACAGGCCATCTAACGGCGTGCGCCAGGTCACAGCGAAAATCGCACAGGCCACAGCGAAAATCGCACATAGCGCGGCGCACACAACAAAAGTAGGCGGAACACGGGGCGTAATACTCGGAATGGGGAACAACTTGCCAAAATGTGGGCGTCACGGGGGAAGTACAGGGTGCAAGTGCGCGGAAAGCCCACACGCTCGCCTACAACACGTATTCATGGAATCGAATAGGGCAAAAAAGCGCACGGTCAAACCAGCGCACAGGCACAAACACGACCGCCACAAGAAAGCAGGCGGTAACGTCTCTGCGCCTGTAATAAATGTGCGCCAAAAGGTGCGCCAACAAATAGCACCTATATACAGCTATGATGAATGTACTATACTGTGGCCCTCCAGGACAAATGACGTGCAAAGGGGTACCCACAAACACGGACACCCGCTGACTGAAAAATAACGTGTGCGTGTGTTCCGAAGTGCGCAGGAAGTTTCACACGCGATTTGGCAGGGTACTTGGATTTCAGGGGTGCGTGGGAAGTTCCACATGCGATTTGGCCGGGTACGTGCACGGGAATTTCCACACGCGATTTGGCTGGGTACGTGGATCTCAGGGGTGCACGGGAAGTCTCACATGCGATTTGGCAGGGTACGTGGATTTTAGGGGTGCGCGGGAAGTTCCACATGCGATTTGGCCGGGTACGTGCGTGGGAATTTCCACACGCGATTTGGCTGGGTACGTGGATCTCAGGGGTGCGCGGGAAGTCTCACACGCGATTTGGCAGGGTACGTGGATTTCAGGGGTGCGCGGGAAGCTCCACACGCGATTTGGCTGGGTACGTGCGCGGGAATTTCCACACGCGACTTGGCTGGGTACGTGGATCTCAGGGGTGCGCGGGAAGTTTCACACGCGATTTGGCAGGGTACGTGGATTTCAGGGGTGCGCGGGAAGTCCCACACGCGATTTGGCCGGGTACGTGTGCAGGAATTTCCACACGCGATTTGGCTGGATACGTGTATTTCAGGTGTACGCGGGAAATTCTACACGCGATTTGGCTGTGTGCTCCCAGGTATTCCCTGTACACCCTCCACGCCCCTGCAGGCAGCCGACACCACAGGGGACTACCCTGCACACCTGCTCATGTCACCCAGCACCCCCACCCCCCAGCACTGTGGGGCACCCTCCACCAGGCCCCCACTCATGTCCCCTATCACCCCCACCCCCCAGCAGTGCAGGGGCAGCCTCCACCAGGCCCCCACTCATGTCTACCACCACCCCCACCCACTAGCAGTGCAGGGGCAGCACACCCAGGCCCCCACTCATGTCCCCTATCAGCCCCAACCCCCCAGCGGTGCAGGGGCAGCCTCCACCAGGCCCCCACTCATGTCTCCCACCACCCCCACCCCCCAGCCACCGGGGGCACCCTCCACCAGGCCCCCACTCATGTCCCCCTGCACCCCCACCCCCCAGCATCCAGGGGCACCCTCCACCAGGCCCCCACTCATGGCCCCCTGCACCCCCACCCCCCAGCATCCAGGGGCACCCTCCACCAGGCCCCCACTCATGGCCCCCTGCACCCCCACCCCCCAGCATCCAGGGGCACCCTCCACCAGGCCCCCACTCATGGCCCCCTGCACCCCCACCCCCCAGCATCAAGGGGCACCCTCCACCAGGCCCCCACTCATGTCCCCCTGCACCCCCACCCCCCAGCATCCAGGGGCACACGCCACCAGGCCCCCACTCATGGCCCCCTGCACCCCCAACCCCCAGCATACAGGGGGGCACCCTCCACCAGGCCCCCATTCATGGCCAACTCATGTCTCCCATCACCCCCACCCCCCCAGCATCCAGGGGCACCCTCCACTAGGCCCCCACTCATGTCCCCCTGCACCCCCACCCCCCAGCATCCAGGGGCACCTTCCACCAGGCCCCCACTCATGGCCCACTGCACCCCCACCCCCCAGCATCCAGGGGCACCCTCCACCAGGCCCCCACTCATGTCTCCCATCACCCCCACCCCCCAGCATTGCAGGGCACCCTCCACCAGGCCCCCACTCATGTCTCCCATCACCCCCACCCCCCAGCAGTGCAGGGCACCCTCCACCAGGCCCCCACTCATGTCCAACTCATGTCCCCCTGCACCCCCACCCCCCAGCATCCAGGGGCACCCTCCACCAGGCCCCCACTCATGTCTCCCACCACCCCCAACCCCCTAGCAGTGCAGGGCACCCTCCACCAGGCCCCCACTCATGTCCAACTCATGTCTCCCACCACCCCCCCAGCAGTGCAGGGGCACCCTCCACCAGACCCCCACTCATTGCCCCCTGCAACCCCACCCCCCAGCATCCAGGGGCACCCTCCACCAGGCCCCCACTCATGTCCAACTCATGTCTCCCATCACCCCCACCCCCCAGCATCCAGGGGCACCCTCCACCAGGCCCCCACTCATGTCCCCCTGCACCCCCACCCCCCAGCATCCAGGGGCACCCTCCACCAGGCCCCCACTCATGGCCCCCTGCACCCCCACCCCCCAGCATCCAGGGGCACCCTCCACCAGGCCCCCACTCATGTCCCCCTGCACCCCCACCCCCCAGCATCCAGGGGCACCCTCCACCAGGCCCCCTCACATGTCCCCCTGCACCCCCACCCCCCAGCATCCAGGGGCACCCTCCACCAGGCCCCCACTCATGGCCCCCTACACCCCCACCCCCCAGAATCCAGGGGCACCCTCCACCAGGCCCCCACTCATGTCCAACTCATGTCTCCCATCACCCCCACCCCCCAGCATCCAGGGGCACCCTCCACCAGGCCCCCACTCATGTCTCCCATCACCCCCACCCCCCAGCATCCAGGGGCACCCTCCACCAGGCCCCCACTCATGTCCCCCTGCACCCCCACCCCCCAGCATCCAGGGGCACCCTCCACCAGGCCCCCACTCATGGCCCCCTGCACCCCCACCCCCCCAGCATCCAGGGGCACCCTCCACCAGGCCCCCACTCATGTCCCCCTGGACCCCCACCCCCCAGCATCCAGGGGCACCCTCCACCAGGCCCCCACTCATGTCCCCCTGCACCCCCACCCCCCAGCATCCAGGGGCACCCTCCACCAGGCCCCCACTCATGGCCCCCTGCACCCCCACCCCCCAGCATCCAGGGGCACCCTCCACCAGGCCCCCACTCATGTCCAACTCATGTCTCCCATCACCCCCACCCCAAGCATCCAGGGGCACCCTCCACCAGGCCCCCACTCATGTCCCCCTGCTCCCCCACCCCCCAGCATCCAGGGGCACCCTCCACCAGGCCCCACTCATGGCCCCCTGCACACAGGTCCTCACAATCCCCAATCATGTGCGTTATGTTCAGCCTCCACAGCCAAAAGGCCCTACCAAGTAACCCATTCACCCACATGGAAATGGAAATTACATGTTACACCCCCAATGTTCATAAAGCAAATGAACCCATGTCCGTCACACACAATGGTTGCAATTGAATGGGAAAACACCCAACATGACATGCATGAAACCAATGAGATAATACCACACAGTGAAGTATGAAAACAAAATTGTATTAAAAAAAATTGAATGCAAATGAAATGAAACAAACTACAATGGCAATGAAAAAAAGATAAGCTGCATGTCCGTCAAAAAAATATTAAAACTACAAATCCAAATTCAAAAAAATGTTGTCCAAAGTCACATTAAAAATAAAATCAATCCGAGAGAGAAAAATAAATGCAAAGACCATTGCTCCATGGTGAATAAATAAAAACAAAACAAATAAAACAATCCAATGAAGAACTATGTACAAAACATCCAAGGGTCCATGAGCCCAACTGAACAAATGAAACCTACAAAAAACCCTAACTAAAATGCAACTATATACAAAAAGTGGAGCAGTGTCCGTCGACTCCAAATCATAAGAAGAAACAAAGGAAACCTAAAACTAAAGAACTATATACAAAGGCGGCGGGCAAGTCCAGCGGCTCACTCCGTGGTGTTCCGGGCCAGCGCATCATCAAACTCCTCTTCGATGTCCCGGAGGCGGTCTTGTTCCATGGCCCTGAGGGTCCGCAGGGACGACGCCATCTGCTCCTCCAACCCCCTGCGGATTGCCTCGAGGCACTCGGCCCGCCTCAGGGCCCTCCGCATGGAGTTCTCCGCCCTGACCATCGTGAGCCGCGCCTCTTCTGCCCGCCGCCGCTCCGCACCTATCTGCTGGCCCAACCGCAGCCACATGGAAGACACTTCCCGTCCTGGGTCCTCCTGCCCTCCGGCCGATGCCTGCCCCTCCGATGTTGATGGCCCCGAGCCATGATGCCTCCCACATTGACTCTGCTGCTGCCTCTGATGCAACTGCCTCTGCCAGCACGACGGCATCCAGGCTGATGGAATCCACCGACGCCGTCGTGCATGTGCCCTGCCTGATGATGCTGGCACATCCTCCATCTGCTGGGGTACAGTTGCTGTGGTGTCCACCCCTGCTGGACCTCCGACTCCCGACTGTGGCGGGGATGGGATCCCCACCGAGCTGGCTGCATTGGTCAGGGCAGGTCCACAGGGGGCCCTGGTGGCATCTGGGCCGGAAGACGGCAAGGAGAACGACCGGCATATAGCCTCCACAGAGGAGGAGAGGGCCGCCAGATTGGCCGACACATGCAGGAAACCCCCGAACATGGAAGATCCCAATTGGGCCACGTCGGCACGGTGCTCTTCGTGATGACGTGCGTGCGCCTCCCGGGAAGCATGCACGTCATCACGAATTGCACCCGCGCGCATCGCGACCCCAATCAGGACCTTTTCCATACGGCCACGAGTCCCCTCGTCCACAGGTGGAGGGGAGTCAGGTGACATGGACATCACCTCTACCTGCGGACGGGCCTGGGACGGGGCATCCCTGCTGGTGCATGGTGGTGCACTCACAGGGTCAGGGACAGCGACATGCACAGGCCCCTCCACGGTGACCTGTGCTGCCTCCTGCCCCTGCCCCTGGACTGCACCACTTGCACCAGCAGGGATTCCCCCATCAGGCCCCATGTGTGCCTCAGTGGCGGCCTCCTCCTCCTCTGTGGAAACCACCAACCTGGATGGCTCCTCACCGTCTTCCGCCATAGCAGGCCCCTGTGGGGGCTCACCCACCCCTTCCGCTGCAGCCGTGGGGCATCCCCGCCGCCTTGCTCCACAGCGCCGTCTCCGCCCTCTTCTTCACTAGCCGCTGCGTAGAGGGAGACATAGAACACAAGCATCAGGGTACTGTACAATGGTCCCCTAGACAGGAAGCAATAGCAGATGAGTACCACTGTCAAAGTACACTTCCATCATGTCCCTCCACAACACATGGGTCAGTCCAGGCAACACACACAGTAACAGGCATGGTGCATGCCATGGACATTTCCATACATGTCCAATGGACTCTTGAAACATACAATGATATGGAAGTCACATGCATCATGGGTCATGCCTATCACATGCACACACTTCACTTCAGTTACATCCATCTGGCCTCATACACCCCAAACACAGCGGATACAAGGATAACTAGGCTGCATCAGTGAATCTGTGCATTGTCACACACATGTGTCATGCATCCATGGCATTCACAAGTCACAGACACGCAGGTCAGGCACACAGACATGGCTACCATATATGCACCTGGCATCAGCACACATCCCTCACCCCCACCCATGTCCAGGAACAGAGACTGGCATGCTCTCATGTGTACAATCTGCATAGGGCTCCCCATATCGCATTTAAACACATGCAACGACCATGTGGTTCACACATCACTGGTCGCACATGCATCACCATGATGTCCCTGCACACATACATGCGTACATGGCCTATGTCACACATACAGGCAAGTATCAGACAACCAGCACACCGCAACATGCCCTGTCTCACACAGCAATGCTTGGCCACTTACCGCTCAACTCCAGACGGGTCTCCCTCTCAAGGATCTGGGCGTGGAGCGCTTGGCGTACGCGTTCCAGGACCCTCATCTGGATGGAACTCATGCGGCCCCGGCCACCCTCCACGAGGCGCCGGGCCTTCACGAGGGTCCTGGACCTCAAGTCCTCCCAGCGCTTCTTGATCTTCTGGACGTCGCGGGTTGCCAACCCCTCCGCGTTGATGGCAACCACACAGTCGGCCGAGATACTCTCCCGTCATTCCTTGCTGGCGCGTGACGATCCATCATACTGCCCCAGGACATGCTCCACCAGGACACCAACTTTGGTGGCAGTGAAGCTGGTGCCCCTTAGCCCCTCTGGCCTGGGGTTGCCACTGGTGCCAGATGTCGAAGTGCCCGACATGGCAACCCCAGAGGCAGGAGTGGGTGGGCAACTGGGTCCTGGGGCTGGGCTGTGGAGCGATGTTATCCCAATCGGGAGTGTTCTGTTCCAGCAGGGGTGGACACAGCAACTGGACCCCTGCAGATGGCTGATGTGCAGGCATCAAATGGCAGGGCACGGTGGCAGCAGGCAGGCAGGCAGCAGCAGATGGCACGTGGGAGGCTGCCCGGGGCACTGGGGGGCAGTAATTCGGCCTTCTGGGCAGGAGCGTGGTCTTCCGTGTGTTTTCGCGTGGCCAGCATTATACGGAGTGATTTGGCACGTGAAAATCCTGCACGTCAGCGTGAAATTCGAAGAAAGGCCCTTAGCGCGTAAGCGCATCAGCACGCATACGCGATTCTATTGGACCAAAGGCCCTCAGCGCGTAAGCGCGTCTGTGACGTGACCCGCACGGGTGTTTCCCTCATAGCACGTGATGACGGAGCACACGTGGAAAGACTGCACGTCAGAGTGTCATCGCGTGTAATTGGACAAAATTGCGCGTACATGCGATTGGCCTATGTACGTGTATTTCAGGGGTGCGCGGGCACTTACACACGCGAGTACATCAGCGCACGTGTATGCCGGGGTGCGCGGGAATTTCCACGCGCTATTGGCCTGGGTACTGAATTTCAGGGGTGCGCGGGAAGTTTCACACGCTCGCCTACAACACGCGCAAAGAAACACGTACGCCAGTAGGAAGCAGGCATACGTCGACCCGCATCGCATAAATTTGCGCGCAAAAAACTAACAAGCTCAGACGCCAGGATGATTATACCGTTCCTAGCAGCAGTGGCCGTGGGCTACCAAAGGAAGAGGAGGAGGATAGTCAGGGCCAGAATTTACACACCCAGAACCAGCCTTTTCGGGATGCCTGATGACCAGGTGTATGGGAGGTACAGGTTTCCACCACACATAATACTGGACCTGGTGAGTGAGTGGAGGGATGACCTCACATCACCCACCCTGTGCTCCCAAACAATCAGCCCCCTGGAGAAGGTCCTCAATGTACTGCACTTCTTAGCCACTGGATCATTTCAGCAGGCAAGTGCCATAGTGGGTGGGGTGTCACAGGCCACGCAGTCACGCTGCCTACACCAGGTCTTGAACATCATCACTGCACGCCCATCAGTCCGCAGGCACATATACCTGCCCAGAACACCTGCAGAAAGGCATGCTGCCGCCCTGGATTTTTACGGTGTGGCACGATTCCCCAAAGTGCTAGGTGCCATCGACTGCACCCATGTGGCTCTACGTCCCCCCAGGGCATCTGAGCACATCTATAGGAACCGCAAGCACTGGCATTCCATCAACGTGCAGGTAGTATGTAATGCCAAGGGAATCATAACCTCAGTATATGCCAACTATCCCAGGTCCACCCACGACAGCTTCATTTACCGAATGTCCACCCTAAGCCGGGACCTAGAAGCTGGGCGGCATGGCGATACATGGCTGCTTTGTGAGTATGAATGTCACTGCACATGCATGCATGTCAGATACTGAGCAAGGTCACAACCCCACCAATGATACCCATCACCACCTCCACAGGGGACAGTGCCTACCCTCTCAGCCCCCACATGATGACGCCAATTCGGAACCCCACCACGCCACCCGAGGTAAGATATAACACAGCCCACATTGCAACCCGGGGCATAGTGGAGCGCACATTCGGAGTGCTTAAGTCACGCTTTCGCTCCCTTGACCGTTCTGGCGGGCAGCTGTTATACGCTCCCACAGTAGTGTGCAGGATCATAGTGGCAGCATGTGTCCTGCACATCGTTGCAACATGCCGGGGCCTGGCCGTGGACATGGTGGTGCCCCCACATCCCCAACCACATGCACGCCCGCTGTGCATGGGAGGGGAAAGGGCACACAGGAGGCAGCCCGTACACAGCTAGTGGCTAATTACTTCACATAGAAATCACACCCCTGTGGAGTGCACACTGCCCTGGCACATACCATCTGACAATCAATGATGACTCAACCTGACACTGATCCTGAATGTCTGGAGAATCAACCGTCAAACCCATATCAGCCTGAGATTGTTCACCTGGAAGTGTTACAATGTGTGCATCCCTACCTACACAGACACCACCAATGCAGTTTCGTGAAAAAACACAGTCATGCAGCTAAAATGAATATCCACTTGCAAAATGCAACATGAGGACAGTGCCATGTCACCCAACCCATCCCCAGCACCGCCACACCACACACCATGCCATGTCATGCTATGTGCGGGTAAACAAAGTATTCCCCACAACATGACACAAGTGTCACAAAGTACAGTGTCCTTAATTGAAACTCGCGACACCTGAAATGCTCACAGTAATGCAGGACCAACAACACACTTGAGCAGGTATTTAGCAATAACACTTATCAGCTACTGACCCTCAAAACTACCATTAACATGACATTACGAATGTAAGGAATTAGTAGTCTCACCACCTGGAAATGCCTGCACTCCCACCACTTCCAACTGTACAGTGTTGCCGCCATGTAGAGTTGTAGGTGCACTGCTGCCAACATGGACTCCATCTCCAAAGTAGAGGGCCTTGTGTAGACATGAGGAAAGGACCTGCAAATTAGGAGGTAGACATGGATGATGAGTTACACATCAATGCAACATGCAGTGTACAACACAACAGCAATATGCACTAGGAATGTATACACAGTATTGACTAGACTACCCACACATGTAGTGGGAGTCCAATGTCACCATGTACGTCAATGTCACTTGGGAACACCCTTTGCAAGCCCATGGAAACGGGAAGCAGGAGGGGTGTGTGTGACAAAAACCCAAGCATCTGAACCAAATACATGACAAGCCTGCATGTGCCCAGCCACAATGCAGCGTATGCCCACGGGAGCCACACAAGGCAACACACTGTCCCCAAAAAAAAAAAAAAAAAAAAAAAAAAAAAATGGGCCGGGGGGAGGGGGGGGGGGTGGTGGTGACATTGGGGAGGCCACCCAGGAGGTCTGAGGACAGGGTGCACACCAAAACCCACCTGTGTGGATCTTGCGAAAAAAAAACACCTCCATGGGCTCATGGCCCACACGGCTACCCTATTGTGGGAGTATCACTGCTGTCGCTATTCTCACCCTGTGCAGCTGCATCCGGAGGTGGTGGCACTATGGGAGGCAGCCCACACAAGGCCCTAGTCTGTTCCTCCATGGCTGCAAGCATGCGGGTGTGGTAGGTCTCGTTCTGGAGGATGAGTGTGCGGAGGTCCCCATGCAACAACTCACGGGATGCCCGGACCTCCGCCCTAGTTGCCTGCATCTCAGCTGAGAGCGTACGGGTGAGACGCTCCAGCTGCTGTTCTGTCGTTCGGTTTGTTGAAGCCTCAAGCTCAACAAGAGTCGTCCTGAGGTGAAGGAGTTCCAGCCTCAGGGCTTCCCTGTGGCCCTGGGACTCTATGGAGATGGCTTCCTGCAGAGTCGCCAGTGCCGTCCGCCTGTCCCTGTTGGACGCCAACATGTCCTCCCTGTGTGACTGGTAGATGGAGTCGGTTGCCTGCTGTAGTCGCTCCATCAGCCTTTCGGGGGGGACAATGGAAGTGGCCACCCTATCCATGGCCTGAGCCATCATCTCTGATGATGCTGCCTGTTGGGTTGCCATACCGTAAATGGATTGCTCCCATGCAGTATTGCCAGGTGGCGTACGGCCACCACGTCGGCGGGCACCACACCTGTCTGGGGCAATGCGAACTGCGCCTTGTTGTGCCGGCACTGCCTGAGGCTGCAGGACTGCATTCCCCCTCTGATCTGCTGACCCAGGAACAGGATCAGATGTCACGGAGTGTGACCCTGCATCCGTAACCACCTAAGGCGTAGCTGCCAACACTGACATCCCCATTGAGGGTTCTAACCCTGGTGCAGGTGGGTCGGACAGAACAGAATCCCTCCCAGGAACACTCACCTGCGACGGCACGTAGGTCTCATCATCCGAATCAACACCTGAGTACAGCTCGGGGGAGGTGCAGCCAGAGACACCCCTTGGGAGCACGACCTGCAGCAGTTGTGGGTTCTCACCCACCACCACACCACGTCCCTCACTGGTGGTTGGTCGGCCCTCAAACCCCTCCTGGGTCTGCACCATTTCCACAACCCCAGCAGTATCAGGTGCTTCTTCCCCTGCAAAGACATAAAAGCAAACAAATGGAAACAGGCATTAGCACCATGGCACACAATGAGGGCTGAGAAGCAACAGAACCAGTACTTGATTGACACATGTCCCACATGACTAAAACCCTCCCATGCATGCACCCTCACTGCGTATGAAGGGTAGGCAAATGGCACACACTGATGACACCAAGATGGAAGATGAACACATTTTCTGCATGCTGCCTAGCAGTGGCATCACACATTGGCCTGTGATTGCCAGGTGAAATGCACATGCCATCACACAGATCGCATGTACCATTGCTATTGAGTGAAGATGGAGAGGAGGGCAGCACTTATTCATTCAGTCCAGTTCCCTCATGTAATAGCTTTTCTAATTCAAACAGGTCTGATTTTTCACCTGGAGCTGCCAGTCCAAAATGGTTCGTTTGCACAGGGACATGTCTAAACAAATGATATCCAGGTAACAAAGTCACTCCACTTTACTA
The DNA here is from genome assembly GCF_040938575.1 of Ambystoma mexicanum. Classification (NCBI taxonomy): domain Eukaryota; kingdom Metazoa; phylum Chordata; class Amphibia; order Caudata; family Ambystomatidae; genus Ambystoma; species Ambystoma mexicanum. The sequence continues at coordinate 368,757,662 of NC_090930.1, forward strand.
TAGCCATGTCAGACATGTGACTAGAGGACTGAGAAATGCCTAGTAAAAGTGGTGGAATGCAAACAATCTGCCTGAATGAACAGAGAAAAATAAGCAACAATGTTGTGGCAAGGTGACACTTCAAGGGCAACTGGCGTGCTGTTGGGCTAGATGTCTACTGTTGGCAGAAGGGATACTGCTAAGGCCAAATTCTGCTGCGCAGAATGTATTGCATGAAGCACATGGGTGACCCAAACGACTCAGGCGCACACACCCTCACCTGGCACACAAACAGAAGCCCTCACACACATACCATGCACATGGATGACACACACATGCATGTGCACTCACCGGACAATGCCTCATAATCAGGCAGATCTCCCACGCCTTGGATCTGTTCCTCCGTGACGTAGGTCCCAGCGACTGACTCATGTGGAGTGAGTTCCATGTCTTCTACTGGAGACCCACCTCCAGTCACTAGAGTTGCGGCATGACTTGAGGCTAGCTTATTCTTTGCCCTGCGCTTTAGGTCATTCCAGCGCTTATAGCAATCATTGGCTGTGCGCCTCACGATTCCAAGGGCACTTACGATGTCTGCAACGGTCTGCTAGTGTGCCTGGCGTTGTGCAGGTGTGGTCTTGGATCCTGCAACAATGACCATTTCGTTATCATGTGCGGACACATACTCGACAAGTGCATTCAGTTCAGCATCCGTGAAGCTGGGCTTCCTCGACGGGCCGGACTGTGTAGCCGTGTCTGTGCCGGACGAGCACTCTTCCTCTTCCGCTTGGAAGGTGGTGGTGATCCTGAGTGTCCTACGCCGCTCTGGACACCAGGGGCAGGAGCCCTGGTGGACTCAGTATCAGGAGTGTGGGATTGCACACTCAGCATGCGAGTGGTGCAGGCATTGGCTCAAGTGTAATGGTATCAGGGGGAATGTCAGAGGATGGACTAGGACCAACACTGTCCTGGCTGGGTGTGTGAGAGCTGGGGTGGATGGAGCCGCAGCTGCCCCTGCAGCCTCTCCACCCTGCCTACTTGGGGCAGCAGATGACCTTGCTGCCCCTGATCCACGTGGCCTGATGACATCAACGTGCACCAGCGCACGTGTCATAGGCCTGCTGACCTGGAAGTCAGCCATGGAGTCAGCCAGGTCTGGTGCCACAATGGGCTGGTCCAACAAGGGCTGAGCATGGATGGTGCCAGCCACATCAGCCTCAACCAGGGGGGGCGGGGGGGATTATGGGTGCCCTTGACTGGTCCTCCACACATGGGGGGACAAGGTCACCCTGCAAGTAACGACCACGTCCCCTACCGGATCCACCACGGCCACCACTTGTGGCTCATCCTCCTTTGCCACCCTTACGGATTCCTCGCCTTCCAACCATGGCACTGATGTTAATGTGCGTATGGGAGTGGCTGTAAACTATTGTCCTGGGCAATTGGGGGTCAAAGGGGTTGGGTACCAGATGGTAATTGTACCCTAGTGCTCTAGCAAGGCTGAAAGTGACCCCTGGGGAAAGATGACGGGTCACGCAACGCACAGGAAGCCCAAAAAAGGGAGATGACGTGCACGCAACCCCTCCTAGACCATGTGTGCGAAAAATAAAGCTTCACCACGCTGTGGCACCCGGTAACACAAGAATGAACGTATGCGTGTCACACGCAGCCTAGAATGACCTCTGAAGGGGTAGGCTACACACGGGGCAAGCACAGATGTTAGATATGTGCGTGACTCACCGTCTGCCAGGAAAAAGAGCGTGAAAAAGAAGCGCATGTGCGCGTTGGCAACACCCCTGCCAAAAGAAGAATTGTACGCTGTCTGAGGAGACAGGACAACAGTAGAAGGGAACGCTGTTTGAGGGAACAGGCCCAGGAAAACCAGAAAAAGATAAAAAAGAGAAAAAGCTGTCAGAGGTAACAGGGAGTGCGAACTTGAAACGCCGTGAAGTAAATCGCGTGTGAAACAACAAGAAGTACAGATTTCACCCACTCGCTCTACACGAAAAGCACGTACAAGGAAATGGTGTTCTACACGTACCTTTTCTGCAGGCCCACACGTCCAGCGTCACTTCCGCGTGTACGCGCTAGGGCCATTTCCACCAATTACACGCATTGTCAATTCCGCGTGTACGCGCTAGGGCCATTTCCACCAATTACACGCTTTCTCACTTCTGCTTTGACACTCGGACGTGTCTTTCATTTTTTTAACACGCAACATTTCAAACGTGTGCCATATTCAACGTGCACGTGACTTCATAGACGCGCATACGCTGGTGGCCTTTGGGCCAATGAATGTACAGACGTGTGCTGACGTGCTTACGCGCTAAGGGCCTTTCCTCGAATTGCACGCAGACGTGCTGGATTTTCACGTGCAAAATCACTCCATATCAAGCTGGCCACGCATTCACACACGGAAGACCACGCTCCTGCCCAGAAGGCTGAATTACTGCCCCCCCAAGAGCCCTGAGCATGCTCCCACCTGCCATCTGCTGCTGCCTGACTGCCTGCTGCCCACGTGCCCTGACATTTGCTGCCTGCACATCAGCCCGGGGTGCTGTTGCTGTGACCACCCCTGCTGGAACCGAAGACTCCCGACTGCTTTTCCATCGCCCCACAGCCCAGCCCCAGGACCCAGTTGCCCACCCACTCCTGCCTCTGGGGTTGGCATGTCGGGCACTGCAACATCTGGCACCAGTGGCAACCCCCGGCCAAGGAGGCAGAGGGGCACCAGTTTCACTGCCACCGAAGTTGGTGTCCTGGTGGAGCATGTCCTGGGGCAGTATGATGCACTCTTCGGAAGGTTGCGCGCCGACAAGGAAGGACGGACTCGGATCTGGATGGACATCGTGACTGCCATCAACGCAGAGGAGGTGGCAGTCCGCGACTACGAACGTGTCAGGAAGCGCTGGGAGGACTTCAGGTCCAGGACCCTCAACAAGGCTCGGCGCCTCCTGAAGGCAGCGGATGCTAAGGGGCGCCGGGGCCACTTGTCGGAAGATCAGATGAGGGTCCTGGAACGCATATCCCCAGCGCTCCACGTCCAGGTCCTTGAGAGGCAGACCCGTCTGGAGTCGATCGGTAAGTGTACATGCATACTGATTGTAAGCTGTGCTTGTGGTTTGCCAGGAGTGTGCAGGTTGAACATGTATTTTTATGTGGGCAAGTAGGGGGGTGGTGTACAGGGCCGTGAGGGTGACACATGCGAGGGGTCTCATGTGTGACACATGGATGGTGCTTGTGTGTGTGGGCTTGCATGGCACAGGACGTGGAGGAATGATTGTCAGGTGTGTCATGGATGTCGATCGGAACACTGCGACAGTTGGCAGAGGTGTACACATGCATGCAAGTTTGGTGGTGTGTGTGCATGTGTAGTGTACTCCCTATGTTGCATGTGATGTGTGGATGACCTTTGGCTGTGCATGCTGTTGTATGTGAATGGATGGTGCTGGCTGTTGCAATATGGCTGTGGTATGGCTCATGTGTGCAAGTTGAAATGACATGTGTGTTGGGGATTGTGATGCCATGTCTGAGGTTTACCAATGCCACTCATGTATGACTGTCATGTGTGTATGAGTCCATTGTACAGTGCCCTGATGCCTGTGTTTTCTTTCTCCCTGTCTGCAGCGTCAACTGATGAAGAGGGCGGAGAAGGTGCTGTGGAGCACAGCGGCAGGGGTCGCACCACCAGCCTGAGACGCAAGGCCCGGATCCCCTCCCAGGTTCTGATCTCGTCGGGGAGTGAGGAGTCCGGTGCCGTGTCCCAGGCCGCAGCTGCCGAGGGGAGGTCCAAGGGGCGGAGGTTGGAGTTGGAGTCCTCGGCAGCAGAAGGGGCAGCTGGGACCCCACAGGGCCCAACGGAGGAAGATGGCATGGAGTCATCCAGGTTGGAGGGGGGTTTGGAGCAGGAGGAGGCCATGCAAGCGACAGAGGCGGGGTCTGGAGGTGGGGATTCCACTGGTGCTAGTGGTGCAGTGCAGGATTAGGGACAGGAGGCAGCACAAACCGCCGCGGAGGTGCCTGTGTGCAATCCTGTCCCTGCTCCTGTCACTGCATTATCTTGCACCAGCGGGGATGCCTACCTCCAGACCCGTTCTCAGGGAGGGGATTGGCTTACAACACCTGGCCTTCCTCTCCCTGCAGATGTGGCTATCCTGCACCAGGTTGAGCCTGTCCAGGGTGGGGTGGCATTGCGTCAACGGGCCATGCGAGCTGACCTGCAGTCTTTTCATGATGAGTCTGCACGCCTTCTCGCATGGCTCGTTGACCGCGTTGACCCACTGGGACAGCTCACCAGGGCTGGATTCCTCCGTTTCCTGGACCTTGTTCCGACCCCCTCCTCCACGGAACCCCCTATGCCCCAGTCGTCCTCCATGCCATCTTCCCACCCATGTGTCACCTGGGTGGGGACAACAGATCCCTGCCACAGTCGGGAGTCGGACGTCCAGCAGGGGTGGCCACATCAACGACTGCACCCCAGCTGGAGGAGGATGTGCAGGCACCATCGGACAGGGCACATGGACAGCAGCAGCTGCAGCAGCAGGAGGCTGTAGGTGGGAGCCACGATAGCTCGGGGCCTTCAATATCGCAGGGGCAGGCATCGGCCGGAGGGCAGGAGGACCCTGGACGGGAAGTGTCTTCCGTGTGGCAGCGGTTGGGCCACGTCATAGATACGGAGCGGCGGCGGGCCAAAGAGGTGCAGCTCACGATGGTCAGGGCGGAGAACTCCATGCGGAGGGCCCTGAGGCGGGCCGAGTGCCTCGAGGCAATCCGCAGGGAGTTGGAGGTGAACATGTCGGCGTCCCTGCGGACCCTCGGGGCCATGGAACAGGACCTCCTCCGGGACATAGACAAGGAGTTCGATGATGCCATGGCCCGGAACACCACTAAGTGAGCCGCTGGACTGGCCCGCCGCCATTGTATATAGTTATTTAGTGATAGGTTTCCTTTATAGTTTATTTTTATTTGGAGTCGACGGACACTGCTCCACCTTTTGTATATAGTTCCATTTTATCATGGGCGCATGTAATACTTGGTTGTGTCTTTGGGCTGTGGTGACTGGCCATGAGGCCCATGCTTGAGGATTGTCATGGGTGGGAGCCTGGTGGGGGCTGCCCATGGTGGCTGGGGAGGGGGTGGGTGGGAGACATGGGTGGGAGCCTGGTGGGGGCTGCCAATGGTGGCTGGGGGGTGGGGGTGGGGGTGGGTGGGAGACATGAGTGGGGGCCTGGTGGAGGCTGCCCCTGCACTGCTGGGGGGTGGGGGTGGTGGTAGACATGGGTGGGAGCCTGGTGGGGGCTGCCCATGGTGGCTGGGGGGTGGGGGTGGGTGGGAGACATGAGTGGGGGCCTGGTGGGGGCTGCCCATGGTGGCTGGGGGGTGGGGGGTTGGTAGACATGGGTGGGAGCCTGGTGGGGGCTGGCCATGGTGGCTGGGGGGGTGGGTGGGAGACATGGGTGGGAGCCTGGTGGGGGCTGCCAATGGTGGCTGGGGGGTGGGGGTGGGTGGGAGACATGAGTGGGGGCCTGGTGGAGGCTGCCCCTGCACTGCTGGGGGGTGGGGGTGGTGGTAGACATGGGTGGGAGCCTGGTGGGGGCTGCCCATGGTGGCTGGGGGGTGGGGGTGGGTGGGAGACATGAGTGGGGGCCTGGTGGAGGGTGCCCACACACTGCTGGGGGGGGTGGGGGGTGGGAGACATGAGTGGGGGCCTGGTGGAGGCTGCCCCTGCACTGCTGGGGGGTGGGGGTGGGTGGGAGACATGAGTGGGGGCCTGGTGGAGGCTGCCCATGGTGGCTGGGGGGTGGGGGTGGTGGGAGACATGGGTGGGGGCCTGGTGGAGGGTGCCCCACACTGCTGGGGGGGTGGGGGTGGTGGGAGACATGAGTGGGGGCCTGTTGGAGGCTGCCCCTGCACTGCTGGGGGGTGGGGGTGGTGGTAGACATGGGTGGGAGCCTGGTGGGGGCTGCCCATGGTGGCTGGGGGGTGGGGGTGGGTGGGAGACATGAGTGAGGGCCTGGTGGGGGCTGCCCATGGTGGCTGGGGGGTGGGGTGGCGGTAGACATGGGTGGGAGCCTGGTGGGGGCTGCCCATGGTGGCTGGGGGGTGGGGGTGCTGGTAGACATGGGTGGGAGCCTGGTGGGGGCTGCCCATGGTGGCTGGGGGTGGGTGGGAGACATGAGTGGGGGCCTGGTGGAGGCTGCCCCTGCACTGCTGGGGGGTGGGGGTGGGTGGGAGACATGAGTGGGGGCCTGGTGGGGGCTGCCCATGGTGGCTGGGGGGTGGGGGGTTGGTAGACATGGGTGGGAGCCTGGTGGGGGCTGCCCATGGTGGCTGGGGCTGGTGGGTGGGAGACATGAGTGGGGGCCTGGTGGAGGCTGCCCCTGCACTGCTGGGATGTGGGGGTGGGTGGGAGACATGAGTGGGGGCCTGTTGGAGGGTGTCCATGGTGGCTGGGGGGTGGGGGTGGTGGGAGACATGGGTGAGGGCCTGGTGGAGGGTGCCCACACACTGCTGGGGGGGTGGGAGGTGGGAGACATGAGTGGGGGCCTGGTGGAGGCTGCCCCTGCACTGCTGGGGGGTGGTGGTGGTGGTAGACATGGGTGGGAGCCTGGTGGGGGCTGCCCATGGTGGCTGGGGGGTGGGGGTGGTGGGAGACATGAGTGGGGGCCTGGTGGAGGCTGCCCCACAGTGCTGGTGGGTGGGGGTGGTGGTAGACATGGGTGGGAGCCTGGTGGGGGCTGCCCATGGATGCTGGGGGGTGGGGGTGATAGGGGACATGAGTGGGGGCCTGGTGGAGGGTGCCCCACACTGCTGGGGGGGTGGGGGGTGGGAGACATGAGCAGGTGTGCAGGGTAGTCCCCTGTTTTGTGGGCTGCCTGCAGGGGCCGTGGAGGGTGTACAGGGAACACCTGTGAGGACCCACCCAGCCTAATCGCGTGTGTAACTTCCCACGCACCCCTGTAATACACGTACCCAGCCAAATCGCGTGTGATAATTCCCGCGCACCCCTGTAATACACATACCCAGCCAAATCTCGTGTCATTATTCCCGCGTACCCCTGTAATACACATACCCAGCCAAATCGCGTGTGACAATTCCCACATACCCCTGTAATACACATACCCTGGCTAATCGCGTGTAAAATTTCACGCGTACCCCTGTCATACACATACCCAGCCAAATCGCGTGTGATAATTCCTGCGTACCCCTGTAATACACGTACCCTGGCTAATCACGTGTAAAACTTCACGCGTACCCCTGTCATACACGTACCCTGGCTAATCGCATGTAAAACTTCCCGCGTACCCCTGATATGAACGTAACCCGCTTTGCGTTCCTTGTTTGGCAGCCCTGTAAACTGGTCCAGGGTTAGCGCAGCCCTTTGCGATGATTTAGTGATTTTGATGGCTTTTCCTTGCGCGAGGGCGTTCTTGGGGGCGTTACTGGCGCTGCTGCAGGGTCGCTGCGATACTCTGCGCCACGGCTGGTTTGGGAGCCTAAAATCCATGAATACGCTGTGCGCGGAAATCGGTTTTGGCGCACGCGCCTGGCGCAGACAATCGCACGCGGACACTCTGCGCCAGCCGCTTGCGACACTTTTCTGCGAAATTCTATGAATTACCCTGTTAATGTGCAATGAAACCTGAAACGTGGACATCATGTGAAACATACCAGACATGTGCACACATAACATCAAGAATGCATTCAAAGGTAGGATGTAAGCTCAAACCCCACTTTAGCACCGTGACATTGACTTGGAAGGCCGTAACGTCCTGCAATAGTCTGATTAGTCTCCCTTGGTTTCATTCGGACTTCACCAGGACAAAAGAGACAGTTTTCATGTGTTAACCCTTAGGCTGATGGTCTGGTATTGCATGTGTGGATACTTTCTATGAAAATATCAGCAAAGAAAACACTCAGCTTTTGTGTTGTTGCCACTTTTCTGTCTACCCTATTTACTCAGCAAATGGCCCTCATTACGACCCTGGCGTTAAGGGATTACCAGTACCGGTAAGGGTACCAGTAATCCCTTAACGCCTGATTACGAGGTCCCTTTGCGGGTCCCGACCTTAACGGCTGGTCTGTACCAGTACCAGCCGTTAAGGTCGGAACTCGCAAAGGGACCTTGAAGGTGATTACGGTACCGCATTTTGCGGTACCGTAATTACCGCCTTCCCCATTCGGAAAAAAATGGGAATGGGGAAGGGCCAATGGTAAATGGGGAGTTACCGCCCCGCCAGCCTTGGAATGGGGCGGTAATTCCCCATGTCACCATGGCGGATCCGGTAAATTACCGGCGTTAACCATGGCGCTAATAGTGCCATTGGTTAACACCAGGGTCGTTATGAGGCCCAATGTGTTTATTCACGACACTGACTGTGACTCGTCTGTTCATCCATCACCACATAGGTACTCCTTCCTCGGGTGTTGGACCGACTTTATTCTAAAGGAGCAATCTAATTTATGTCAGTGTTTGAATTGCTTTAGATCACTACTTATTGCTAGCTATATTGTACAATATCACCAATCGTCATTAACATACCTTACATTAGGTGTGTCTCAGATGTTCAGCTTTCAGCGTTCATCTTCTGGTTTGTATGATAGGAACCAACCCTGTGCGGAACCATCAAAACCAATTTAGTTTCTTTTCATTTGAGATTTAGTAGTTATTATTATGCCCTTGTCACATTCCAGGGGGTATTATAACCTATTGTGTTCCTTTTAGGAAAAACCCTTTAACAGAATCAGTGTGCCGAAGCGAGGTTTGTTCTAAATAACAAGCCTTCAATCCTTCAACTAGGTATCTAAAGCTGTTAATGGGTTTGTTACTGCGTCCCAGCAACGTTGCAGGCCACATGTCAATAAGTACTGTCCTACTCACATTATTCTGTAGAAGTTATGAGTCATCTTCGTTGGTCCTTCTGCTACAACATCAACAGTGATTGCATGTTTACCAGCCCTTGTGGTAAACTACTATATCTGACGAGGGCGCAATCTTGCTTCCCTCTTCTAAAGTTAACAATATCATTGGTACCAAAGTCCCTTAAGTGCCCATGCTGATGAACAAATCCGGTGGACTACTCAAGGGCATAGAAGTAACCACTCTTAAAAGGCTCCATTCCACATAAAATATCCCATTGTGTTACTTTTCAGAAAAATCCCTTTCTTGGTATCAGAGTACCAAAGAATGAATTGCTCTGGATAACAAAACTTCAATTTGTCACGTAGGCATCCAAGGGTGTTCAAGTGATTGTTACTGTGAACCAACTGCTCTGTTATCATGCTGCAGACAAAGTGCCCATCAATACTCTCCTCCTCGCATTATACTATAGCGGTCACGGTTCACGGGACATCTACATTGGTCAATCTGCTATGTCATCAACATCAAATGCGTGTTCAACTACTAGACTCCTCCACTGTGAAACTACTGTATATCGCAAAGGGGACCATCTTGCTTCCATCTTCTTTTTTTTTTTTTTTTTTTTTTAATTGGTTTGTTACAAACCTTAAAAAAAATAGTCACAAGAAAGAGAAAAAAAAAAGAAAAACAGAATATACATTCGTTCTCAAACATTCTAGAATTGATACTGCTAAGGGAAGGTCTAAACCTTTAAGTACGTAGGTGTAAAGAACCCACAAGTTGGTGATTCACTTTCATGCAAAAGAGTTCGTGACAGCTTTAAGTTCTTTTTCTGATTTTTCTAACCTATCAATCATTTTTTGGAGGAAGAAAGTAAGTTCAATTGTTAATTTACGATCCGCATCTTGATGCGTCACTCCCCACCAATCCTCAACCGACATTGTTGATTTTGCCATAAAGAACCTTCCCAAATGAGTAGTACGTTCCTGCTTCATATTCACACAGAGAAGTGTCAGATGTTTTAATGTTTCATTATTTTCTCCACACAGACGGCAGTTCTATGACAAAGCACCACCTTTTTCTCGTATCGATAAGGTTTCTCTTGTTTTAAATACATTCAATTGATACATCATAAAAAGGAATTTGTGGTCAGGGTCTGGAAACTTAAGTAGATATGCCTGTGGATTGTTTACTTTATTAGCCTCCGGCAGAAATTATTTCATGATTCTGTGAGACCCTCGTGTATCACATGTATCAATCCAATCTTGGAGCCATAACAGTGATTTGACCTTATTAGGGTTGGCATGAAGTAAGGTTCTGCTCGCACTTATGTCACACAGAATGTTTTCACTGCGAGAGACCCATTGCAACAAAACACTGTTTATATTACCAGATTGTACCTCACTCAGAATCTGGTATTGTGGCACTGTTGGTTTGATGGTCATCTTCCTATATTCATTTAGGGTGGTCCACGTTATTATTGGATTAATAGAGAAGAGACTTAACTCATATCTTATGCATGCGGCCGGGACACCTATTGGCAGCCGCATTACTTTGGACCAATGATGCCCACAATGTCTCCGGGCATGCCAAGGAATAGTTCGCTCCGTGTGTTATCGCTGGGATGAATTTCATTTTACAGAAATCCATCACTGGTTTTAGGGAATATTTTCCATCTTTTCTGTTTAGAATACATGCCTGAGCTGTTAATTGTTTGTATTTATCCTTTGCTTTCGAGACCCAAGGAGAATCGTTAATACTGGAACTGATGTACATACCAAGGTAGATTGATTCATTTGCGATCTCTATCGGCTCTTTCGCAATTGTCCATACACATTTTTTCTTCCCAACATTCACCTTGTTTTTTTGAAGATTTTGCAAGGTTAGAATTTCTGATTTTCTTGAATTCACAGTCAGACCATTCTGTCAAATGTATTGATCCAGTATGGTTAATTTACGTTGTAGTCCTATAGGTGTTAAATCTACAAGGACTAAATCATCCGCATATAGGAGCCAGTTTACTTCCTTCCCGGTGATTTTTGGACGGAATGTGTTAACCTTCATGTATGCTTCATCCAGGTCTGAGATGAACAGGTTAAATATTATCGAAGCAAGCGGACAGCCCTGTTTAACTCCTCGACACGTTTTTATGGGGTTGGATAATACTCCCTGTTGATTTAGCCTGATTCTTATTACTGTATCTGTATGCAGGGCTTTGATGGCCAGTAGGAGACTGATTGGAGACTTCCAGTTCGACATTTTTTTCCATAGCAATTCTCTATCAATGCTGCCAAATGCTTGGGAAAGATCCACAAACGCGAGATAGATTTTTCTGTTCGATCTTATTGCATCCATTTTCATTATATTCAATATCAACATGTTTAGGCCACACCCTACACCTCTGACAAAACCCATTTGTCGAACATCCAGGTGGTTAGATGATTTGATCCACTCCATCAGTTGTTTTTGTAGCTGGATAGCACATATTTTGCCGAAGACGTCTAAGAGCGCAATGGGCCTATAGTTCTTAGGGTCCGCTCTGTTGCCTTTTTTAAAGATTGGAATTACTATCGCCGATTTCCAGCTGGAAGGAATCGTGGTTTCTTTTGCTATCCCTGCAAACAGAATCATAAGGAATTCGGACCAAGCTTCGGGATTTTGCTTGATTGTAAAGTTGGTTAAGCCATCAGGTCCTGGGGCTCTTGAAGATGAACACCGTTGAATGCTCTGTATTATACTTTCCTTATCAAAATGTAGATCCCATTTGGTAAATTGAGGTAATTTAGGTTGAATATTTGTACTTCTCTTTTTATATACAGATTCAAAGTGTGAGATCCAATCTTTTTCGCACACCATGTTTGTATGAATCGCACTTTGTTTACAGTTCATATTATTTATCAATTTCTAGAAATCGGATGAATTCTTGTTGTTGAGAGTCACAAGCATTGATTCACTATCCTGTTGGTACTGTATGGATTTGTGAGAAATTAGCCAGTTTCTGTATTTTTCTTCCATCTTCTAACGTTAGCAATATCATTGGTACTAATGTCTCTTTAGTACATATGCTGATAAAAACTCAGGTAAACTACTCAGTGGCATAAATGTAACATGTAATCATTCAAGAATATTGGTAAGGGTCCATTAGGCTTAGAGTATCCTGTATCGAATGGAAGCTGCATCATGTAAACCATCTGTAATCGGGGACCCATTTAGAGAACCCTCACCTTGGACCTGCTGAATATCTCTCGATGTGTTTACATCATACACGCCATCTGTAGGTTTTTGTTTTTTATTTTATACCTGCATATACCTCACACCTCAATTTACATAAAGACAGTGGTATATACCGAGAAACATTCAAAACATCTTGGGCCTCATCAGGGGTGGGGCAGAGCAACAAAAATGCAGCGGTAACGCTATTACCGCTGCATTAGTGCTCCGCCCAATCCGAGTTTGGGCAGAAAGCTGGAGATGTACCTACCACAAATGCCTCAGTCCAACCGATCTGTCATCCCGCATAAGCATCAAACCTAATATGAGGAACCTTCGCTCCTCCTCTGTGGTCACTCTCAACTACCCTAAATTCAGGACAGCCAAATTTGGAGGTACTACTCTTGATGCTCAGGCTGCTCTTCTGTGGAATGCACTTCCTGCTGGGATGCGGCAGATACAGAACTATACTACGTTCAAATGTGCCGTAAAGACTCACTTCTTCAACTTGGAATAACCTCCTGATTTTCCTCTCCATCTGCCTCTTATGCTTGTCTGTCTTCGTCTTGTTTCTGTTCTGAGTGCGCCCTGAGGCCCGCGGGCATGTCGACGCGTTACAAAAATTTAAATAAATAAATGAATACATACCAGCTCTTAGCTGGAGGTAAATGTCCAGCTTTTCACCCATTGGGCACTATTACCGCTGGTGGTAATAGTGCCAAAAAAACCCATAGAGTACTATGGACTCATAACAAATGGGGTCCAACAGTGCCACTGCAACTCGGGATCCACTGCAAATTCCGCCGGTCCGAGTTGCGGTAACACTAATTGTGTTGGGCGGTGTCCTGGCTCAATTTGTGCCGTGATACCGCTTGACTCATGATGAGGAGTCCTTAATGTGTGCTGATACATTTTATCGATAGTCTCCCTGATGAATTGAAGTCAGACATTTATTATGTAGAATGAGATCCTTCCATTCAACACATAAACTAAAACCAATCTCTACCGGGTTCAGGCGCTTGATCCATTTCTGCGTGAGTCCCCTCAGTGTGTGGTTTTTGTCTCCCCCTCTTGGGTTTGGCTCTGCATTTTGTATAACAAATCACATGGATTGTCCTGGTAAAATCTTTGGACGACTAGTTCTTTCTAAATCTAATAAATGGCCGGACAGCGGTTACTTGCGTGATACCTTCCAAACAGGTTTCATACCGGAAGTAGGTACAGGAATAAACATTATCACCTTAAATAGTATCATTTATCGAGCACAAGAGAAGAAGGAACCGCTATATATTGCCTTTATCGACTTTAGAACGGCGTTTGACGCTGTCCCCCGAGAACTGCTGTATTTAAAACGAATGAATAAAGGTTGCCCATGGTCAATCCTTAAATGGATAATTGAATTTCACACGGACACCTCAATTCAAATCAGACTGAACAGTACAGGTCACTTATCAGAGCCAATTAAAACCACTCGTGGATTGAAACAAGGATGCCTCCTAGCATCGGCTGTGTTCAATTTTTTCATTGCTGATATTAAAGCACGATTCGAATTGATCGTGACGGATTCTCTGAAAATAGATAATGTTCAGGTTAAGCACTTATTGTATGCAGATGATATGGTGTTGCTTTCTAAAACACTGAATGGCTTACGTAATTTATTAAAAGCCTTGGGGGTTTATTGTGAACAAAACCATATTTCTATAAATGTTTTAAAGACCAAAGTTAGTCAATTTGGCAATCTCAGACAGAGGCTTGAACACCATCAATGGCCTTTGCAATCAGAAAAATTAGAGTCAGTAGATGCTTATGTCTATCTGGGAACGCTAATTACACACCATCCGAGTCCCCTGAGTTATGAAAACCATATAAAGAAAAAAGCAATCATGACCCTATCCCAGGCCCGAGTAATCAAGGCCAAGTTTTGTAAGTTTTCTTTGAAACCTATCATAATATATTACAAGCAAAAATTTGTGCCGGTGGTCACATATGGCAGTGAATTGTCTAAGATTAAAACCTATGAGTACTGGACCACCTTGGAGAGTACCTTTTGGAAACGAGTTTTCAATCTGCCAATGTCGATTCCTATAGTGTTATTAAGACATGAACTAGGGCTATTGTCACTACATGCAATTTACAAATGGAAACTTTGCGCAATGTACAGAAAATGTTTGATAGCAAGTGTTCGAACATATAAAGGATTGATGTATATCGTAGCGAATTACTTGCTAAAATCAAAAGATAGTTTCCCTATATTAATGCGGACGAAAGCACTGAGAACCCTAAAACAACTAAACATCTCTGACGCTACGTTAATTAAGAGGCCCAATGCGGTCAAAAAACAATTATGGAAATTAGATTGGATAAAAACAAGGGAGGCTTGCTCCTTGTACACATCTTTTAAAAACAATCAGTTTAAACTAAAACGATATGGCATGGTTGAACATTATAAGATACTATTTCCAAACTTGCGTCAAAGAGTTGATTTCATGCGCTTTCGTCTAGACATATGGCCTACTCATGAAGTACTATGCAGAAGGAAAATATTGCCACCAGATGCACTAACTTGTCGATTTTGATTATCCGCTCCTGAAACCCTAAGCGATTTTTGCACAGAATTTGTAGAATTGCTGCCTCGGAGAATCATACACTTCAAACCTTTATTTGAGGGATCATTAATTGAATCAACATTGGAGTTGTGGCACCTGTTATACCATACTACAAGAAAATCTGTTAGATATGCAATATTAAATTTCCTTTATGGTTTGAAACTATACAATCAAAAGTTGAGAAAGAATAATAATTGATATAATGTTATAATATTGGGAAATGTATATGAATTCTGTTTATGTTTATGAATTTTAACTGAGTTTGACACTATTGAATTTTACATGAACTAATGTTGAAAAAATCAAGTATTTTTATACTTATGGTTTGAACAAAAGTTGAGAAAGAATAATAATTGATATAATGTTATAATATTTGGAAGGCTGTATATGAATTCTGTTTATGTTCATGAATTTTAACTGAATTTGACACTATTGATTTTTATATGAATTAATGTTGAAAAAATCAAGTACTTTTATATTTGATTAAAACAACAATAAATTAAAAAATAAAATAAAATAACAAATCACATGATATAATTGACTGTATGTCCTTGCTGTTTGAAGTGTTCCACCAGGGGTTTGTCAGGTACCTTGCTGCAAATACATGATCTGTGCTTGCATATTTATTGCCTGTCCTCTCTATTGATTTTAATAATATAGATCTGTTGACATGGACATTTTATTCCATAGATCATGCTTTTACTTTTGCAGTTTGAAAACTGTTCGAGATTCCATTTCAATAGCAGAGATTTTAGATTTTGAGTAAGTGGGCAGACAGAGCCATTACCACATTTGAAATGTCCTTTGACTGGTGGGAGATTCCAGAGTGTATTTAGTTGCATGTATTATTTCTTTCTTTCACACTGGTGTGCAAGTAACTGCTATTTTCTTTGATCTTTTAAATGAAAAACAAGGTTTGCTAAGCATGAACCTTGGTTGTTGCAGGATTTGCCATTTTGTGTGAATCAGCTTCTTCAGCGCATTGCTTATTGGGCTATTTCTCATCACACATGTAATTCTCTGCTTGTGTTCTTGTACTTGCTTAGTAAGTGTCACCTGGTTTCGAAAGACTGAAAAAATAAATGTGTGTATGGTTTAGATAGGGCCTTTATTTTGAGAGGAAGTAGCTGCACACTGTTCAGCAGATTATTTTCTTTCTAAAATAGTTGAGATTTTAGGGAAGCACATAAAATCCTTTAGTGCAGCTTTTTCTGTTTTGCTGAGACAGTGAAGCAGCACTTGGGGGTTGTAGAAAGTTACAGAGAGGTCAGAGCTAACAACCAGTGACTGCCCATCTGTCTTTTCTGAGTAAACTGCGCAGGGGTCTCTGGATGACACATGGCTGGTGAGAAGATTAGCATATAATCCCTTATTGCAGCCTGTGTTGTTGTTTGTTTGAGACAGTGAAGTAACACTTATGGTTGCATACATTTACACGGAGGCAGTGTCTAACAACCATCTTTTGGATGACTGACTGTAGTGCATACAATATGCCTGCCATACAGAAACCATTTAGAGGCAGACGAGATGTGCTTTGTGTGGTCTCTTTACAAAAACTGGGGATTAAAAACAATCATAACAACAGAATATTTACTTCATATCTTTGCAAGGGAAAACAAGGTTTATTACATGCAAAACGATGGTCCTGTAGAATCAAACAGACACAGAGCTTACTGGTTTTTTTCCAACGGCTTGCAGGTAATTTAGCAGCCAGGCAACAATTTACCAATACTATGCATATTAATGCCTTCAGCATAATCCCACCAGCCTCATTGGCTACCACCTATAGAACATGATAATCCCCCCTATAGTCCCTTGACCGTTTAGCCACATCTATTATTCCCCCATTCACCTAGATACGTGGTCCCCTATGTTGTCACTGTTGAACCCAGGTATGTGATTTGTGGGTTCCTATCAATAGGTTCATCAATTTGGGGCCATCACATGATATGCACCCTCCTGTTCCAGATGCATACAAAGTAACTTGGTGATTCCAACTCTGCTTTGAATAGAAAATAGGCTTCCTCATTAACCCTGATGCCATGACGCACAAGAGTTGCACCCCTGACATTGTACTAAATATATTGGCATCACCTGCACTTCTTCTGTCCCAAATCACAAGACTTTCCAGACATGGCTCCCTCCTTATCTCTTCCCTACACCAGGTGCCTAGGGATTGTTCGGCAGAATTATATGCAGTACCCTTTGGGAACATTACACACAATTAAGACTACAAGTGACAGTACAATTTCACCTTTGGTACAAGCCTGTACTACACAGTTATAGTGGTAGCGTTAGCAGAGCAGGCAGACTTATCTCAAGAGTAAGTGAGCAGTACAAATAGCTACACAAAGGACAGCAATTACTATGATTCAGGCAAACACTGACTCAAGGTTTCTAAGTAAAAGAATATATATTTATTTACTCAACAGTTGTATGACATTTCACTATTCTAAGCAAGGTCAAAATCACAATCATAAATACACCACACCACTTCCCTTAAATTCCAGACAAGTTAAGCTCACAAAATGAAGTGGGAGCAAAATGGCACTCCAGCAATTTAAAAGGGAGGGAAAGACAAAGTTATCAGAAATTAGGCAAAACCAACAGGTAAGTATTCTGAGCAGTTGAACACGAGAGACTACAGTGAGGAGATCAGCTAGAAAAGGCTCAGGGCCAAAGTCAATAGGTCAAAAGTCTTTTGCTCAAGATCACACAGTTCAGGGTAGTTTGCGGTAAAGTTTGTAGCACAGATTCTGGACGAGGTTGGTTGGTAGAAAAGTTTGTTTAAAGCGAAGAGACTGATCAGAAGTAGGAAGACTGGAGGGTTCTGCATTACCCAGGGAAGAAACCAGCAGCAGCGCCAAACAACGAATAAAACGTGTGCTCCTTAAAACCCAAGCAAGGTCCAACCTTCCTGGCTATCCAGCCCACTGTAGCTCTGTACAGCGAATTTGACCAGAGGAGGGGTCCTGGCTTGTAGTTTGGGCAAACTGGTTGGTCCCACCAGCTCAAGGGAAGACATTTCCTGGATGATCTTCTGTGTCATCGGATTTGGAGATTCAGACCTGCAGCAGGGCTTCATCGGGCGGTTCAGTCGTTGTAGGGGTCCTCTTCTTCCAGTTCCTTGTTGGTTCTTTTGTTCCAGTGGCGACTCTGCTCTTCCAGTCCCAGAGACCTGCTTTTTATGCGATTTTCCCCCATTCATACAGCCTGGCTGTCAATCACACAGCAGGGTGGCTGGCCTGGCAAGGCCAGTCCCTTTAGCCAATCAGACAAGAGTGCAACTTGGATTACCAAGGTAACCCATTGCAGGGGTCTGAAGATCCCTCCATCACATCCTGGCTACCTAGACTATCAGGTGCCTTAAGGAGGGCTTCTGTGCAGAAGCCCGCGAAAAGACAGCGAACAAAGGAGTCATCCCTGGTTTGGTGTGCAGAGAAAAACACGAGAAAGACTTTACCAAAAAGAAATGGTGACTAAACACAGCCGGAAACAAAATAAAACATATATGGTCAAGCAGGTTTTATGTTCGAGGCTAATATAATAGCCTAAAACATTACCACGTTATGTAAGATAACCGCGGCAGAAAAGTTAGGGTAGATACCACTGCCACCAGCCAAGTCTTAATGATAAGCGAGCGAAACAAGGCTCCAAGAGGCACAGACAAAAAGGGATAAGAGTTAACCCTTTCCAATACTCCATGTAAGATGGGGTGTACTGGGTCTGTGGTTTAAAGTGATTATATACAGTTAATGGCAACTTTACCTGTTTCTGGGGGACAATTGTCAGCCCTAGAAAATGGAGTCAGTGGGAAGTCTCAAAAGACAACCCTGTGTCACTGCACTGAAGGTGCTGTCTAACACACACAAAAAGGGGTACACTTGGAGTAGGTCAGGCTCCAGTGGCCAAGATCACACAGAAAGTAGAAATACACATAGCAAAACACATGTAAGAGTGGGAAAAAAGGCTCACACTCTTACCAGGTGAAGAAAATGTACCCTAGAAATCCAGCAAAGCTGCTGGGGGACTCTTTAGGTAAGGGAAATCAACCATTTATGAGAATTCGCCCTAACAGGGATCACATTGTGAAAACAAAATCAAAATATCGAGGCTGAGTACCCCAATAGGAAATACACCGAACATAATACAAAGGAACATACGAAGATCTTTAATTTATACTGAATCAGTTACAAAGAACAAAGCAAAATCAGATAGCTAATGGCCCTCAGTGCAACACAGCGAACTCCAGCGTGGTTCGGTGTATTCAGTGAGAGACGCTGTACATTAGAATTCGTTGCTCTTTTATACTATTTGCGAACACGATGTCCAACCCTACTTTGGGTTAATATTCCTCTAATACATTACTGATCTAGGGTTCATGCAGAGTTTGCATATCCACATGCAACTAGTATGCCTTTAATACATACGTCAACAAGCCTACTCGGCGACTGTGTGTTTTAGGATTTCCCATGCAGGTCTTCTCAAACATTAATACAATGTAGTTAAACAAGTGTTCTCAGTTCAGTATTTGAATACATTGTTCTTAGCATATGCTCGCGCATTAGTTTCATTGATGTGAGTAATCCTTTACACACAGGTCAACGAAGGACAAGGTCTCAGTTCACGACCTCAACAAGTGGCCTGCAGGCAAGTTACATATTTATTACACACAGAGGTCAAGACGGTCATGTTGTATTTTGGAACAACATCGTCCACAATTTTAACTCACAGGGTGACCTTACAAAGCGAACCTAAAATGGCAGATTGACCTAAAATGGCGGCTTACATTGATTTAATGTCAGGACCTTGCAACACAGATTTTTCTTTGCATGTGACTTACAAGCAGCTTGGCGTAGGCCAATATACATATATTCATTGCAATAGGATGCACAATATAATTTCTCATTTAACAAACCCTCCTTTTGGCCTATGGCAAGTGCTAAACTACTTCGGATCTCTTTGCAAATAACTCCACGCATCATCGTCCATGCACCCTGAATCGCTTTCAGAAATATCTATTGCCATCAGGTAATTCGCTAAAATGTCTTTTAACACATATTCCTTGGAAGTTTTATCTGGGGCATACAATTTATGTCCTATCGTACCTATCGCTTGTGCGCAACATCCCCCTAGCATCAAACATATACTAGGTAGACACTGAATACAACAACAAAGGAACAACAGAATTCCCAAAATGATCAGTAAGACCTAAAGTACCTTCCAACCCCAAGATCGCAAGAAGTCCCAGAACCAAGCGCTAAGATCCCAGTTTCCCTCGGGAACATGCACTTCTGAACTAAGGACGTTTAGATTCTGTATTGCCTTGAAGATAGTTGGGGAGGAATCTGGCACAAAAACACAGCAAGCGGACCCCACTAATTTACACACTCCACCACATTCAGCCAGAATGACATCTAATGCCATCCTGTTCTGAAGCGCTACTAGTCTTATCGCTTTCTGTTCTAATGTCATATTATAGAGCATGTCCGTGGTCCGGTTGATGGTTCTCTCCAGTACTCTCGCTAGTCTTCTGATAGCTTCAGAATTCGCTATATGCCCACAAAATGGCACAACTGATTTTGCTATATCTCCCAAGATTTGTGCTGGACTGTCACCGTTCTCGTCCCATCGTGGACGAGCCCTTGAAACTTCTATCGTACTGGCTATAAACACCCCATGTAACAGGATCCCTAAATAACAGGTTCCCTACCAATCCCTGGGCAACCATGGCAATGCTACATTACCACAAACAAAGTAGACAGGTTCGCCTACATACAAAGGTCTGTCTTCCTCAGTCAAATTTGCAACGTTGGCACAACCTTTAAAATCTCCCATTGACTGAGTACCATTCCTCTGTATGCAAAAAGAAACTGAATCAGGGCTATGGTTAACAGTGTAAGAAGGAGGCATGTCATCCTTATTGCCTATCGGAGCCATCTTGAAGGAAATCAAGGATTGGAAAGGTTTTCGCAGTAGTCATGGCTGTAGCATCTTTGACAGGGAAAGCCTCAACCCATTTACTAAAAGCACAGATGACTACTAGTACGTACTTCATATTATTGCACCGTTCCATTTCAATCAAATCAAAGTGGATGACTTCAAAGGGGACTTCAAAGGGGCCCAAAACTTCCCCTTGGAGTTGCTGTCCCATTTCCCACATTGTGTTGTAGGCAAATCATGCAATCCTGGACATAGCGTTGGGCAGTTTTCAAAATTTTGTCATTTATCCTAACTTTCTCTAACATTTTCGTTACTTTATGGGCACATACATGCGTAGAACCATGGGCCATGATGACCATCATTTCATACGCGTCAGGGAGTAGCCATTTCGCTTCAACTATGTCCACCCAACACCCATCATCATCAAGTTTCCCCAAGCCTTCAGCCCACCTCTTGGATTCTTCTAACGTGGCATCAGCTTGGATATCCCGTACAGACCCAACACCCTCATCCATTGCATAGGCATTTACAGTCTCCCTTGAAACATACATCTCCGTAAAGAGATCGGTAGAAGTTTGTCTAGCTATCTGATCAGCGAAAGCATTCCCTTTTCCTATGTCATCTGTAATCTTTCGATGTGCTGCACATTTCATAATGGCTAACTGAATAGGGAGCGCAAGAGCTGAGAGCAGTTGTACTATTAGGGAGCCATGTTGGATCTTGGTACCATGTGAAGTCAAGAACCCTCTCTCTGACCAAAGTCTCCCAAAGTTGTGAACCACCCCAAAGGCATACTGACTATCAGTATATATGTTTACTGCAAGCCCTTCGGAAAGTTCACAAGCTCTGGTCAATGCTATAATCTCTGTGGCCTGCGCAGAGTTATGCGTGATTCTCTTGGTTTCCATGACTGTGCTTAATGTAGTGATTGCATAAGCATGGTGGATGTACCATCTGGAAGTTTAAAGCAGGAGCCATCACAAAACAGCTCTCCTTGCGGATTATCCAAAGGAGTGTCTTTCAAATCAATTCTACCCTTTGTCTCTTGTTCGGTAGTTTTCAGACAGTCATGTGGCTCTTCATCGCTGCAAGTAGTATCTTGCGGGAAAGGTAGGAGTTCAGCCGGATTAAGAACACAACACCTCTTAATTTGGATGTGAGGAGCAAACAAGATCAATTCATATCTCGTCAACCGTGCGGAAGTGAGGTGTTGCGTTTGGGTTCGGTTCAGTAGAACATCTACAGAGTGAGGCACGATCAGGGTTAGATCATGGCCTAGGACCATTCCCTCACACTGTTTTACAGACGCAGCAGCAGCGACAGCTCTCAAACATCTTGGCAAAGCGCATGCTACAGGATCAAGGGCGGAAGAAAAGTAACCGCACAATCTATTCTTGCCTCCATGTTCCATGCATTAATACAGCCAAAGCACATCCATCACATTCATGCACAAACAACACAAAGGCCTTTTCATAGTTATGTGTGCCCAAAACTGATGCAGAGCATAATGCAGTTTTGAGCAAAGCAAACGATTGCTTGTGTTCCACGTTCCACAGCAATGGCGAATAAATGCCCTTCTTTGTCAAAGCCAACATCGGTTTGATCACTAGTGAAAAATTTGGGATCCACAACCTACAGTAAGAAGCCATACCTATCAAGGCTCTAACTTCCTTCTGTGTATTTGGGACAGACATGCCAGAAATGTGTTTTATTCTTTCAGGTGTCAGTCTTCTTCCCTCCTTTGACAGGAGATAGCCTAAATAGGCGACCTCCTGGCAACAATAATTAAACTTTTTAAGCGAAGCTTTGTGACCATGCTTAGCAAGATGAATAAGCAATAACACAGTGCCCTCCTTACAGGCACTCTCAGAGTCAGCAGCTAAAAGCAAGTCATCAACATATTGAAGCAATGTACAAGTAGAGGGCAATTCAAGGGTATCAAGCTGTTCTTTCAAAGCCCTACTATAGATGCTAGGACTCTCTGTGTACCCTTTAGGTGCACGAGTAAATGTGAACGAGCATCCCCCTAAGGTGAACGTGAACAAGTATCTACTATCCTTGTGTATAGGAATACTAAAGAAATTCTCTCCACAATTCGAAGTCAACAGAAATGGACAGTGGTCCGTAAAGGGACCCAAAGAAATGGGTACCGGCGAAGAAACCAGACAAACAACTGGCGTGCCAGAAAACCCTACAGAAACATTGGTTTGCCCTGACAGTGGAATGTTTGGAACCCGTGAATGATCAATGGAACACTTCTGTGCTCCAGTATCTATCAAAAACTGATGTTTCCTATTTCCCACCACCATTTCAACGTAGGGACCTTTCTGATTGACGGGAATAGGTGTAGGTTCCAAACCCTGCTTCGGGCAATCCTAACAAAACAGAATATCATCAAAAGGAAGCTCTTCAGATAAATATGAAGCAGAAGGATGATCAAATATGTTCCTAGTGTCCGCACTCAAAGTCTGATTATCCTGTGAAAAAGGTTGCTGAGGATCCTGTGCAAACTGACCTCTACCAGGGCCCCCTACACCTGGGCGACCTCTGGATCGTCTACCCATATTCCCAAATGTGTTATTCGACCTCTGTTGAAGGACGGGGCATTGTGCAGGCCAATGACGCTCTTATCGACAATAGGCACACTGGTTAATGTTCACAGGACCCAAGGGCACATTCCCTTTTGGAACATACTGACCTCTAATCTGCGAACTACCACCATTGGGGCCTCTAACAATTTGCTGTAATAGTACTTTAATCACCTTTTCATTTTTCCACTCTATCTTTTTCATTATTGACACGATTCTCGTAGTACTAAGCCATGTGCATTACTTATGATTGGGAATTCGCCTGCCGAGCGCTCTCAGAAGACATCATTTGTGACTGGATGTCGGGCAGCAATCCACGCACAAATTTGTCAACAAATAACCTTTTCCCAGACTCTGTGCCTAGGTCTTGTCTGCTGAAATCCGAGAATACCTGTTTGAAGCGATTAAAGAACTCGGTAGCACCCTAAGACTTCCCTTGGACAAAGGCCGTAAGTTTGTCCCAAATAATTATTTTCTGCGGAATTATGGTTTTTAAATTCGCAACGATTCTATCAGGCAAGGTTAGTATCACCTGGGGTGGTCTTTCACCAGGTGGCCTTTGTCCATCGAATCTATTTATATTCGCCCATGTATCTCCCAACCCTGGCACATCGTCTACAGTCCTAACTTGTTTCCACAAATCTACGTTGAGGAGTACAGGAAATAATAAATCAATATCACCTAAGGTGAACACTGAGGACTGCAAGATGGACTCTATTTCTTTATAGAATCCTGTCGGATTTTTACTAATATCAGGAATAGATTGTCTAATAGTATTCACTTCTTGTCTTGAGAATGGGACGTGAACAAACTGTGATATATAATGTGCAGGAATGTTCACAGCAACTATACCCTGTGCAGCATCGGCCGCAATCTCAACCTTCGGGACAAATGTCAGAGGAACCTCTCTCATAGGCAACTGAGAAGTAGGTGACTCCAAACGCTTACTAAGCAACAGAGCTAAGTCAAGCGCTAAAGCTGTCGAAGAAGTGTCAAGTGAAAAAGCTCTCTTATAAATACTCAATAACTCTGTGAGACAACTAATCTTTCTTTTTACACAATCATCCTGTAGGTACTCTATCATTACCTGTATCACTTTCCTCTGCATTTCTGGTGTATATTGACTATATGTGTCAAATACATCAACTGGAGTTATCGACATATCTGAAAACCATCTAAGCGTGTCCTTCGTACAAATTCGTGCTTCCTCAGATATCTATTTTTGACAAGGAAGGAACCGTTTCTGTACATACATTCTTTCTCCCTCGTCATCCTCATTCTGTAACCTTTCCAACTCCTTTCTGTACTCAAATAAGCTTCTGACATGTTTGTTTATTTTCTCCACAGTGTCTCTTGAAAACGATAGAGTATTTAGATACCTTAACCCCTGCGGGAGATCTGTTTTATTTAATTTCCTCCACATTACACATAAATTAATCTCTAAACCTTCAATAAAAACGTTTTTCTTAGGAAAATTATCCATATTATAAAGTGTGGCAAAAACATTAGCTTGATCATCCCTCTCCATACAATTGTTTAGCCCATGCAATCAACTCACGTTTCTTCTCTGGTTGTACAGTATTGTGAGTGACAACCTTCAACCCTGCACCTTGATCGACTACAAGCGGCAAAGGACCACTTGGAAGAGAGGGAGCAGGCAAATTCAATGGAGGTACTGTTACTGGTGCAATAGGAAGGGGTGGAGGAATAGGTGGAGGAACAGTAACTGGAGGAAGAGGAACATTAGGAGGAGCAGGAACAACAGCAGGTAGAGCAGGAATAGCATCAGGAAGAGGCAAAGCTGCAGGAAGAGGAACATACAGAGGTGGCGCAGAAGCACCAGGCCTTTGTTTATTTAACAATTTGTGTATGAATTTGTTGGCAATACGAAGGTCTTTAGAAGGATACATTGTCTGTATTCCAAGTGAGAAAGCCCTATCCATATTCCTAGTCGATTCAGAATGTTTATCTTGGTCATACAATAATGCTTTTTCGGCATTCGTCTTATGACGGCGCGCATGTTTTTCTCTACTTTTAAGTTGCTGCAACGTTTCTTTTTTCCAATTCTGCAAAACATCAAACGCTGCAGGTCTAACCTTTTTCTTTAATAGAATTGACTCTAAATGCTCAATACGAGGGATTTCAAAACTACCATTGATTGGCCACTGAGGTTCGGAGACATGTCTTGTTTGTCTGTGCCAAATATCATTAAACACTATACTTCCAATGCCATGCATACAGTACATAGTACACGCTGGCGACTCTGCCTGTGGTGCGGGACGGCTAAATTCCAGAGATTGTCTATCGCTGCGGAACAACGCCTTGAAGCAGGTAGACAATTTCCCAGGCATATCAAATTATTGGTGTTACCTGGTCAATAATTGTGTCTGCAGATACAATACGCCAAAATCAAATTATCAGGATTATTTAAGAGTCGGCTCACAACTCACCTGATCGATTTTCTAAGGAGGTCCGATCGGATTTCAAAGAATCTTACCTAACTAATCTTACTTTGTGTGTGGTGATTTCGGCAAATCTGCCCGCCTCGATCAAGCTAATCGTCCAGGGATCGGGTCGTGCAGCGCTGCTGAGGTGTCGCGTCTCGTTCAGTGGGGCCCCTTTTTGTCACACCGTCCGATCCCAGTCCGATAGTGAGGGTCAACCTTTGATAATCCGGCATCAATCTTGAGGGTCTCTATTCGGGCGCCAACTGTGAAAACAAAATCAAAATATCGAGACTGAGCACCCCAAAAGGAAATACACCGAACACGGGTTACAAAGGAACATACGAAGATCTTTAATTTATACTGAATCAGTTACAAAGAACAAAGCAAAATCAGATAGCTATCGCCCCTCAGTGCAACACAGCGAACTCCAGCGTGGTTCGGTGTATTCAGTGAGAGACGCTGTACATTAGAATTCGTTGCTCTTTTATACTATTTGCGAACACGATGTCCAACCCTACTTCGGGTTAATATTCCTCTAATACATTACTGATCTAGGGTTCATGTCGAGTTTGCATATCCACATGCAACTAGTTTGCCTTTAATACATACGTCAACAAGCCTACTCGGCAACTATGTGTTTTGGGATTTCCCATGCAGGTCTTCTCAAACATTAATACAATGTAGTTAAACAAGTGTTTTCAGTTCAGTATTTGAATACATTGTTCTTAACATATGCTCGCTGATTAGTTTCATTGATGCGAGTAATCCTTTACACACAGGTCAACGAAGGACAAGGTCTAAGTTCACGACCTCAACAAGTGGCCTGCAGGCAAGTTACATATTAATTACACACAGAGGTCAAGACGGCCATGTTGTATTTTGGAACTACATCGTCCACCATTTTAACTCACAGGGTGACTTTACAAAGCAAACCTAAAATGGCGGATTGACCTAAAATGGCGGCTTACATTGATTTAAGGTCAGGACCTTGCAACACGGATTTTTCTTCGCAAGTGACTTACAAGCAGCTTGGCGTAGGCCAATATACATATGTTCATTGCAATAGGAGGCACGATATCATTTCTCATTTGACAACATGACCGGGGTGGTGCTCTCGAGTCTGAATTCCAAGGACTGGTTGCTTAAATTGTTTATCTAGGTGTACTTCATATGTGGTGTCTACCCCGGGGTGAAGGCAGTAGTGTTCTAAATCTTTATCTGGTGCTTTGGAATCACTTAATCTAGGGCCCTATTCTCATGAATGTGTCCTTCAAAGGGTGCATCCCTTCCTGCTCTTCTAACAACTAACATTCCATTGCCACCACGTTCAGGCCCAGCAGCTGGATACAATTACTGATTATCTGTGCACCAGGGGTGTCTCTGACCTCAACTTCTCTCCTGGGGTGCACGAGGGAGGGGATTAGTTTTTGGAGCTGAACTATCAGATCCATAGCTCCAAACCAAGGCCAACGTATTCTTCTGTTGGTCGTGTGCTAGGCCTTAATGTCCAAAAGGGTGACACTTCTGGCAAGTTATACACCAACCTCGCTTTACCACCCTGCCTTGCTGACTCCATCGTCGACTTATTTACATTCTTCCCACACATCACTCTATCCTACAAAACTACAATACATCAACTAAACACTGTCCTATCTATGATATCTGCAACCACAACATTAATACATTAGTTGTTGGTTATGTGTTGCTATATGTGAGTGTTTTATGTGTATCATACCTGACTAAGACAATGGGCCTCTCTATGAGGTTGCCTGTAGGCCACTGGCAACCTCGGCTTAATGTTTCCACCACCCAATATCGCGGTAATACAAAGATATTCCAGGCGGGAATGGGCTCCATGGGGATGGGAACACTGAAGCACCAGCACCATTAGTAGCCATTAATAACAGTGCCAGTGCTTCAGTGAAAAAATCTGCTGATAGGTCAGGCATGCTGCTAGTTCACTGCCCCTACCAGCAATCATGTAGTTTGCCAATCCGGAAAAGGTGACAGTAACATTGTTACCGGCACCTTATTTCCGGACTGACAAACTTATAATGAGGACCAGTGCATGTGCTGTCCGTGGCACAACCTTCACTCTGCTTCCATGATGTTGCACTCTAATAGGCTTTCCTCAACCTGAACCTTTTTGCCTGGCTGGGATACTGTACATGTATCCTAAAATCCCCCCTTTAGTTAGTACTCCATTAATGAACCCTTCTTCCTTCCTTCTATGCTCATTCTCCTTAAATACCCATGCTCTACACAAATGATGTAGGACCACGCACTGCTTTAATCTTGCAGCATTCTAATCATAAAACAGCACCCTCCATCTCCTACTAAATCGAGGTAATGCCAAGAAATGTAATCCCACGCCGGGGATACTTGGCGGAGGTGCCTGCATGTCTGGGATCAAGAGAAGTGCTCCATTGTTCTAGAGGGCCAATTTGACCTCAAAAGTATCCACTGAGCTCATGTAAATGACCAAGTGCACTCTCTGACTAGACCTTGGGGGAGGGTAACGTTCTTAGATGCCCGCCAATCAGGCAGCAGAAACCCAAGATGACGTGCAGGAAACCGACCACGAGTTAGAGGGCATGGGTATATTAGAGCATGCCCAATCGGATGACGGACTATAGGGGACTAGAAGTATGCATGTAGAATGTAGAAATGAGGATCGGGGTTGAACACTGTAAATAGTGTGTGTCACGAGTGATAATGTCTTGTTTCAGAACAGCATGTCTGGTTTGAACTCACCTGGAGCTCAGTGGCAGTTGGGTTCTACAAAACCCTCTGTCACCTTTTTTTATTTTTGTATACACAATACATTTGTTTTCCTTGAATAGAGATGCAAGAAGATGTTTTCCTTAGAGACTTGTTTTTTCTCTGTCTGGTTGTCTGAAGGTGTGCCTTACACTCATGCAGATGAAAGCTTCATGACCTGTGCAGGCATAGCCCACGTGGGGCGCATGCTGTGGGACATTCAGCTCACAGTCTCTGACATTTTGAAAACTGATAAGCAACAAGAAGAAAGGACCGTGCACCATCATTTGTACAGATACATCATGTGAAGGGATGACAACCCATTACAACTTTGGAACAGCAAATGGTTTATATGGCCAGCTGCCATTGTGAAAGTTGCTCTAGGATCGCTAACTTGCCAGCCCGCAAATGTGGATTCAGAGAGGGTTTTCAGGGCTGGCCGGAGCAATTGTCTTGGAACACAGGAGGAGCTTATCAGTACCACATGTGGAAGAATTGATTTAAAAAAAAAAAGAAACAGCCTTCATTGTTGCAACTATGGGAAGTCATCTACCCAGAGCCGACACAGCAGCTTAGATAACGACGATGAGTTGTCACCCGCCACAGCCCCCTCATGTCTGATACCAGAAAGTATATCAGAGTTGTTTCATGGTGCATGTGGTTAGGAAACTGATAGCTCTATTAGATACTGGTAACCGAGAGACCTGTATTGAGAGGTGGCTTACTAATGATGAGGACATGCATTGTTTTTAGAGCATGTAAAATGTTGCCATGCTACCATTGTCTGTCAGACAGTCCAAAAGCATGTACTTCTTCTTCTCATCTTTTATTTGACCCAACATCCACTTTAAAAAGTGTAATGTATTTGTGAGGTTGAATCATTTTCATTGCAGATAGTTTTATTTTGGTTTTTATTTGTTTTAGAAAGAGTGGGCAAAGAAACAAATGCATGATTCACTGCCTTGCCCACTCAGGAAGATGCTCTCTTATTCAGGCAGATCTATTCGTTCAAAAAATGTACGATGTTATGAAAGGGAAGACAGAGCACTTCATGAAGTCAGTGTGCTGGCTTGTAGGTTGTTGTTTCAAATCAACAGTGATGTGTGTCTAAACGATTGATGTGATATTTCACTTTATTTTGATGTTTGGCAGTATTTTGTTGCTGTTGTTAGTGCAGCATATTTGATTGTGTCTGTTTCCAGTTTATCAATTTGTCAAACATTTCATAATATCAAAAAATGTACATGAATGTTTCCTTCTTTACTACCATCTGCTTTTGTCTGGCCCCACACATGTCTGATGTTTGACCTGCACATCGTTGTGGTTTCTCAGTGAAAAAAGCTGGAGGTTTGTTTCCACCTTCACTTCATTGATTTGAATATGCAGTTCCCTAATTTCTGGACTGCCAATTTGCGAATTGTCTCAGGAAAAAAAATATGCATGCATGTTGTCTGGCCTCTGCTTTGTAAGATTGGTGTATGGTTTCCTGCATGAAATGCGGCTCAAAGGTTCCAAGTAGCACATATTTGGTGGTCTTTCTCTGTCCTGAATGTATGGTTCCCTGCCTCAAACGAAATTCAGCTGTTCTGGCTGCAAATCCTTGCGTTCTTGCAGTAAAAAGAAGGCAGAGGAATGTTTTTGCTTTCCTTTCAGTGATTAGAATATGTGGTTCCCTAACGTCTGACCTGCACATTTGAGTAGTGTCTCAGAAGAAAATGATGCATGCATGCAGGGGTGTTGCTAGGTTTGGCTACAACCAAAAGATCAGGGGTTATAGCTCCCTCCCCCCCCCCCCTTGCAACGCCTCTGCGTGCTGGTTTTCCGACCTTTGCATTGTGGGCTTAGTGTATGGGATCCCAGCTTGAAATGCGTCTCTTGTTCCGCTCCCGACATATGTTGTGGCCTCACAGACAAGAAATGCATTTTCATCTTGATTTTTGCAACTTTGGTCTCAATGTATGGTTGGCTGCCTGAAACAAAATGCATCTGCCCTGGCTGCACTTCTTTGTGCTCTCTCCGTAAACAGAAGCTACGGGCATGTTTCCGCCATCAATTCTCTGCACTGAATATGCGGTTTAAAAACTTCTTCCCTGCACATTTAAGTTGTCAGACAGACTATGGGTTTCATTCTTGCCCTAAGAAAATGTGTTGTATGTGTTTCTGATCTCAACATCTCAGAAAGCGGTAATCTCTAAAAGATTATTTTTGAAATGGCTATCAATATAACACCATTTACACCGCGTTTAATGGGAGGAATGCAGCATAAGGTATTGTTCAATGTTTCCCTTTTTGTAAATTAATGTGGTTGTTTTTCTTAATTTTGTAATTTTTGCAGGGGACAAAAGATGATAACTATGGAATAAAAACAGACAAAATAAAAGCAGAAATGAAGGTGCCTGCCTCTCATGGTTTTGCCATGGAGCTGCATGGTATGTCTTCTCCGTGGTCCAAGACAACACAGCATGGCAGATGCTGCACACCTGGATAGAACATCTCAAGACAGCTGGAGATCCCTGTGGCTGTCAGAGGGGAAGGCTTTTATGGCTGCTGCTGCCGCCTTGAGGAAGCGGTATACACAGCTCCTGAAGTACTTTAGAGTTGTTTCAGCATAATTAGGGTCATAAAGCAGAGCCCCTTTCCCCTCCCCCAAAGGGCTAAAGACAAACGTTGAGACCTTTTTGCTGTGAGGGTCTCTGACAGCAGTGATACAATAAAACCAGGCATCTGAACCACTACCCTGTTTTGAACCCAACCCCCACTCAAGTCAGGTTTTACTGGGGCCTTGCTGCTGCAGTGCAGGTGTTACTGCTACAGCCTGCTGCACCTCAGCTGCTTGAGGCACAGACTGCAGCTTCTCCTGGCCTGTTGTTTGGGCTGCTGGCTTGTGGCAATGGTGGAAAGTCCAAACTCCCTCTTGCTTTTAAATCTCTTCCCCTCTTGCTCTGCCAGTCCTTTTCCCAGTGTCCATTTTCCTAGTCAAAATTACACAAACAACACAACAGTCTGCTCTTCTCCCTGTGTCTGTGCTGGGCCTCTCTTTCTCTCTTGCCCTCTCAGTTCCGGGACAGGAAACAGCAAGCTTGTTATTCAGTTTATCTCTTCTTACTAGGTTGAGCCAAATCAACATGTCTCAAATCACAAGATTCCTATGGCTCGAAAAAGATCAAGCTGATTAGAACCAGTATGCCTGTTCGAAAAAAAGCTGCAATCAAATTGAACAAGAAATGTACCAGTTCAACGCAATTCCACTCGAGACATCACTATTTTGTATTGGTTCTAACCTTTTCGAGTTGGATCAATCCCATTAAAAAAACACACCTTTCAAGTCAAGCATTTTCGATTCACTGTAAAGCTTGTGAGCTGGTTTTGAAAAATCTCGTCCAGCACTAGCCAGCAGGCTTCTCCCTAGTTCAGCCATTGTGAATATGTGTACCTGACCTCCTTTCCTACTGTGTTGCATTGAATTCACTTTTTCTTAACTAAACGGAGATGGGCATTCTTTCGCAAACATTTTGCTCAATGCTTGTGGATTTGATATTTTGATCATTTTCCCCTACTTTATCTAGTCACTTACCTCCTTTTTTGCTTCCTTTTATTTATCCATAGTGCATCTTTGAATTGTGAAATCTTTAGAATTATGCATCTATTTTATTGCTCATTTTTTCACATTTCTTGTGCATCTCAGAATTGCACACTAACCATTGGGAGCCACAAGTTAACATGACTGCGGCACTAACTGAGATTCTAGTCCAAGTGTTTCAGAAACTAGGACTGGAGTCGCAAAATCTTTAGGCAAAATACTTTGAATGTGATAAGTTGGAACACGCGAGGCCCAAGCACATTCACAACTAAGACAATGAGAAATATTCTATTCAGTAGCACTGATATTGTCCTTCTCCAAGAAACTTGGTCAATTCACCCAATACAGATTGAGGGATATACAGTATTCTCAGCCCTATCTTAGCAAAAGGCCAATGGCTGACCATCGGGGGGAACTCCTGTTGGCAAATAGAAACTCTCTGAGTAAGGACGCAACATTAATTTATAATATCATTTTATAATAATGTCAAAGGTATTTTGTCCTGCAAAATTGATATGCGATCCACTACAGGATGCACTCAGTTAATAGTTTTGAATGTTTATTGGAATCCTGCATGGATCAACCTCCAGACTTTCCATTCCCATCTATCAACACTATTGGAAAAGATAGCACTAGATTTTGGGGGTGCTTATGTAATCCTGGCAGTGGATCTAAATGCTCAGTGCATTCAGGCTCCAAGACACAAAGACAACACAAGTTGGGCCGGAATTTCTAAGAATGGGAAACAGTGGGTGAACTTTTTGAATTCATGGGGTCTAAAAATGCTGAATGGGGCAGTGCCAGGGGATAGCCCACCTGGTATGACGTGGTCACGAGACAAATCTGCATCCACTTTAGACTATGTTTTTGTGACCGAAAGCCTTCTGTCAAAGAATATTCAACTTGACATTATTTGGGGGGAGGAGTGACATTGTGCGTCTAAAAATAACCATAACAGATGTCAATGTTACCCAAGTAGACAAGTATGCCCATGACTTGGCAGTAAGAAAGGATACACAAAATATAAAAGAGAGGGGAGAAAACTAAATGACAATCTTTGTGCCATGACATCAAGAGAGCAACAGGAATATTGCCACCCTACACATTTTGTGAACTTTATATGGTCAATCTGTCCCCCAAGTGCAGAAGGAATGACGAAAAATGTTCAGCATCGTCACTTCTTTGATGAAGAAACATGGCACAATTAGGCACTTAAGGAATCTTAACCTCGATCAGAATGCCCTATGAGAAGAGGT
Source organism: Ambystoma mexicanum (assembly GCF_040938575.1). Lineage (NCBI taxonomy): Eukaryota > Metazoa > Chordata > Amphibia > Caudata > Ambystomatidae > Ambystoma > Ambystoma mexicanum. The sequence continues at coordinate 368,790,891 of NC_090930.1, forward strand.
AAAAAAAACATATAAGCACCGGTCTTTATCAAGGACCCTCCTGCGCTATCAACAGGACAATGAGATGATGCTGGAGGCACTCTGCAAAGATAGTTCCAGAAATTTCTGGTCAATCATCAACCGACTGGAAAAAGATTATAACAATGTCCAGTGTAATTTAGTCCCAGGCAAGAGATGGTCAGAATATCTCACAAAAAACTTTGAAAGCCAACACGAGGATCAGGGAAGTGGGCAGGGAAATGCCAAATGGGAACTAACCTTTGATGAATTGACAATAGAGGAACTAATAACAAAATCCTTGACATCAAGGGCAGCAGGTCCGTATGGACTAACCTATCAGGTCCTAAAAGATTCTGGCGAGGCACACTTATCCACCCTCTTGGAAATTAGCAATAATAATCCCATTTTACAAGGGGAGTGACCAGTCACAACCAGAAAACTATCGACCGATAACCCTCCTAGAAATAGAGAGAAAAATCTTCATGAGAATTGTATTGAAGGAACTGGAAGGGTGAGCAAAGAGGGAAAAAATTCGATCAAAGTTCCAAACAGGCTTTAGAGGTGGGATGTCTACAAATCTAAATGGGCTGGTAATTCATTTGGTGACTGAGCATACACGAGAGGTGGGAGAGGGGCAAATATATGTAGCTTGGGTTCATATTTTAAGGGTCTTTGACCTGGTGATCAGAGAGTGCCTCTGGGCCAAATTTAGGAACTGGGGAGCCCCAAGGGGTCTACAGTCTATGCTAATTGAATTACATAGAGATACTTCTCTGAGGGTCCGATTGGATGAGGCCGGAGATCTTACTGACCCGATTAAGGCTGAGAAAGGAGTAAGGCAGGGTTGTCTGGGCGCACCATTCTTTTTCAATTTATACCTGGCAGACATGGGCCCCTTTTTGCGGTCGGCAAGTCCAGGGTTCAATATAACTAAGTTTCACTGGCTCGCCTACGCCGACAACATTGTCCTGATAGATAGGACAGCAGTGAGTTTGCAACACCTACTGAATGGTTTGAGTGAGTATGCTAAACTCAATGGACTAATCATTAACCCAAAGATATCTAGGGTAATAGTATTTAAACACCCTTGTAAACAAGTAAAGTTTGCACGTTGGGTATTAGAAGATCAGATTACCCAGAGAGTGGAGGAAGTACTATATTTGGGCTACGTATTATACGCCTCACCAACAAGATGTAAAATGGAACATGACATAAAGGAAAAATAGATAGGTTAGTGCCACAGATGAAGAAGATCTATCATAAACTGTGCACATTCTCCATTAACCCTCTACTTAAATTCTATGTGGCAAAGATAATGCCAGTGATCCTGTATGGCCTAGAGGCCAAGCCAGTACTGTGGGACATGGATTGGCAAAAGGTTGAAGGTTTGATCTGGAAGGGGACCCTTTGGTTGCCATCAAGTCTTCCAATGTCAGGCATCAGGTTCAAACTAGGTCTCAAATCACTGGGGTCATTGGCAGATTGGAGGCTACTCTCCATGTATAGGCTTTTTATCTTGCCCCTGAAAGAAACCCTATATGAGGATATTAAACTATACCTATTAGCCCATAAATCAAAGATGCTATTCCATCTGGAGAAAAAGGTCAAGAATAGTTGGGAGGAGACAGACACTTCCATCGAAGTCCTGATCTCCAACCCACTGAAAGCCAAAAAAGAAATTGAAACAAGGGACTGGATTGGAACTGTGGAGAAATTGCATCAAATTAAACCCTGGAATAGTTGTTTGTTGGTGGACAAGAAACTAGGCCACTTACCAAACTAAAACAGAATTTCCAGACTGGGAGACTAGAAATACATTTCTAAGAGTGCGTCTTTATATCAACCACACTGGGGAAATATTGAGTATAAGAGGTCAACGGCAAAATGCAATCAAACTGTTTAGCATCTGTGAGAATCCAGCCAAGTAAAGTCTGAACCACCTCCTGATGAACTGTGAGGGCACATGGGAAACAAGATTAAACTACTCCTCCAAATTTGCGGAGAGAGAAGAATGGCTTCTCTCTGAAAATGTCTGGAATATGCTGATTTCGGGGGCAAAATACAACTATAACAATAGCATTGTTCCAGGTTCTATCAAGGAGTGGAATTATATGGGATCAACAACTACAGACTTTAGTAATTTAATAATAAGTTAAAGAAGGCAAAGCAGCAGATCCTGAATGTAAAACTAAAAGGAATATCGAGTAAAGAAAGAACTGAATGGAAAATAAGAGAAATATGCGTTATGTATGAGGTTAACAGCTGATAAATATGTCTTACCTGTTTTCTATTGTTTTCAATCATATTGATTTATCCCTTTTTTCCTTTTGTTTCCTTGATATTAACTAGTGTTTTTTGAATAGAGTGATATTTTTATTAAACAACTGAATATTGTAAACAAAAGTATTTTATTCCTCCTAAATGGTTAAATTTGTAAAGCTTGTTGTATGATGATAAACAAATAAAAAAGAAAAAAAAAAGGATTGCACACTATTGTTTTGAGAATCTGAGTGCCAGAACAGTTTTCACAGTATGTGCATGTAAGGCTGATTTAAGCAGAAACACACAATTTTGTGGTACATCTAGACAGTGTTTAAGTCTCGGTCTAATTGTCTGCATACCTGCAACATGCATGAATGATGTATCAATCACTGTGAATAACTCGCAATCAAACCATACTTCCAAAATGGTGACAAAACAAAATGGTGTATCCCGGTCCTGTACTCAACTAGATCCCATTTCACATTAGAAATATAATCAATAAATGAGGATAGATTGTAGTGGATGGGAGGAATTTGAGAATGCAGCACAGCAAGGTAAGTTTTATCTTTGGAGAACTGCATGTATCCTGTTGTCATTTGTGGGGAATTCTGCAGGGCCAACCTAGTCTAAGGGGCTCATTACAGGTTTGCCAGTAAAATGGCAGTAATACCAGTCTGCCGGTGTTACCGTTACCAGTGGGGTGAACAGCTGAAATACCACTGTTTTACAAGCCATTGGGTGCATGCACCCACCCTGTTAGGCAGAATCATATGCAGTACCCTTTGGGAACACCACACACAATTAAGACTACAACTGTAAGTACAAATTCACCTTTGGTACAAACCTGTACTACACAGAAAAGTGGTAGCGATGGCTGAGCAGCAAGACTTGTCTCAAGAGTAAAGTGAGCAGTATCAGAAGTTACAGAAAGGACAGCAATTGGTATGGCTCAAGCAAACACTGACTCAAGGTTTATCAGTAAAAGAATATACATTTATTTACGCCACCAGTTATAAAAATTCACTTATAAAGCAGCAGAAAATCACACTACACAACACCCAATGAATTCTGGATAAGCTAAGCTCAAAATGAAGTGTGAGCAAAATGTCACTCCAGCAATTTAAAAAAGGAGGGACAAACAAGGTTATTTAAAATCAAGCAGCAGCAACAAGCAAGTAGGCAGGGCAATCTAGAAAAGGCGTACTACAATGAGGATTCAAATCAATAGCCCTGGGCCAATGTTAATGGTTCAGTGTCTTTGCAGAGGATTACACAGTTCAGAGTAGTTTGCGTATAAGTCTTTGCCAAGAGTTTGAAGCAAAGATGGTTGGAGGAAAGGTTACTTAAAAGAGTAGAGAAGGACAAGCTCTCGGATTGGCGAAAGATTTAAAACACCTTTACTGCGGTTGGACGAAACGAACAACTGGGTTTGAACAGTACCTTAGAAGAAGAAGAACGCTGTAGCTGAGGCAGAAGTACCTGGCAGGTCCTGCAGGCTGACGGTTCCTGGAGCGACTGTCGGACTGACAAGAAGGAGGAAGACTTGAGGGTCCTGCACTGCCCAGGGAAGAAAACAGCAGCAGAGCAAAGCAACAAATAAAATGTGCGCTCCTTAAAACCCGAACAGGGTCCGGTCCTCCTGGCTATCCAGTTCACTGCAGCGATGCAAAACAAATTTGACAAGGGGAGGGAGGCCTTGCTTGATGTTTGGGAACTGGTTGGTGTTAAACGGAAGTCCTGCCAACGGAATATAACTATGTTCAATCAAAATGACTTAGTCCGACAAGGAAAAGGGACAAGAAGAACCACCTAATCCATATCACAGATCACCTCTACAAAATCGAGAAATCATTTTAAAATACTATTCATAGTTCAGATAAGTCAGATAAGTCATGAGACATAATGAGGGAGAAAGGTATTTACCGTAATCTCAACCCTTGAGGCTGGTCCCAGGGTCCTGTATGTGGATCCAGGAATTCATAATTGGGCCTTGCCGAGAAGTATAACATACACATTCATCCTTGCTTTTTAGATCTAATTTGTTGAGATCAGCTTTTCGGCATTGCCCAATTATTAATTCCTGGATCCACATCCAGGCCCCTGGGACCAGCCTCAAGGGTTGTGATTACAGTAAATACCTTTTCTCCCTCATTATGACTTATCTGAACTTCAGAGAATGGGAGAAGTTCCTCGTTTTTCAAACACAGATCATCAGTTTTTAACTTGTGATTGACTTTTTAATGTTTCTTTCCTTTTCTTTTTTTCTCTTTATACCTGTTTTAGGTGTGCTTTTAATATACAAAACTGTATTGTTAGTTTTTAATTTTGGATGTGCAAACAAAGATACAGATGAAATATCAGGAACCATGATGTTTAAGGGAATGCTACGTCCTGAAGAAGATGGGCATTATCTGCATTTAAGTTAGATGCGTTTTTTCCATCAAAACTACTAATCGCCAACAGTGCCAGGCTCACTATTGTATGTAATTTACTGCCTTGACACTTTAGTACGTGACGCACGGCATCCCATGGTTAGCTTTAGTGTGTCTTTTGATTATTATGCGTGTGCTGCATTGTTTCATTTTTTGCTGCATTGTTTCATTTTGTTTCATTTTTTGCTTCATCACTCATATCTGTCCAGATTGCTTTGTTGTCTCAATTTTTGTTTCATCATCTAAATCTCTTCAGGTGATCGAAGGCCTCCCATCCGAGTAATCCTCTTTACTTGTTTGGGATATCCCATTCGGCACTTGTTTATCAGCATTTAGGACAAACTAGAAGGTTTTTTCCTCTTTTTTCTTTTTCTTCTAGTCAAATTTTGAAATAAGCACTTTACACTATGCACTTTACTATTTATGCATAACTATACATTAGATATGAGCTCAAGGTGGTTTATATGTGTTTTAATCATAAAATGTAAATAGAAATAGTATTTTAAATGATTTCTCGTTTTTTGTAGAGGTGATCTGTGATGTGGATTAGGTGGTTCTTCTGGTCCCTTTTACTTGTCGGACTAAGTCCTTTTCATTGAACATGGATATATTCCATTGGCAGGACTTCCATTTAACATTGTCTATTGCTTCCCCTCTGCCAGCGAAGAAGGGGTAACCCATCCATTGTCTTGTTGGGAACTGGTTGGTCCCACCAGCTCAAGGGAAGAAGATTCCTTGCAGATCTTCTCTGTCGTCGAAGTCTAGGAGATTTGGAACTGCAACAGGGCTTCACCGGGAGGTTCAGTAGTTGCAGCAGTCTTCTTCCTTCAGTTTCTCTTCAGTTCTCTCGATCCAGTGGCGACTCTGCTTTCCAAGTCCCAGAGACCTACTTTTTATGCAGTTTTCCTCCATTCACAGAGCCTGGCTGTTAATCACACAGCAGGATGGCTGTCCTGGCAGGACAGTCACCTAGCCAATCAAACAAGAGTGTGACTTGTGTCTCCAAGGAGATCCTGTGCAGGGGGCCTAAAATCCCTCCCTCACATCCTGTATACCTAGACTCTCAGGCGCCTAAGGAGGGCTTCTGTACAGAAGCCCGCCAAAGGACAGCGAACAAAGGACAGCGAACAAAGGAACCAAACCTCGTTTGGCACGCAGAATAGAACACGAGAAAGATTTATATTAAAAGTAATGGCGAATAAACCCAGCCGGAACCAAATAAAAGTAAATGGGGTCCAGCGGATTAAAGTTTGAGGCTACAAACAGTACCAACAGTACCAACGCTATTTGCATAGACCGCGGTAAGAAAAATATGGTAGATACCACTGCCACCAGCCAAATCTTAAAGAAAGGGGAACAAAATTATGTTCTATGAGAGACAGACAAAAAGGGATAACTGTTAACCCTTTCCAGTACTCTATGTAAGATAGTTTGTACTAATAAAGTCAATGGCAACTTTACATGTTCTGGGAGACAGTAGTCATTCCCAGAAAATGGAGTTTAAAGTGGGAAGTCTGAAGAAGACAACCCTGTGTCCTTGCACTAAAGGTGCTGTGTGACAAACAGTAAAACGATTATGCCTATGGAGTAGGTGAGGCACCACAGTCTATGAACACAAAAATATACAACACATAGCCAAAAACACATGTACGAGTGGGAAAAAAAGGCTCACACTCTTACCAGGTGAAAAAAATAAATCCTAGAAATCCAGCAAAGTTGCTGAGGGACTCAGTAGGTAAGGGAAATTAGCCATTCTGGAGAATTCTCCCTAACAATCGCCCCCCCCCCCCAGAATAAGGGACAGGAGGATTTAATCCACTCCTGGATGAATCTCTTCACTCTAGTCAGTCATAAATATCCTAGAGAGACATCAGCATTTTGGTGGTGACATCCTGACCTGTGCTCAATGGTCAAATCAAACCCTTGCAGGCAGATTGACCTTCTTAGTAGTTTTGTTTTCTCCCCTTTCATTTTCATTAACCATCTCCAGGGTTGGTGGTATGTCTGAATCACAAAAGTCGATCCATACAAGTATGGTCTAAACGTCTTCAGAGACCACACACTGGCAAAACACTCACGCTCTATGGTTGCCCACCTTGTTTCTGGTTCCTTCAGCTTCCTGCTGATGAAGCAAATGGAGTGCTCCCTACCTTTCACATCCAGTTGACTAAGGACTGCACCTATACCAGTATTGGATGCATCTGTCTGCACAATGAAGGGTTGGTGATAATCAGGAGCTCTTAGGACTCGAGCTTGACAAAGGGCTTTCTTCGGGTTTTTAAAGGCTTGAGTGCACTCCTCATTCCATCTAACCCTTTTAGGGAATTCCGGAGAGAAGATTACATTCAAAGGAGAAGCTATGGTCCCATAGTTCTTAATGAAATTCCTGTAGTACCCAGTGACACCTAGGAAGGCACTGACTTGGGTTTGAGTAGTAGGGGTGGCCCAGTTTTGTACAGCTTGTACTTTGACTACAATGGCCTTATTTCACCTCCTCCTACCTCATGACCACGGTAGACCCCTTTGCTATGACCAATTAGACATTTGTTAGTCTTTATGGTCAGATGGGTTTACTCAAGAGCCTGCAAAACATATCGTAAGTCATCAACATGTTCTTTACGAGTAGGGCTGAATACTGCAATGTCATCCAAGTATGCCATGCAGAAGTCCTCCATCCCCTTCAGAGCTTGATTGACCATCCTTTGGAATGTAGCCGGTGCATTCTTTAATCCAAAAGGCATAACCTTAAACTGGTATAGGCTTGCTGGGGTTGAAAATGCAGTTTTCTCCTTGGCATGGTCTGTCAGGGCTATTTGCCAATAGCCTGATGTCAGATCAAATGTACTGAGGTTCTTGGCTACACCAAGTTTATCCACCAGTTCATCTGTCCTTGGTAAACGATGGGCATCAGTCTTAGTGATTGCATTTAGAGCTCTATAGTCCACACAGAATCTCAACTCCTTGGATCCTGTCTTTGGTAGTAGAACAACTGGACTAGACCAATAACTTGTAGATGGCTTTATAACCCCGAGAACAAGCATCTTGTTGACCTCTTCCTTTATGTGGTATCTTACATGTTCTGACATTCTGTAACCTCTGCTTTTCACAGGTAAACAGTGAACAGTTAAAATTTCATGCTGGCCCCAAAGGGTCAAGCCTGGTGAAAGTGAAAACAGGGAGGCAAACTGATTTAACAGAAATTTGCACTCATCCTGTTGTTCAGATGTCAGATTAGAAGAGATGTTAACTCCTTCTAGCTTCTCATCTAAAGGTTGGCCTCTGAGTAGGTCAGGTAGAGGTTCACTCTCCTCCTCTTCTTGAGCTGAAGCTAGAAGCAAAGCTCCCACTCCTGGTCTCGAGACATATGCCTATATAAGTGATTTCAATCTGGCACACACCCAAGTCATGCCCAGCATGTAGTGCGCAAATGAAACCCTTATTTATTTTATCTATAATGTCAATATTCTGAATGATATACCACTCATTTTACACCCTTCTCCTAAGACCACCCCCCCACCCGGTCACACTGAACCAGGAATCAGGCTAGTTTGCAAAGGTAAATATTTATATATGTATTTGGAATTTAAATCACAACATGTTTTAAAAGGTAGCAACAATCACCAATGGGGTGATAGAACACTGAATGATATCTTAAATGTACTAGGAATCAAATACTGAGCACAAAAACAAATGCAGCACAGAAAATAATATTTTTGGATTGGTTTGGAACAGATGGCACTATGGGTGGGGTTCCCCCTGTAACACCCCTCAACCCCCAATAGGCAATTAAATAGAAGTGATGAGAGAGCAGGTATTCAGGAATAGCACAAAGCAGACAGAACATCACTCCCACCTTCCCCCTTCAAACACAAGAGAAAAACGGAATTGACTTTGCAACGGTCACGATGGCTTTGAAATTGTCTTTGGAATTGACTGAGCAAAAACACAAAATGAGGTCAAAAATACTTAAATAATTATACATTTCTATGGGAGCCGCTTCGGACAATTGCAAACACTCACCAGCAATGATTTCGTCAAAAGAAAACATTTGAAATCTCAAAGTCCAAGTGGGAAGCAGTTTAAAGCTAATTCACACATGTAAAATCCTTTCCGAATTTCAATTCACGGCAAACTTTTCCTTGCGCAATATTTGCTATAACGGGTGAATCACAATGCGGTATGGGGTTCTATGGATAGCTAAGAATGTTAGGTACAATTAGGAGTTGAAATTTCGCTTCTATCAATACAACTGAGGGAGTTATAGAGGTTTTAGTAAGAGTCGTTTTTGAAGAATAGGCGTGAGAATGGAAAACATAAATGCACTTTGAAAATGACAGATGGGTTTGATTACACTAGATTATGACTTTGAAGAAGTGAATGCCACAGATGGATCTTACAGTGATGTGATCAGTGAAATCCGCCTGTTTTGGATACTCTACTTCTTCCTGGGATTTACTTTTCTTAATCAAATCAATAAGAAGATAGAGTTCAATAACACAGATGAGAAAAGAGTCAGCACAAAGGTAGTTCTAGCATTACTATGATTCTGAATTAAAGATGGGATGGGTTTGAGATTGGGATCATACAATGCAGATACATTATGGGTCACTGTTCTTCCTATTAATACAGAATAAGTTATTAAATTGGACCGTCAGATCTGGTCATGGATTGGGTCTGTCAAGGAAGAACAGCACATTAGGCACGGGACTGGATCAGCTAGGCCGGTCACTGGATTTGCACAGGATCTGCCCTTCTTGTTTGTGGGTATTTTAATCAGCCAGATAGCGAGTTCCTCAGGCAAGCCTTGTGGTAGCAAGCTAGAGAATTTCAGGATACTAGTTCAAAAGGCCTTCTCACACCACATCGCTTCACCGGGTTGCAAGAATAAGTTTGAGGATTTAGGCCTTGCTGAAATCAATAGTTCTCTACTGCTGCCAAGAGTCTTGGCATCTGGATCTGGAAGGATGTTAAAGCTGGATATGGAATGTTGGATCAGAATGCTTCACCAGAATCAGGAAGGTGAGTGAATCAGTCAGTCCCTATGTGTTGTCAGCTGTCTCTATTTATCCTTTCAAAGGACATCACAACATGGGTGTATGGGTCGGCTTAACTAAGCTTGCACCTTTGAGCTGGGATTGGATCAAAACCTCATCTCTGCCTTGCACCTGAGTGATTTGATCAAGGCCGGATGATGTCACATTTTATGGTTTCCTTTACAGTCCTTAGATACCTCCCTTTAGCCACTGGCCTCAAAATCAGATTTTATCCTAAACACATATTTCTACATTGATCACCTCTACACAAAGATTCCATATTTTATGTAGTAGCTGTTCCTCAAAATCCCACAGCTGTGGGATCTTGTTTCACCTTTCTACAGAATGTTGTCCTTTTCGCCATGAACCCAATTTCCAAACTTTCTGCAACTTTCCACAAGTTTACCATAGGGATGTGTGTGTAAAGTTTTTCAATTTTAGCATTAACACAGTTCACATAAAACCACATATGTTGCCATTCCTGTCCAGAATATTTTACACAGTTCTACCCCTCTTAAAACATGCAGCGAAACATTAGACTAACATATCTGTCCTTTGTATATTTTTCACCACTTTGAATAACAAGCTATGAGTCTCTCAATATTGTTCATTGTTCATGCTTAACAGCATATGGTCCTGCCCCTTTATCTCTCCCTGCAGTCCAGGAGCAGCCCCCTCCCTTGGGGAGTTCCTTGCAGGAGCAGTTTAACACCCCTGTCACACCTCTATTTCCTGGGCTGAATCTCTGCCATTGTTCATTCTCTTTCTGTAGATAAAAATCTGGGCTAACCCACAATTATCATCTCCCAGTGAGTTTCTGCTGAGAGGATGTTCCCCTCCCCTTGGAAGAAACCTGTTTTTCCACTTCCAAAGGGTTGCAGCTCAGCCAGGCTAATTTATTCTTAATTAAAAATCCAGCAGAAACCAAACTTGTTGCATCAAATCACATAAATACATTACTTTCTTAGCTTTAAATCTGTGGGAGCAAAAACACAACTAAGATCTGTATTCCTTTTAGCAACAATCCTTTTATGTTTGTTAATCCGGCAGACTTTTAGTTTAAATAGTTTGAAATTTCATCAGGAGCTCCTCTGACAGCTGTCATTTACAGGTAGCCCAGGATGCTGCGCACCGATTTTGACAGTGGCTATCAGTTTACAGACAATCCAGTTTTTCTGAAGAAATGTTTTACTCTTTACACTTTAGGACTTTATATATTCACCATCCTTCATAAGATTACAAGAATTTGAGCACCAAGCAAGATTTTAAATGTTGAGAAGTGTTGTGTTATAGGCATTTTGGAGTTTTTAGCAACAATATAAATCTAATTTACAGGCACATTTTTGAGTTTCATTTGCAAAGTGCTGCTTCTCTCTCTTCACTCTGTTTGCTGGTCATGGAGCCCACTGGCACATCTTCTGCAGGGTGTGCTCTATTCCACCACACATGCACCATGCATCTTTTTGTGTGTTGCAGAACGTGGTTTTGGTAGGTTTTTGGTGCACACAAGAGTTTTGCCACCATTGTTGCTGTTTCTTGCACCATAACTATCAGAGTGATGCTGCATAGCACAGCAGAGTGGGTCAATACATCCCACAGTGCCCCCGCGCCCTCCCGACTTGGTTTTTACCTCCCGTCAAGGGGAAGTCGGGAGATTGGGATGTTCTTTTCTGCCCATGTGGAGAAATTCAGTTGCTTCTCCCGTCAGTGATTGAGGCGACACGCTCTCCTCACCAGTTCTGGTTGGGAGTATGGAGCGGCACTCCGGGCTCCTTGGGTTTTTCCTCCCGCTCCCCGGGTGGTCCTCCTTGGTGATTCTTGGGATGATTTTTTGTCCAAATGCTAGAAAATAGAACATAGCATGGTTATGGAAATGTTCCCACTACTGTGTCCACACATCTTTGGGGGATGTCAGCAGTGGGAAATACACTTGCATTCCTTAACAATTGACAATATTCCCCCTCTATGTTTACTGATGGTCTTAACCGGTAGCTTCTGTAGGTGAGGCCTGGGATGGTCACCTCTCTTCCATTTCTGAAATTCCATTTCCTACAATAGCACTAGTGCTTACTGGAAGGCTTCCTTTAGGTTTGCCTGGGGCCTGAGATTTACTCTCCAGTTGGGACCGGGCTTGGCAATAACTGGGGTCCAAATTAATCTCAAGTTGGTTGAGGAGGTCACGGCTCATATAAAAGCCGGAAGGAACCCCTTGCACAACTCAACAAGTATGTATTATGCTTTTGTCATCCCTAGAAATTTTGATCATACAACTGCTAAGCAGAGGATGTTTGGAGCGGGGCGCTTCCAGTTCTCTTACCTATTGCTGCACTTACTCTACGGCGGGTAGGGTCTGGTCTTTTGGGAGTTTTTTTAATAATGCTTCACTGATGAAGCTTTCTTCGCTATTTAAGTCAACTCGGGTGGGGACAGACTACTTCCCGTCATTTAACTGAATCGGGAGGAAGAGCTGTTCACCCTTTTTTAAGAATGCGAGCTAAGTTTTTGTGCTGGTTTGATGTCAATTTTGGCTATGGACTTGGATTTTCGGATTGTAAATTAGTATGAAATTTCAATGTATCTCCCTTCAGGGTGGAATGCCATTTGAGACCAGAAGAGAGGCTGATTTGCAGAAATGGAGAGGAGTTCTCATCACCGTTTGGTGGTTCCACAGCTATGACGCTGACGTTGTGTGTCATTGTTTTGAAAGTACAACCTAATTTGGTCCGGTTTTTGTTCAACCATGTGGCATGTGCCATTTAGACTAACATGGTTGATGCTTTGTTTTAATTTAATTGTCCTGTGAGTCTGTGTCCAGAGGACCTCGTTTACACAATCTATGAGGGGAGACAGCCTGCGGAGGATGTCATTCCCTTATAGACAGGGGGTTCCCTCTGGCACCAAAACTAGGACCGGGTGTTTCATTTTGTGTCACCCAATTTTTATTTCCAGCTCTGCAGACCCTTCTACAGAAAGTTCCTTCCCGTCAAAGTTCTGGAGCTGTCCAGGAAGAGGGTTGAGAGGGATTTGGTATTTCTCCCCCCTCTCCGAATTTAGCTGCTCAAAGATCCTCTTTGACAGCAAAGTTGCTTGGGATCCAGTGTCCACCAGTGCTGGAATTGCACATTGCGCCTGCACTTGGATGGAGGCATAGAATCTACCTTCCTTCTCCTCCAAGGGGCATAGGTAATGGGTGCTTGTAGTAAGCTTGATGGTCAATTTGCTCATTTCTGACTCTGACACCGGAATAGTTGGGTCAAAAGACGGTGTTGGAGTTGAAGAATGTAGCACAGAATTTTGACACACCGCTATTTGGGGAGTTTCAGGCTCCCCTTGTTCTGTTTCTGGGCTGCTCCACCTTTCTGGAGGCAGTCAAAAGAAGTGGTTGGTGAGGTTTAAGATTCCTCTTGGGCTGGTTCTGGGTTGCTCCCCGCTTCTAGGAGGTTGTCCCCAGAATGGAGTTGGATGGTTTGGGAATATGAGGACACAGTTTCATACTCAGTGATTTGAGGAGTCTTGGGCTCCTCCCTTTCTGATTCGGGGCTGTCCCCCCTTTTTGGAGACAGTCCCCAGAATGGCATTGGGGAGCTAGGGACTCTTCATTCTCTGGTTCGGAGCCGCCCCCCCTTGTTGGAGGCAGTCCACAGAATGGCTTTGGGGAGCTAGGGACTCTTCTTTCTCTAGTTCCGGGCCACCCCCCCACCCCCTTTTCGGAGGTGGTCCCCACAATAGGTTTGGGCATGATCCTGTGTGGGAGCTTGGGGATCTGCAAAAAAAATAGGACAGTTGGATATGGTTCCCCTGGTTCTGATTCTGGGCTGCCTATCCCACTTTTGGAGGCAGTCACCACAATTGGTTTGAACAAGATGATTTTCTTGCTGGTCATTCTGGGGTTCAATGTTGGGCGTTTTTAACTCGGTCCCCATATATGCCCAGTCTTGATCAGGATTTCTTGGGACCCATTTTTCTTTGTGAGGCATTCCCCCATCCCTGAAGGAGAAGATCCTTCTCCTTCAAAATGGAAGATTCAAACCCCCTCCATAAAATGGGTCTTTTTAGGCTCTTTATTTCTCCTACCTGCCCTCTGTTCCTTAGGTTGCAGACTTTCGGGGGCTGGAGATTCTGGTTCCGGTTCCTGGGTTTTCAGAGGCTTTTCACAAGTGGGGAAGGATGCTTTCTGTAAGGCTTTATACCCCCCTCCCCCTGCGCCTCCTCCCTGGGAACCAGTGGGTTGTCGGGGGTTCTCTCCCCGTCATTGCTCTAAGGCACCAGACCCTTGATTTGAGGAGTTCTGAGTCACCATGTTCATTTGAGGGTTTTGCTGCGCCCTCAACATGCGACCCAGATCCTGTGCCAATTTCTGGACCTGGCTCTCCAGTTGGGACACCTGCTCTGGCTGGTACGGGGTTCTCTGGTCTACCCTATGTTGATCACGGGAAGGTTAACTGTCCCTTCTCCCGCAATACCCTTGGTTGGGATAGTTTTGGTACCCCTCCACCCTTGGCCTCCCCTCTCCTGGATTGGGCTGTCTGGGCTCAGGAAAGTGGGGAAAGAAAGAAGGGTTGTTTTGGGGGTTGAGGTTTGGTAGGTACCGGGGAAAGAAACTCAACCAGGCAACCCAGCATTTGGCAGATTACTGCCCTCCTGGGGAAAGTTAGGAGGGAAGTTCCTTGGGTTGGCAGCTGCCTGGTTGGATCCCCCAACCCCTTTGGGCTGGGGGAGTCCATACATAGTTCTAGAACAAATGGTTTCCTAATTAAGGAAACCCACGTCCCCTGCACACTATCAACAAGGGCCTAGGCCTGTGTGTAATTTAAAGGTACTCAAATGTCCCTTGTTAGATTCTTAGAAGAGGTAATTGTAGTGATTAAATTCTCCTTGCATTAGCAGGAGATATTTTTCTTTTAAGATGCCCAAATTAATCTTTGACAATTCATCTGTTTATCTAAAACAGTTATTTATTGCAATTTTAACAAAGGAACATTCAATGTTTGATCTGGCCCAATGCGTTTCGAGTATTACTTTCACTCTTCATCAGGGGCAAAAATGTTCTGTTTTCTGTATACAATAGTTAATCTCTAGAGAGAAGATAGATTGATGATCCAGTGTTAATAGTTAATTCCAATACTTAATATTCATTTGTGCATATAAGGCAAAACAAAAACTTTTTTAACTAAGAAAAAGCACATCATGTATTCTTGCTATAATTGTCTTTGCTGCATTCTTTTAGCTCAATATCAGTAGCCCATATTTAGCAAAGGAAAAACATCATTACAGTTAATGGCTAATGCTAGGTGCCTATATAGGTGAATGACAAACTTAACTTTTCGTGGATAAAATATGTAAATGGAAATGTAAAGGTAAGAAATCAAATGGTAGTTAACAATTACTCTAAAGTAGATACTAGGGTACTTACTTAAAAATCGAAAAGTGGTTTCCCAGTGTGGGCAATAACACTTCCTACTGATTGGTAGTGAGGTGGAGAATCCCACTGCTTCCTAACCTAAAATGGATAATAGAGTTAAATTGTGAAATAGTTTGGCCATATTCCTTTACATATTTTATCCATGAAAAGTTAAGTTTGTCATTCACCTATATAGACACCTAGCATTAGAGCCATTAAGATAAAAGTAGAAAGATATCCAAATGGTGGAAGAGATAAATACATAATCAGATGAACAAGTATAATGGATAAAATAAATTTAGGAAGTAAAGGTAAAACTAATAAAAAGCTGTTTGTCATTAAACCATAAGGCACCAGTACATTAAAACAAATCAACAATATTGTGTGTGTATCAAATGTACAAAAAACCTTTTAGCTGACCCACCAAGTGGTGTACATTCTTATCACCTTGTCATGTTTGCGTTCAATTTTCATTTACCATCGTAAGGTTCAGTTTTATCAATTTAGAGGGAAATGTGATTGGGTATATAAGTGATATAGTGAAAAAATCTAATTTTTGTCAAAACCTAAATTGTCGTTATAAGAACAAGAGATCCCTGGATCACGCTCTGAGGTGTGTCTACAGAAATGGACCCAAGTAGTACTCCTCATTCATCCCCAGAGGGAACTTTGCATCTAGTTTTTGTATCCAATAGAGTTCTCTTTGAGCTAAAGGTTTTGGTAGATCACCTCCTCTAGGTAGTGGGTGGACTACTTCCAAGATCACCATTCTCATTTGTGAGATATTGTGTTTTTGATCTCGATAGTGTCTGTAGACCGGTGAGTTGACATTCTTTGTTCTTATGCTGGACTTGTGTTCTGTCCACCTTTCTTTTGCCTTCCGGTTTCTTTTTCCTACATAATACATCCCACAGGGACAGCGGATTGCATAAATAACATTTTTTGTATCGCATGTGGCGTATTGTCTCAACGTTATTTTTTTGCCTGTATTGGGGTGTCTCACATGATCTCCTTTTATGATGTTATTGCAGTGTTGGCAATGTAGGCAGGCAAATGTTCCTGTTTTCTGTTTATTCAAGGTAGTTTGTGATGTCTTTTTTGGTTTTTCTGCCCTAATGAGTTGATCTCGGATGTTTCTTCCCCGTTTGTATGCCATCATGGGGGGATCCGGAAAGAGTTCTTTTAGGGTGTTGTCTGTTCTTATGAGGTCCCAATTTTTGTGAATGATTCGTTTCACTTGGAAACTCTGACTCAAGTTCTTTAACGTGTGTATTAAACTCTTGGTTTCTTTCCTCGTGTTACCTTAGAGGAGCTCTTATCTTTCTTGCAAATTAGTCCTTACAATTGCCTTATCCAATGTTTCTACTGGGTACCCTCTTTTTAGGAATCTCTGTTTCATGATGTCATATTCATTTTGGAGTGTGTCTTGGTCTGATGTTATCCTCTTCAGTCTTAGTAATTGACTATAAGGCAAGTTTTCTTTTATATGTTTTGGGTGAAAGCTGCTATGATGAAGGCAACTGTTGACATCTGTTGGTTTTCTGTATATCTTGGTCTTAAGTGATGTCCCTGATCGTTCAATGGTTACATCCAGGAAATTGACATTTGGTCTACCAATCTCTATTGTAAAACCGATCCTTTCGTTGTAGCTGTTCAGGGTTTCCCAAAATTCTGCTACTTCCCTTTCTGTGCCATGCTAGATGCCGAAGATATCATCTATATAGCATCGCCTGCATTTCACTTTATTTCTACATTGTGGGTTTTCTAGTACAAATTTGGTCTCAAATTGGTGCATAAAGATATTTGCATAAGATGGGGCCACCGATGAGCTCATCGATGTTCCTGAGACTTGTAAGTAAAATTGGCCATTGTATCTAAAATAGTTGTTATAGAGGAAGATGTTAATAAGTTCAATGGCAAAAATCTTTTGTATCTGTACTTCTGGATTCAAGAGTAAAAACCATTCCATGGCTTTGATACCTTCTTGGTGAGGGATTGAGGTATATAGACTATTTACGTCCATGGTAAATAGAATAAGTTCTTCCTCTGTTAAATTAAGTGTGTTAATTATGCTCAAAAAATGAGTTGTGTCATTCAGGTAAGTATTGTTTTTTGTACAAAAGGCTGTAGTGCAGTATCAAGATAAATTGCTAGTGGTTGAAACATACTATCCGTTCCTGCAACAATCGGTCGTAAGGGAGGATCCTCTTTGTTTTTATGAATTTTGGGTAGACCGTAGAAATTGGAGTAACTGGATGTTTCTGAGTAAGGAAATCGGCTGTTTTCTCGCTCATCCAGTTCATATCCGTTGCTTTGTGAACTACATTCTTGATTAGATTCTTGATCCTAAAGATAGGGTCACCATCTAGTGGTACATAGGTCCTGGTGTCATTAAGGAGTTTCAAGCATCCTGTGTTCTATAGAGTGGTATCCATGAGTACCAGGGCTCCCCCTTTGTCTGCTTGTTTTATGGTTAGGGTATTGTCTTCTGCTAGCTGTTTAATCACTAGTAGTTGATGTTTACGGATGTTCCTGGTTTTAGGTGGTTCGTATTTTAGCTGTCTTAGGTCTTTGGTTGTCTTCTGTTTGAATAGATTAATTAATGGATGATTCACTTGTGGGTGAAAGGTACTTTTGTTTTTAAGTTCTAAGTATCTGTGTGTGGTTGTTGGATTAAGGTTGTCCTCAATGTTGTTGAAAAACACTTTCAGTTCCATTTTGCGTATTAATTTGAAGAGGTTGACTTCCTCCTAAAAAAAATAGGTATTGGTGCTAGGTATAAACAAGATCCCTAAATTCAGTGTATCCACTTGTGTTGTAGACAGCGGTTTAGAAGAGATGTTGATAACAAGGTTTTGATTTATTTTTTTTTCTGCCGTAGCTTTCTTTTTTCCTCTTCTTGTCTTGTGACTCCTAAACAAGGTATTGGTGGAGTGCGTGATGACGGTCCTGCTGTTGGTTCTTCTGTAGCATGTGAGTCCAGAGTCTCCAAATTTGTTGTTGGTCTTTCTTCTAATTCTCCACTTGTAGCTTCACGACTATCAGTATTATTATTTGTCGGGTGAGGTTGTCTTGGTGGTCTGTTTTGTGGGGTCCTGTTGCTGGAGTAAAACTCTTACCAGGTGTAGACAATATCTCTTGCGTAGTCAAGAGTATCTCTTCTAAATTTCCTGATCTTGCGTTGTTCTATATCTTTCTTATTTCCTTCGAGTTTGGTATTAGTATCCTCTAAGATTTTTTCTAGCTCAGTTTTTGTTTTCAATTTGGAAAGTTGAGTTGATACTTTGTCTATTTCTTGTTGTAGATTGTTCACTGATTTAGCTAATTCCTCAATTGTTAATAAAATTAAATCCAAAGAGCATTTGTTTAATATGTGCTCCCACCTAGTTACAAATTCCTTGTTTTCCTTGCACAGTGTCGGTTAGTCCTCTAATTAGACTCTAAAATAATCCCTGTCGGTCGTGCGTATGCGTGAAAGATAACCAACAAAAGGGTTACGAAATGACACCATAACGCACATCTGCAGATGGCGTCACCCGCGAACATTTGTCTCGCCTACCAACATCCACACAGGCTGTATATATATCTACTTCTCTTCAGTGATCTGATAGACTCTGATGTAACCCCCATCATTCTCACGCATGCGTGAAACGACTATGCACATACAAAATGGCTGCGATGTGACGTCACCACGCGCATGCGTGGATGACGACACCCGCGAGCATAAATACTCGATCGGCTTCCCCACTTAAATGGAAGCGGATGGAGTTGTTCCTGCTACAGACACATTCAACATCTTCTGGATATTCCATCTCTTTTTTGTAAGTAGACCTGGCAAGCTGTAAAGCCTCTGCTTACCCACATTGAGCCCTCCAGCTCGTTTGGCTTTATCTCATCTCTCCCATGGTAAATTATTATTTTGTTTTTTCAGCCTCTAGAAAGGGACTACCTATCATCCCCAGTATCTTCACACAGAGTTGCAGTAGATGCCTGTTTGTGGAACCATTGATTTCTGTTACAAGTAAGTGTATGACCACTAAGCTGTCCTTTCTGGCCAAACTGTTTCACAATTTAACTCTATTATCCATTTTAGGTTAGGAAGCACTGGGATTCTCCACCTCACTACGAATCAGTTTGAAGTGTTATTGCCCACACTGGGAAACCACTTTTCGCTTTGTAAGTAAGTACCCTAGTATCTACCTTAGAGTAATTGTTAACTACCATTTGATTTCTTACCTTTACATTTCCTTTACATATTTTATCCACGAAAAGTTAAGTTTGTCATTCACCTATATAGGCACCTAGCATTAGCCATTAACTGTAATGATGTTTTTCATTTGCTAAATATGGGCTACTGATATTGAGCTAAAAGAATGCAGCAAAGACAATTATAGCAAGAATACAACCTTCACCTCTGCCACCTTAGCAGCAGCAGGGGTGTTGGTTGGTGTTGGGCTTTTATTGGCACTTTTATTTTCTAAAGGTTTCTGCACTTCCTAAATGTGAGTTACTAGTTCAATGACCCAGTCTAGTGATCTTTTCTCATGAAGGTCCCTCACCAGCTGGGTCATAATGTATTTAGGGAGTGCATGAAAGAAGGTATTGATAAATACCCTACTGTCTGTGAGCACCCTCTGGTGCTGCGCAAAGGCACATTTCAGCTCTTGGACAAATTCTTGTGGGGCCTGGTCTTCCCCACATTGCAGATTGTAGGCCGCCTTGCGGGCCTCTTAGGGTTTCTGTGTATTGAGAAATGCTTTAAGATGGCTGCCCTATAGGGGGACCATCTTGAATGGTTCCGATCCTCCAGCCTCGCAAAGAAGCTGGAGTATTCAGGTGAAAATGTCCACTTGACATACTGAATGCAGCTTTGGCTGTCCTTCAGGTGGAAAGTCTCCATCATTTGCTCAAACAAACTGAATATTTGGCATCTTTATGGTAGGCCGTTATGATGCTCCTAATAGCCTTGATTTGCTTCAGGGGATCTTTCAGTAGGGCCCTCTTACTTTTGTTGGCTTTTTTAGTTTTGGTCACCCTTGTCCACTCATCCTCTGACTCAGAGGCACTGCTACCAGAGGTGGATGTCTGATCCTCTAGGCTCTCCCTGATTCTGCGGGCTTGGGAATGGCTGGCAGAATGTGGGGGCCTAGTCTCTTGAGACCTGTGGCACTCAGAGGAGTCTTCTGACTCTTCCTTGCTCCCTGGATTGGCCGAGTACCGCCCCCACTCTCCTAGCTGGGAAGAGGTTTTTAAGATGCTCTTTGTGGGCCTAGTTTCATGACATTTTCCACCAAATTTGACTGACTGGAACCTTGGTAGGTGATATTTCTGAGGATCCAGTTCTCAATTCTCCCCTCACTGGAGTCTCCCTGATCAGAGAGGCTGGCCCTAATATTTGGGAACCTATACATAGATACCCGCCCATCCATTTCTGGGAGGCGCTGATCTGCCAGTCCCATATTTCCCATTGTGTTGAAGTCTACCATAACCATGGCCCTTGGTTCATATAAGCCAGTGAACATCAGGGTGACAGAGTCCATGGAACTGAAGGGATTAAAGTCCCTGATGCCAGGGGTCCTGAGGTTATTCTCAGGGGTTACTCTTTCCCATCTTACCTCATCTCTTTCAGCCCCTGTTCCCTGTTAACATGCCAAAATCTAACCCTTTTGCTCCTCTATTAAGGCCTTACTGGTCTCTATGATTTGTTCTTGCATGGCTATCTGTGAAGCCTGCCATTCCTTTCACAGAGAGCCTCATTGTCTCTCTGTGCTTCCTGCCTGGTTTGGGAATACTGGGCCAATTTTTGCTTCAGGAGACTCACCTCCTGAGTTTGGTCCTTATTGGTCAAATCGTTCTTTGCCAAAGCATCCTTCACCCACCTGGTGTGCTCTAACAGCTTGGCATAATCAGTTTTGATTTCCCCAAGCTCCTGAAGGGCCAGCTTTCTTTCCTCCAACTTAGTTTTTAAATGGCTGACTTCCTGGCCTAAGGCGTTCCTCTCCTGAGTTAGATTGCCCCTCTGTGCAGCCAGGTCATCCCTCTGCTTTTTAAGTGCACCAGCTCTCTGGCCCTCCTCATCAAACTCTGCTTGGGATTCTAGGTCTTTAATAATTAATGTATTATTTTCCTCTTTTAATTTGTCTATGCGGTCTTGTAGGATAACTACCTCTTCTGCACAGACTCTGTTAAAAGTTAATTGCTGCTCCAGCTTTTGTTGACTCTGTTGTCGAGAGTCCATCCTTTCCTGACACTCTCTTTCCAGTGTCTGTACCTGGACATCCTGCTCTGCATTCTTTTGCAGTAAGAGAGCCAGACCTTCTTGGAGTTTGGCGGCATACTGCCTAGCCTCTGTTTGAGATTCGTGGCTATCATGGAGCCTTTGCTGTGCAGAGTCCAGATTGCTCTGGACTTTCTGCAGTGCTTCCCCTTGCCTCTTTGTCAGATCTATATATTCTGTGTGCTTTTCCTGTATGACTCCTATGTGGAGGTATAGATAGGCCGCTATTTTGGCAATTTTGCACTGCTCCTCTTTTATTTTAGGGGCCATATACAATTTGCTAAGTGCTTGATGTAATGGACCCTTGTCCTGCCAGGTATCAATGTTGATTGCAGTGATTTGCTGTTCTATTTCCTGCAGCCATACCTGTTCGTCCTGTTCTGGCCATTAACCTCAGACAAACAATTTGTGCAGTGGGTGTTCCCTAGCAATATTAATTTCCACTGGGGTCGTCATTCCAGAAATATACATTTCATTCTGGTTTATATCAGGGTTACTTTACTTTTGCAAACAGGCCCAATTCCTTTGATTATTCTTTTGAGGGGTGCTTGTACAGTGTAGCACAGTATGGTAACCCAACAACATGTATGTACCCCGTCGCATAGCATGCTGTGTTAGACTGTCACGATTGGTATGTCAAATTCAGGATCCTGGCACCGAGCCCTCAAGCTGTAAATGATTTCAATCCGGCACACACCCAAGTCACGGCCAGCATGTAGTGTACAAATGAAACCCTTATTTATTTTTATATATAAGTTCAATATTCTGAACGATTTACCACTCATATCCCACCCTTTTCCTGAGACCCCCCCCTCCGGTCATACTGAACCTGGAATCAGGCTGGTTTGCAAAGGTAAATATTTATTTATGTATTTAGAATTTAAATCACAACATGTTTTAATAGGTAGCAACAATCAGCAATGGGGTGATAGAACACAGAATAATATATTAAATGCACTAGGAATCAACTACTGAGCACAAAAACAAATGCAGCACAGAAAAGAATACTTTTGGATTGGTTTGGAATAGATGGCACTATGGTTAGGGGTTCCCCCTGCAACACCCCTGTGGGATGTCTTGACCCACTTTTGCTCTGCCATGCGGCATCACTGTGTTCTGATGGTGCAAAAAATAGTAAAATGGCCGCAAAACCCTTGTGCGTGCCAAAACCTCTGAAAATCGCGCTCTGCAAAGCACAACAAGATGGCTGCCCAATCTGCCATGCATGTTGTCAGTGGTGGAACAGATATCTCACTCCTGAAACATGTCACTGGGCTCCACAACTTGTGAAGATGGAATACAGAAGGAAAAAGCAGTGCTTTGCTAAAGGAACCCCAAAATCTTGTTTTAAATCCTTTTTTCTTGGTTGATGAAACTGCAGAATGCCGGTACAAAACACCCTCAAGCATCCAAAATTATTGCTGGGGGCTACAATTCACTTAGATCAAGAAATCATTGTAAACTTACAATGGCCCTCATTACAACACCGGCACTAAACCATGGCGCTATTAGCACCATGGTTGGTGCCAGTGTTATAACGGGCCTGCTTGATTCAATGGGAAATTACCACCCCATTCAAAGGTTGGTGGGGCAGTAATTCCCCATTGAACCATGGTCCTTCCCCATTCCCATTTTCGCCCCATAGGGCTCTATTGGAATGGGGAAGGCGCTAAGTACGGTACCGCAAATTGCGGTACCATACTTAGCACCAAGGTCCCTTTGTGGGTCCCTATTTTAACGGCTGGTTTAGACCAGCTGTTAAGGTCGGGTCCCGCAAAGGGACCTCGTAATCAGGCACTAATGGGTTAACGGCCCCACAGCCTTTTACAGCGCTGTTAACCCATTAGCGCCAGGGTCGTAATGAGGCCCAATGTCATGAAAAGCTGAGAGCATCACGGAATTTCCACAGCAAAAGTGGCCTGTTTGTGGATCTGTCAAAATCTGGGTGCAGTACCCTTGGCTGCCTGAATGACAGCTGTCAGAAGCCTGCCTGATTAAACTTTAAACATGTATAAACTGTAATCAAATGTTTGCAATCTAAGAGGCCTGTTATTGCGAGTAACCCATCTTGTAATTGTTTTGATTCCATGGTTTAAAATCTTGAATACGTATTTAGCTGTGATTTGATCCCACAAGTTTGTGGTATGTTAAGGGAAAATTCAACAGAATTAACAGTTAAAATAAGCTGACTAAAAGCTACCAAACTGGAATAACAACTTTCCTCACAGAGGCAAGGCTTCTCCCCCCACCAGGAAATCACACCAAGGCAGTAATTATAGGGTGGGGGAAGGACCTGGTCTGCAGTGGGGAAGGAAACAATGAACAGCTGCAAAGCAGGAAATTATGTATTTATTTATTTATTTGTGGTTAAAAAAACCTTTACAAAAAAAACACATTTTGTACAGAATTACAGAGATAATATACAGATTGATAAGTTAATACAGTAAAAACTTCATACAAAATTTCACATCTAAAATTCAGAAAGTAATAAACAATTAACACCGAATTAAGAACAGCCAAGAAAAAAAAAACAGATGAGTTAATACCAAATCCCTTCTAAAATTCAGCATTATTTCCCTAAAACTTTACTCTAAAAACAAACTAAACAGCCCAAACTACAATGTACAATCAAAAAGCTGCTGAATCTTTCCATTTTGCTTACAATTACCTGTATAACGAGGTTTTGAGAAAGACCACACTCTATCTTAAGAAATCTTACAATCACTAATTGCAATGAGGTATTTTTGTCAAATAACATACGCTTCCACACCTGATCCAAGTCTACCTTTGCTACATCAGGGACAAAGCGGAAAAAATAATGAAGTCTCTTCATTCTCAGAGCCAAACACTCTAAAGGCAAATGTCTCAATGTTTCTTTTACTTCCGGAGCCTGGCAAAATCTACACAGTATACCTGATGCCGGCGGTGTTGATTTTACGGGCAATATTTCCCCAGTAAGTAAAACATCTGAACCTCATGTATACATTTCTCCAACCTCTATTAGGAAAGGCATATAGGTAGGGTTCCATGGTGCCCATATATTTATAATATGACACCATGTGAAGATACAGCCTATATTGGGACAGTTTCTGAGTTGTAATGGACCAATCATTATTTTGCAATAGCTGTTTCATTTTTTTAACATTAAAAATAAGTGTAGTTAATGATGTTCCTACCGAGCTCCACAAAGTCTTACAAATTTCCAATAGTTTCTTCAGAAGTGTTGATTTGGGGGGAGCCTTTTTTCAGCAAATTGGCCAATTCATTAAACAAATTATTTTAAGTTTGAAAGATCATATTACGAAACAACAGTAAACATTTCCACTCCACTATACTCTTAAGTTATTGTAAACCTAACTCATATCTGTTTGCGACTACAGGGACACATTTAGGGAGGCAGAGATTTGTCTCTCTCAGAATCTGCACCTCCAATTTGTCAATGTCCAATTTACCCATAATAAATGGGATTTTGCTGCCATAATGAACTTTTGGAATGTTTTTTTGGTTATAAAAACGTAGGTAGGGCGTGACCAAAAATCCACCAAATTTGCGGTCCACTATTCACATTTGTGTTACACATACTTTACATTTCGACATAAAGTGGTTCTGCACTTGGATCGTATTTAGTTTTGCACTTACAAAAAAGCCTAGATAAATCATTGAATTTTTAGTTCCCAATTTCATCTTATTTAAAAACCAACTTTTCATAAAGACTTTTCTTTTCCCACTGAAACACAGAATATGCGATTTAGAAGGATTTACTACTAGACCATTACATGACATGTAAATACCAAATGGTGTTATCATGTGCTGGAGCCCCAGAAGGGACATGTCGAACAATGAAAAACACGTCCGCATAGGAGCACCAACACGTTTTCTTCCCATCCAGCTTAGGTTGAATGAGAGAGGCATTCAATAATGATGGTCCAATGTCTGCTTGTACAAATTATACAAAGTTAGGTCAAACATACAACCTTGTCTCAGGCCATTAAAAGTCCTTATTGGTATAGATAACTAGCCTTCATTATTCAATCTAATTTGTATCATTGAACCTTCATGTAAATGTATCAAAATGTCCAAAAGGTCATGAGGTAAGCTCAATGTGTACAATTTCTTCCACAGGATAGAACGATTCACCAGGTCAAATGCAAGGGACAGATCCATGCTTGCTAAATACACAGGATTTGCCCCCTTTTTGCATCCCAATTCTTGCAAAAGGGAAATCAAAAGCTCCCCTGCCATGGTACCCACGCTCTTTCTAAAACCAAATTGGAAGGGTGATAAGATGTGGTTTTAGCGGCCCATAACTCAATTTGTTGAAGTACAAGACTTGCATATATTTTGGAATCAGAGTCCAAAAGTGCAATGGAGCGGTAATTTGAGGGCAGGGAGCGATCTCCCTTCTTATAAATAGGGATTATATAACTCATATTCCATGAGCTTGGTATGGTCCTAGTGCTGTTAATATCTTGGAATTAAAGGAATAGAGCATTTGACCACTGTTCTGGATTGCCCTTAATAAGAGCGTTCGAAAGCCCATTCGGCCCCGCTGCTCTAGAGGAGCTAGCCTTAATGATTCTGTCTCTAATTGTCTAAACTGAGAATTTACATTTCCACTGCCTCGTTATATTCAAAATCGGTTTCTCCAGTTTCTCACTGCTTGCATACAAATTATTGTAATGTCCCCCCCATATCTGTTGCCCAATAGGGTTAAGATTCCATTCTACTTCAGGTATCGATGTTCTGTTTATAAGTAGCCAAAATTGTCTTACAGAGTGGGTTTTCAGCAAGCGTAACATTTCCTCATTATCCAATTGAAACATCTTGTGTTTATGAGAGAACCTGTTTATCTTTTCTTCAAACGTAGAATCCTCATGGTCTTTACAGAAGAGATTGTTACACAGTTGTACATTGCCCTGATGCCAAGTGAACCTATTTTTTCCCATATTCAGGACCAGATCACTGGACATATGTTCTGGAGTCACCATAGGGCTTTTAATGCACAAGTACAACTCAAGCATCCTATGATCAGTCATCTGCGTAGGACGCACTATAAAACTCTCAGCCACATTAAAAATCTGGGCAGAAACAAAGATATAGTCAATTGCTGAGAATCTGTCGCCCAATGACCATGTGATATACGGATCCTCTGGGTTCAACAAGTCATGTACTGATTTAAGACCCCAGGTTTTACACAGCATATTCCAGCCCATTAGATCACACTTTTTGTGTAAAATACTCTACGATTGTGGGGCCAGCTTCCCAAAATGCTCCCCCATAACATTCATAGGAGCAGCGTAAGCAATACCTTCATCCTCCATTATACCATTCATGTTAGTATTCAGATCCCCCATCAATAATATTTGCAACCCTGCATATTTAAGAAAGCACTTCTCCATAATCTCCTCCATTTTTATGATCACCTCATGTAAATTCGATCCTGGCGACCAATAGATATTCCAGATTAATATATAAGAAATACTCTCCACCTTTACCAAGGCCCCCAAAACATGAGGAGGAATTGTGAAGTTTTCCAAGCTTTTCCAAACTTAACTGCTAGGAGTAAACCGCCATTTGGGCGACCTAAACGACCTTTAGTCGCCAGAAGGTGATGACACTCAAAACCATCCAGCTGCACCTGGGAAGTCATCCATGTTTCCTGAATACACAGAATATTTTTAGTGCGTAACAAGGAGCAAAGCTCTAAGGATGAGAACAGATGAAAGTTCCCTTGTGTATTCCAGGATAATATAGAAAATATGCAGTCCTGAGCTATACATGTTGTTTTAGATTTTGTAACTGGGAGATGGAGTCTCGAAGAATCAGGGCAAGCCCTCTCCAGCTTGAATCCTGGTCCTGGAGACTCATTAAATCTCTTTTTTGGTTCTGTCCATCCGTATGTCCCGGACCCCTTAGTTCCTGCTGATAGTATCCCTCTTGCTTTTGCAGGCCATGCCCAAAAATCAAAATGTCAAAAACCCTCTTATTAAACTGGTCTAATTCTGCTAGAACGTGTTGAAAGACCAGATGAGAATGAAAGACTATTCTCACATCATCAAAGCACCGAGGGTGTATAAAATCCACTCTTTTGACATCAGCAGAAGTCAGATTTGCCAAGGAGGAGATGTCATTAAAAAGTTATAATGACCTGTGCCTATTCATCGCTGGTTGCCTCCCGCAATCAAATAAAGAATACAATAAGATGCTGGGAAAATTCAATAAACATGGTTTCCTCCATGGAATATGCTTAAATTATGTGCCCAGATAGCTTGTAGGCAGCCTTTTCTCAGCCCCTACAACGGATAATCTCGGGGGGCATAGGAGGCTTATTGGAAATATGCCTATTCATAATTCGGATTTATCTATTCCTTCCAAAAGAGGCTTATCATGTGAATATATATTCTCGGTACAGTTTTTATCTGTTACTTTCAACGATGGGGGCGGGACACTGTTCTTGATACTAAGCTCAGCATTCATACCTGCTCTCACCTGTAGTTTTTTCAGTGGAGCAGGTTCAGAAGGCTTTACGGGCTGGCCTAGAATTTTTCCTCCAAAGGGAATCTGTCCTTCAGGGCCTCTTCCACTGCAGTGCGGATCAGGAGGGCCACCTCCTTATTGCTCACTGGAGTTATATCTTGCGACCCAGTCAAAAGTTCACTCTCAACAGCTTTCTCTCCTAAGGAGTTAGTTGTCTTTGCCATGCCATCCGCCTGTAATTGTCCTGAATGTGGATTGCCAAAGGCCGCCAATTTAGGTTCTGGTTGCGGCACGCTTGGTGACTGACTCTCTGCACTCAACATTTTCCCAGGATTAGATGCAGCAGCCTTCAAAAACAGTCTGTAACTTTCCCTAAGTACGTCAACCGTACCCACTTTATTATTTTCTAGTTGTTTATCTTTAAGTGCAATAGTCATTTTGTTCGTTTCAACTTGTTTATCTTCAGGGACAATGGTCATTTGATGAGTCATTTCTTCCGATAAAGAATTTGCGGGGAGGCTGTAACCGCTCCTTTCGACATCACTAATTACAGCATATGACTCAATTAATACTACCTCTGTGTCGGAGAGTAGCCCCTTTTCCTCTCTAATGAAATTCTCCAGGTATGCTCGGGGAGATGATTCCTTTGTTTAAAGACCCCCCTTCCAATTTCTCTTATTTTTTGATTATTTTTGTTTTTTTGATCCCAGGACCCCAAGTTATCTGGCAATTTTTCCTTTGTAGCCAGTATGTTTGGATCACTTGCTTTTATAGTTGGGTTAATTAGAGGGTTTGAACCAGAAGTTTCGGAAACCAGTTTTTCATCCGATTCCTTTGGGATAGGAATTCCCAAGGCAAGCAATCTGGTCACCATTTTTGTAGGTAAAAGATCCATTACTTCAATACATGTTTTAGCTTGGGCGAGCTGTCTCTCCATTAGTATTCTAATTTCCATAAAACCTGTGGAGTGATTTTTTAACTCTTCTAGTATTGAGGCAAGGAGGCCCCGATTTCCAAGTTCTGGCTGAAATGCTGGGAGGACGTAAAACCAGGAATATCATGCAGGTGTTGGGACTAATCCTGCAGATCTGCGTCTGCAGTGAAGAAGTCTAGGGTGGTATCCAAAAAGGATGTCTCCATCATGGCGGTGCCGGCCTTCCTGGGTAGACCTCCCAGGATACGGGAGCTAGAAACTTCCTCCTTGCCGCTTAATGATAACATAGAAGAATATGCCATTGCCTCGGCATCTAACAAGAGGGAGTCATTAGGCTCAGGCAGCGAGGGAGGCAACGGCATATTGATTGCCATCTTTAACATATTTTTTACCGGTGTAAAAATCAAAGGGGCAGACAGTATATCATCATATAGTCTTGTACCCATGACTGTCGAGATCCTAGTGTCCGGCAGAATTTGCCCGGGAATATACATACTCAATGCTATTCCGGCGACGGGACAAAGCCGCACCTGATGGTATTTCCACACAGTCACCAAATAAAGCTGCCTAATGTATTTAGACAGCTACTCGACTGTGCTGTAAAGCTAAGGTTAATTACCTCCCGCACACAATGGCAAAAATCCAACGCAACCCGCCCCCCTCCCTACCGTATTAATCAATGGTACGGAAGCACTGCTCCCCTCCTAGCTCTAACTCAAGACAGTCCTGAATGTCATAAAGGATCCTGCCACTATCTGCAACCGGCCTGCTGCTACGTCACTTGTATTCCCTCCCTCCACTATTATCAGTTGCCCTTAGGAGTTCCACAGACACTTAGAGAGACACTTAAGACCTGCTAGGACCTGCTGGGACAAAGATACTGCCAATGAATATATGCGCCTATACAAAATACCCTGAAGGACGTGAGATATCTAAACCCAAATTAGCTGCTGGTGATAAAATCACTCCTATTCTGTTTCCATGTAACACATAATCCATGCGTCTCACCGCTCACCGCTGGCCACCTTGGCCGTGGCTGTACTGTAAACCCTGCTGTAGAAAGAGACTACAGCGCCATACTCGACCCACACTGGAACAAGTTGGCGGGCTCGGTGCCCGCGCCGCACACCCGCACAGCCAAACAGCACCACTTGGCGACCACTTGGGTGCGCACGCGTGGTTGAGACAGCCCGCTGAGGTTATGGAGCATGAGGGCAGGGGGAGGAGTCAACACACTGAAGAAAAGGCTGGACAGAAATTATAGTCTCCAACGGTCCAGGAAGTTATTTCAGCTGCCCTTCAGCGAAGTTCAGCAACAAGTCCAAGGGCAAAGATTGACATATTTACTTCCAAGCCACCAATCCTACAGTCTGCGGCAGCGTTTCACTTCAGACACTGCCAATGCACTTTCCTCTTGCCGACTGCTGTACTAACACTGCATGGAGGAGAAACAGAGAGTCCAGCCAAACAGCACCACTTTGCGACCACTTGGGTGCGCATGCTCGGGTGCGCGAGCCCGCCAAGGTTATGGAGCGTGAGGGCAGGGGGAGGAGTCAACACACTCTGTGAATAAAAGAGAAGAAAAGGGTGTACAGAAATTATAGTCTCCAACGGTTCAGGAAGTTAGTTCAGCTGCACTTCAGCGAAGTTCAGCAACAAGTCCAAGGGCAAAGATTGACATATTTACTTCCAAGCCACCAATCCTACTGTCCTCGGCGACATTTTGCTTCAGACACTGCCAATGCACCTTCCTCTCACCGACTGCCGTACTAACGCTGCATGGAGGAGAAACAGAGAGTCCAGCCAAACAGCACCACTTGGCGACCACTTGGGTGCGCGCGCGCGGGTGCGCGAGCCTGCCGAGGTTATGGAGCGTGAGAGCAGGGGGAGGAGTCAACACACTTTCCAAGCCACCAATCCTAGGTGGCGTTTCATTTCAGACACTGCCAATGCACCTTCCTCTCGCCGATGCCGTACTAACGATGCATGAGGAGAAACAGAGAGTCCAGCCAAACAGCACCACTTGGCTACCACTTGACCAAAGGACTCTGCCAAGAGCCAACAGGGAGGAGATGCTTCTGGACTGAAGGGAGACAAAAAGAGGCGGATCCAAACAGCCATCTGTGGCTGGTTATTCACAAAGAACATTTTGTTTAAATACATATAACTTGCCACTTAAAATTGTCAAAAACACAAAAGTAACAGAATTGTAAATCTAAATTTTGGCGGCAAAATCATGTGACATATTTTGGAAGGAAACGGCAGAAAATGTTTACACCAAATATATGTCTTTTAGAAGTATGAAACTTTATACACTTATGCCCATGTTATACACGTACACTTGTAGAATTTTGCTGATAAATTGGACATTGTGTTCCTGATGAAAAGGGCAAAATTCAGTGAAAAGCAGACACAAGATCCCACAGCAACGGGGTTTGGAGGAGTAGCGGCTGTACAAAATATGTAATCTGAATAGGTGATTGTTATAGAGGTTGCACCTGTGTAAATATGGATAGTGCCAAATGTAGATCTTGTGTTCAAGAGGCTAGGGGTGGACTCTAAGCCTCATAAACCCAAACCATAAGGGTGACACCCTGTTTCTCTCCTCCTATCAAGGCATAGAGGAGACCCTGACCAACCACCTGTCAAAGGGGCGAGCTTAGGCTAAACCAGCACACACACCCCCTTTAGCATAGCATAAATAGAGACAGCAGAGGGCAGATAAAGACAGACAGATTCACTCACTATCCCGATGCTGGCAGAGTACCCTGCTGCAGAACTTTCCATCTTTCTTGCTCCAGACTCCAGAAACTTGACAAAGTAGAACCCATTGCTTGGCTGAACCATTTTCAGTTAGGCCTCAAACTTCCAGAACCAGAATCCCACAAACCTAAGGGGATGAATCAAAATACAGCCTGGCTGTGCTCTACTGCTTGCCTCCTGAAATAATTATCATCAGAACCAAAAAGGGCAGATCCAACCCAGTCCTGTGCCATGCGTGACCAGAGTGCTTTGCAGATCCGATCCATCTGTCATTTTAAAAGTGCATTCCCGTTTTCCAGTTTTTGTGCTAGAAACAAAATTTCAACTTCTGCTTCTAGCTAACATCCACAGCTTTAAATCGCATCTAAAACCGCATCCCAAATCCATACAGTTTTCCCGTTATCACAATTATCGCGCAGTAAAAAGTTTGCTGCAAATTTCGTTTTTGGGAAATTCTGACATGTGTAAAACAGCTTTGATTGGTCCCGACTTGAATTTTAGGATTTCAAATTGTTTCTTGATATTGAATCATTGCTTGTATTTGTGTGTAACTATCCAAAGCAGCTCCCATAAGAATGTATACAATTTCAGCAATTTTGACCATATTAGTGTTATTGCCCAATCCATTCTCAAGATAACTTTAAAAGCCATTCAGACAGCTTGACAGTCAACTCTGTTTTCTCTTGTGTTTGCTGGGGAAAAGTGGGATTGTTATTTTGTTTAAATTCTGCCATTCCTGAATACCTGCTCTCTCCTCCTATCTCTTTACCTTGCCCATTTCGGGGTTGAGGGGGGTGCAGGGTGAACCTTTAACCACAGTGCTATCTGATCTGAACATACACACAAAAGTATAATTTCTGTGCTGAATTGTTTTGCTCATTATTACTCCTTGTGTATTAAAGAGATTATTCACTGTTACATCACCCCATTGCTCATTATTGTTTACCCATTAAAACATAGTGTGATTAAATTATAAATACATAAATAAATATATTAACTTTGCAAACCAGCCTGATTCCTGGTTCAGTGTGATCGGGGGAGTTCCAGGAGAGGAGCGTGATATAAGTGGTATATCGTTCAGTATAAAGAACTTTTAGACAAAAATAAATAAGGATTTCAGTTGTGCATTACACACTAGGGGTTGACTTGGGTGTGTGCCGGATTGAAATCACTTAAACCCCTCAACCTCACAATAGGCAATTAAATAGAGGTGAGGAGAGAGCAGGTGTTCAGGAATAGCACAAATCAGACAGAATATCACTCCCACCTTCCCTCTTCCCCCTTCAAAAACGGAATTGACTTTTCAGCTGTCAGGATGGCTTTGAAATTGTCGTTGGACTTGACTTAGCAAAAACATCAAATGTGGTCAAAAATACTTAAATGATTATAAATTCCTATGGAAGCCACTATGAACAGTTGCAAACAATCACCAGCAATGATTTAGTCAAAAGAAAACATTTGAAATCTCAAAGTCCAAGTGGGAAGCAGTTTAAAGCTAATTCACTCGTGCAAAAACCTTTCAGAATTTCAATATGCGGCAAAGTTTTCCTTGTGCGATATTTACTATAACGGGTGAATCACACTGCGGTTTGGGGTTCTATGGATAGCTAAGGATGTTAGGTAGAAGTAGGAGTTGAAATTGCACGTCTATCATAAACACTGACGGAGTTATAGAGGTTTTTTAGTCGTTTTTGAAGAATAGGCACGAGAATGGAAAACAAATGCCACAGATGGATCTTACAGTCACGTGATCTATGGATAGCTAAGGATGTTAGGTAGAAGTAGGAGTTGAAATTGCACGTCTATCATAAACACTGACGGAGTTATAGAGGTTTTTTAGTCGTTTTTGAAGAATAGGCACGAGAATGGAAAACAAATGCCACAGATGGATCTTACAGTCACGTGATCAGCGTAAACCACCTGTTGTAGATACTCTACTTCTTCCTGGGATTTACTTTTTATTAACCAAATCAATAAGAAGTTAGAGTTTAATAACACAGATGAGAAAAGAGTCAGCGCAAAGGTAGTACTAGCAATACTATGATACTGGATTAAAGATGGGATGGGTTTGAGATTGAGATCATACAATGCAGATGTATTATGGGTCACTGTTCTTTCTATTAATACTTACAGAATAAGTTATTAAATTAGACCATCAGATCTGGTCATGGTTTGGGTCTGTCAAGGAAGAATAGCACATCAGGCACGGGACTGGATCCGCTAGGCCGGTCACCGGATTTGCACAGGATCTGCCCTTCTTGTTTGTAGCTATTGCAATCAGCTGGATAGCAAGTTCCTCAGGCAAGCTTTGTGGTAGCAAGCCAGAGAATTTCAGATACTAGTTCAAAGGGCCTTCTCACACCACAGCGCTTTACTGGGTTGCACAAATAAGTTTGAGGATTTAGGCCTTGCTGAAATCAATAGTTCTCTACTGCTGCCAAGAGTCTTGGCATCTGGATCTGGAAGGATGTTAAAGCTGGATGTAGAATGCTGGATCAAAAAGCTTCACCGGAATCAGGAAAGTTAGTGAATCAGTCATTCCCCATGTGTTGTCAGCTGTCTCTAGTTATCCTTTCAAATTACATCACAAAATGGGTGTATGGGTTGGCTTAACTAAGCTGCCCCTTTGAGCTGGGATTGGATCAAAACCTCA
Source organism: Ambystoma mexicanum (assembly GCF_040938575.1). Classification (NCBI taxonomy): domain Eukaryota; kingdom Metazoa; phylum Chordata; class Amphibia; order Caudata; family Ambystomatidae; genus Ambystoma; species Ambystoma mexicanum. The sequence goes on from NC_090930.1 coordinate 368,825,123, forward strand.
TCTCCGCCTTGCACCTGAATGATTGGATCAAGGCTGGATGATGTCACATTTTATGGTTTGCTTTACAGTCCTTAGAAACCTCCCTTTAGCCACTGGTCTCAAAATCTGATTTTATCCTAAATACATATTTCTACATTGATCACCTCTATACAGATCAAACACAAAGATTCCATATTTTATGTAGTAGATGTTCCTCAAAATCCTGCAGCTGTGGGATCTTGTTTCACCTTTCTACAAAATTCTGTCCTTTTCACCATGAACTCAATTTCCAAACTTTCTGCAACTTTCCACAAATGTGTGTGTTTACCATAGGGATTGTTTACAATTTTAGCATTAACACAGTTCACATAAAACCACATATATTGCCATTCTTGTCCAGAATATGTTACACAGTTCTACCGCCTCTTATAACATGCAGCCAAAAATTAGACTAACATATCTGTCCTTTGTATATTTTTCACCACTTTGAATAACAAGTAATGAGTCTCTCAATATTGTTCATTGTTCATGCGTAACAGCAAATGGTCCTGCCCCTTTATCTCTCCCTGCTGTCCAGGAGCAGCCCCCTCCCTTGGGGAGTTCTTTGCAGGGGCAGTTTACGACCCCTTTCACACCTTCGTTTCCTGGGCTGAAGCTCTGCCATTGTTTATTCTCTTTCTGTAGACAAAAGTCTGTGCTAACCCACAATTACCATCTCCCAGTGAGTTTCTGCTGAAAAGATTTCCCGCTCCCCTTGGAAGAAACCTGTTTTTCACTTCCAAAGGGTTGTAGTTCAGCCAGGCTAATTTATTCTTAATAAAAAATCCAGCAGAAACCAAACTTGTTGCATCAAATCACATCAATACATTACTTTCTTAGCTTTAAATCTGTGGGATCAGAAACACGTCTAAGATCTGTATTCCTTTCAGCAACAATCCTTTTATGTTTGCTAAAGACCTTTAGTTTAAATACTTTGAAGTTTTATCAAGAGCTCATCTGACAGCTGTCATTCACAGGCAGCCCAGGATGCTGCACACCGATTTTGTCAGGGGCTGTCAGTTAACAGACAAGGCAGTTTTTCTGAAGAAATGTTTTACTCTTTACACTTTAAGACTTTATATATTCGCCATGCTTCATAAGATTACATGAATTTGAGCACCAAGCAAGATTTTAAATGTTGAGAAGTGTTGTGTTATAGGCATTTTGGAGTTTTTAGCAACAATATAAATGTGATTTACAGGCACATTTTTGAGTTTCATTTTCAAAGCGCTGCTTCTCTCTGTGCACTCTGCTGGTCATGGAGCCCACTGGCACATCTTCTGCAGGATGTGCTCTATTTCACCACACATGCACCATGGGTGGCAGGTTGTGCATCCATCTTTTTGTGTGTTTCAGAACACGGTTTTGGTAGGTTTTCTGCGCACACAAGAGTTTTGCCACCATTGTTGCTGTTTCTTGCATCATAACTATCAGAGTGATGCCGCATAGCACAGCGGAGTGGGTCAATACATCCCACACCTTTAAACGGTTGATGTGAAAGAATCTGGAAGCCTCCTTAGGTCTGCCTTAATCTACCAGATATTTCACCTCTCCAAGATTTCCCATAACCTTTAAGGGTCCTATCCATTTGTCCTGCAAGGCCCTCTGCCTTGTTGGCACCATAACTAGTACAAGCTGGTCTTGAGTAAACACAACCATGTTGGCCTTCTGGTCATGCCAATGTTTGACTAGAGCCTGACCTGCTTTCAAGTTATCACTTGATTCTGACATCATTCTGACTGACTTGGGGGAAGGAGCATTCTCCAACCCCTCCTTAATCCAGGCCAATGGACCGCTGACTGGATGGCCATAGATAAGTTCAAAGGGACTGTATCCAACTCCATCCTGAGGGACTCTCTATAAGCAAAGACTAGGCATCCCCTGTCGGATATCACTTCCTTAGGAAACCCTACTCTGATAAAAATACCAAGTAGAGCCTTTGCCACAGCCTGAGCCGTAACAGTCCTCATAGGTATTCCTTCACGATACCTAGTAACATGGTCTACTACAACCAGGATAAACCTGTTTCCTGAAGATGTGGGAGGGTCAAGGGGACCAACGATGTCGATGCAAACCCTCTCAAAAGGAACTCCCACCACTGGGAGAGACACTAAGGGTGACACATTCTTGGCTCCACTCTTACCAGAGGTTTGGCAAGTCTTTTTGAAACTCAAATGACCAGCCACAGGTATCTCATGGGCCAACTGTAGGAATTGGAGTCTATTTTCTAGGGGCACTACAAGTCTTTTGTAGTGGCCAGGGGTAGACTCAGTCACTTCACTGTAGAAGAGGCCATCTTCCCAGTGCATTGTATGCTTCCCTGGCTCTTGCCCATCGAGCTGAGAAGCTGCCTGTAGGCGAAGACCTTCAAGAGTAGGAGTAGGACACTCTCTTTGTCCTCTGCTGAAGTCTGCCCTGTTGGGTCCACGTTCTGCCCGTAAAGACTGCAGTTCAGGATGGTCAAAAGGATCCAGATCTCCAAGTAGAGTAATGTCTTCTTCCAGAACTGACTCTTCAGAAGCTGGCTCAACCAGACAGGGTTGTACCTCACACTCAGCCTCAGTAGGTGGAGGAGTCACTGGTGTGACTTTGAACAATCTTGAGGATGTCCTTGTTGGTAGCACAGGGGTGCTATCTGCTTTCTTCTTGGATGTCTTGGGTATCCCCTTTGCCTCTTTCTTTCCTGAAATATCAGTGAGCATTTCCTGTGGACTGGGGGAAATATTTTCCTCTATCAATTCCCCTGCAGAGCCTCTCAAGGTCCTCTCCCTTGCAGGCCTAGTGAGCTCCTGTTTACTTCTACTGGAAGGCCTGGGGGGGGCTAGATACAACTCCAAGAGTTTTCAGGTCACTACCCAACAGGACTCACCCAGGTACTTCACTCTGCACACTTACAGGTATCTTGACAGTCATGTCATTGCACTGGATGAGAGCTGGTAACTGTGGTAGCATTTGGACAGGGCCTCCAGCAAGCTTAGTGAGGTATTTGGGTGCCTTAGCAACATCATCTACCTTGAAAAAAGATTCATCAACTACAGTAATGCTGGCATCAGTGTCTCTGATGGCAGGCGTCTCCTGACCATTCACAACAACACTGTCTTTGTGATACACTTTAGTATTGTCTGGAAGGGAATTGTAGACATCTAAGTTCTGCTGTTCCCACAGACCCAAGGATACTAAAGAAACACTGGATGAGTCTTTCATGGGTTCCTCAGCCAGTAAGTCAAAGTTTCTACTTGCCATTGGTATTTCATGCTCTGGGGAGAAGGCTAAGGAGACAGTGTGGGCCCCAGAAGGTGTACCCTTACATCTGGGATCCCCTTTCACATGGTCAGTTGACCCACAAGCATGACATTTTCCAAATGTCTTTTTGAATTGGGGTTTGTTCTGACCTCCTTCTGGTTTGGAACCAGAAGGTACACTAGCCTGATTCAGTTTCCCTTGTGGCTTACCCTTGTTATGTTTGGGGCCCTCCGTTTGAATGGAGGTATTGGAATTCTCTTTGTTATCTTTCTAGTGCTGCTTTCCTTCATCCTTCTTCTGAGTTGCCCCAGAATCTTTGTGAGTAGACCTGTTAGCAACCCACAAATCAGTAGCCCTTCCTAACTTCTTGGAATCAAATTCCTTAGAGTCAGCCAAGTGCTGTCTCAGCTCAGTAGAGCACGCATCATGAATAGATTCCAACATAAACAGATTTCTCATACCTTCATAAGTGTTAACTTTGTAACCCTTAACCCACCCATCTACGTTTTTCAAACAGTCACACACCCAGTTCGCCCAAGAGGTACCATCATGCTTTTTGAGGATTCTTAACCTCTTGAGATACTAGGAAGGGGTCTTCCCAAACCTAGCTATTAAAGCAAGTTTCACACTTTCATACTCCATTCTATCAACTTCTCCCATTTCCATTACAACATCAGATGCAACAGGGGGTAGCTTAGAAAAGAGCCTAATAATCAACTGATTCCCTGTAATGTGCTGAATCCCATGGTTATATTCAAAAGTAGCCCGCCAATCCAAAATATCAAGCGTAACCTCATACATACTTACTGTATCTTTGTACATGCAAGCCCTCTTAGGACTGGAAGATTGAGAAGACTCTGGGAGAGAACCGTTCTCAAGAGACAACTTTTTCATTTCAAGTTCATGATTCAACTCCATTTCTCTGAGATAAAGTTCTTGATGCATGCTTTCATTTTGGGCTTGGATTCTTTTAAATTCTAACTCAAGTCTCATTCTTTTTAAAGAGACAAATTAAGGACTTAGTGTTTGACCTGATGGGGTCCCTGAAGTCATATGTTGAGGACTATGAGCAGGTAGAGGTAAAACAGGGCCTGCGTTTTGAGGCTTTTCTGTCTCATCTAACTCATCCATAACATTAGTGTTAGGCTCTTAAACATTATCATCCTCATCATTATTTTCCACATTTGGTGCAGGGGTGGGTGTTTCAGGCCCACTCCTCAGACTTTGGTATTTCAACAATTTTTCCATCAATTCAACCTTTTTGCCTTTTACAGTGAGATTCCTAGCTTTACACATTTCTCTCAATTTATCAACTGTTAAAGTGACTAGGGTCTCCGGTCTGTAGCTATCCATATCAGACATGATAAAACAATTGCTTCTCTAATGGTGCTTAGCCTTGTGAAGGTTATTTGAACAAATGTAAGAGTAGCACTCTAAATGTAACAACTATACTTTTATCCTCACCACTGTACACCAGTGTAAGCATAATCATATGCAGTACCCTTTGGGAACACTACACACAATTAAGACTACACGTGTCAGTACAATTTCACCTTTGGTACACGCTTGTACCATGAGGTAATGTGGTAGAGGTGGCTGAGCAGCCAGGCGTATCTCAAGAGTAAAGTGAGCAATACAAGGTGTTACACAAAGGACTAGCAATCACAGTGATTCAAACAAACACTTACTCAAGGTGTCTTGGTAAAAGAATATACATTTATTTACACAGTCATTTGGAAAACATTCCACTAGCAAGAGCAGCCAACTATCACAATCTAATATACTACAATACACAACCAATCAGTTTCTGAACAAGTTCAGCTCCACTGAAGTGGGAGCAAAATGGCACTTCAGTTACTTTAAAAAGGGGTAAAAAGACAAGGTTATAAGAATCAAAAGCACAAATACCTTCAGAGGTAGGGCAAATAATTTCAGTTCACAGCCAGCAATTCAATTCAATAGGCCTGGGCCAAAGTCAATGGTTCAGAGTCTTGGATAGGATAGCACAGTTCTGGTAGTATACGGTTAAGTCTTTGCCACGTTTTTTAGAAGTAGTTGGTCAGATGAAAAGTTAGATATTGGTTTAGAGAAGGCCAAGCCTTCAAAGTTGGGAAAGTTTCACAAATTTTCACCACGGCAGAAAAGATTTCCTGACCGCGTGTGCACAGGACCTTTTAAATGAAGAAGAGCTGTAGCTGAGGCAGTTGTTCCTGGCAGTTCCTGCAGATCTCGCTGTTCCTGAGCTTGAGTCATGGGGACGAGAAGGAGGACGTCGGGAGGTTCCTGCCCTGCGCAGGGAATAGGCCACAAGCTTGGCAAAACATTGGTTTAAGGTGTCTTAAAGACCACAAACTGGTATCCTTCCCACTGGCTATCTGGTTTTCAACAGCACTCTGAAGAAATATCGACCAGTATGTGTAAGAGTATGGTGTCCAGGCGGCTTTCGAGTTGGTTTTTCCCACCAAACTCAACGGAAGAAGCTAACCTTGAAGGGCTTAGCAGCAGCAGGGCTTCACCGGTGGACCAGGAGTTGCAGCAGTCGTCTTCCTTCAGCTCGTCTTCGATTCTTTCATTCCAGTGGTCGACTTTGCTTTCCAAGTCCCATAGGCCTGCTTTTAAACAGTTTTCCCCCATTCATTCCAGACTGGCTGTCACTCACACATGAGGGTGCCTGTCCTTACCGGACATCCAGCTGGCCAATCACGCCAGCGTGCATTCTGGTCTCCTAGGAGACTAAGCACAGGGAGTTTCAGGCACCTCCCTGACATCTTGTCCACCCCAGACACTCAAGCGCCAGAGGAGGGCTTCAGCACTGAAGCCCGCCAAAGGCCAAAAAACAAAGGGACCAAACCGGGTTTGGCGCACAGAGTTAAACACAAGAAGGAGCTTTTCTAAAAGAAACAGCGAAAAAGGTTGACACAGTCTTTTTTTACAGATAGGTCTTGGGCGCCATATTGGAAAACATGGCTGACCCGATTTTTAGCTACCGGTGTTCGTGGTCGGGAAAAATCATGGTAGTTTGTTTAAAACCACTGCCACCAGCCATTTCAAGTAGAAAAGGGTAACATTTGACGGTTACATGAGTGTTTATACTCAGGGGAAGCTAGGCAACCCCTCCAGCACTCTATAGGAAGATAGTGTGTGGTGGGTCTGTAAATTTAAAAAGACTAGTAAAGTCAATTTAACTTTACATGCTCTGGGAGACAGTAGTCAGTCCCAGCGAAGGTATTTAAACCTTGGGGAGTCTGAAATACACCACTCTCTCCCCCTATGTGTATGCATGGGGAGTTGCCAATACCAGGTCTAAAAACAGTGCTTGTGTGAGGAGGGGAACATCCATCCACTGGGTGTATCCAAGTTTATTTGCCCAAGGATTGTTTGTCACACCCCATCACTGTGAATTTAAAAGGAATATCACAAAGTCAGGTTAGAATCTCTCTGAATTTGTGTTTAGACCAACACCAAAAAGACCAACAATACAACACTCTCCACTTTGCCAGATTCTAGATCTTTGTTATAGTATCGCAAGTGAAGGGTGGTAAAAATTGCTCATGTATAGAGAGTACATTTAGTATCTATCATGTGTAGCAATTACTGTCTACCGGTTTCAGCGACTCATGTTTATTAAGGCGCTTTTTTCAGGACAGTCTTTTTCTAAATATTAACAACAGGGTAAGAGAGCTAAGTTCTGTGCCCCGTGTTTGATTACTGGTGAGGAAAGTGGGAAAACAATACTTTACCACCTCCTCGGTGCGGCAGGGCTGAAACAGACGAGTGACCTGTGTAAAAACCAAAAACATAGTGAATCCACACGTCGCTATCGGTTGTTCACTGTCAATAAATGACTTTTAGGGTTAGCAATTTTCCTAGTGCTAATCCTGTTCTTCAAAACACTACACTGGACGTGGTATGATTTACTTCTTTGCATAATTGTGAATCAAAAGGTAGACCTACGGTGGGTGTTTACACCTGGACCCCCAAGCCTACGAAGACACCGGAGTTCCAGAAAGCCCTCCTGACCATCACGTGCAGTGCAGCCTCTGGACCATTGTGGCAGGGCCCATATGGACCCCACAGATGTGGATGATTGGGATGACGTGGAGCACGGGAAGGGAGGTGCATTTCCATGTTTCAGCCCTGGCTCTCTACACAGCCCACCGCCTATGCTGGTGCCCAATATGTCAGCCGTGAGTGCACTCCTGAGTGCGATAGAGGAGTGGCAGGTTTCCATCGAGGATCTGGTGTGCCAGTAGCAGCAGGAGATGCAGGCATGTGCTAGTGTATGTAGTGTTGGAGAAGCAGAATGTCCCGGTCACTCGGCTATGCCACCACTGCCATGACTGCAATGGGACAGATGGTGTGGGAGCATACACTGGCTACCTCCACCTCCACTGAGACCCTGCACCAATGCATGCAGCTTACCCTGAAGTTCATGCAGGCCCATGGGTCAGAGGTCTCCATCTCTGTGACACCCACAGAGGGCTCCCCAACTGGTACCCCAAGGCGCCACTCACATCAGATCCTCACTGGCAAGGACCCAGTGAAGAGCCCCATGGCCAAGAGGCACAGAAAGTGACAGTTGGACATTGTCGGGGTGTTTTGGTTGTGTGTGTTTGGCGAGGATCTTTTGAGGGTGGGTTATTGGCGATGTTGTTTTAGTGTGAGCTATTTGGGATGATGTTTTGAGGTTGGGTATTGGGAAGGATGTTTTGAGGGTGAGTTTTTGGGGAGGGGGATTTTATTATGGTAAAGGTTGTAACGTGTTACATGTTGCTACATAAAATTGATTTTCACTTGAAACAATGAAAGGACATTCGTTATTGTGTACAATTGTTTACTGTGAGAGGAAATTCTATACAAATGTGCAAGGGGAGTGCAGTGTGATGGCTTTTTCAAAAAAGGTTTTCAACCAGCTCTTGGCGAACCAGGCACCCATCCCTGGTCTCTACCCACTCAATGCATGCATGCATTGCACCCACAGATACTGTGTAATCCACAACAGGGGGAGGCATGTCCAAATGCAGGTCAATGTTTCGCAAAATTCAGATTTTGGGCAACATTGCACATGCAATCACAATCTGTCCAACCTTGTCAGGCCAATACATACGCGCACTACCAGACTGGTCTAAACATCAGACATGAGCCTTCCACTGGCAAAAGGTGCACTCAACACATACTCTAGTCCGGACATGAGTCATTAGCCACAGAAGCTGCGGATATCCAGTATCATCTGCAATGAGTAGAGACATTGGTGTAAATCCTGATGATCTGTGGAAGCATTGCCTGTAACATCAGCATCTCGAGAGAGATTCTGTGCATGTATCTCCCTTGTGTCGTCGTACAACACTATTTCACATTCCAGTCAGTGCATGTGGATTCAACTACTCAGGGGGGGGTTCAGTCTGTCAAGGTACATCATGCACACAGTTCACGCCCAATACTCTCTTTCATGGTTGAGAATTGACATGGCAACACGCCTTGGTCGGTGGTTTGGGCCTGTGTATTTCTCCCCTGCATGGTTCTTGATGGGAGTCTGGGTTACATGTACATGTCGTCTCTGTGGATTCAGTGAAAGATTCATATACATGGTGACCTGAGTACTTGTCATGTTAAATGCCTATTTTATGTCCCTCGGTTGCAGTTTAGTAGAAACTCATTCCATGTATTGCAGTGTTCTTCAGACCTTAAAATAGCGGACACTGCAAGGGCTCCATTGGTGTTCGTGGCCTTTGCACCCCCCTCAGCTCGCACTGGCGTGACTGGGGGTGAGCAGGCTAGTCAGTATTTCAGAGTATCATTGGAGCAACTAATCTCCTTGTGCATTGTTGTGCTGTGCGGTTTTACTTTGAATGGGTGCTAACCTCAGCCATTGGTTGTGTTGCCAACTGTCATGTTTGCCCTTTTCCCTGGCTCTTGGGGCCACCCCCCATTTGCAGCCCACACACGTAGTGCAATGTGTGATTTTGTATTCTGGTACCAGCGGTCCAGTGTGTGTGCCTGGCCTGTTGGGGAGTTATGTCCTACTCCTGTGGGTTGCAGGCTGTCATGAGTGTGTTGTGTGAGTGGGTCCTGCATGTACAGGGCATTCTCAACACATACAAACTCTATGCGTGGGGTCCCCCCATTGCATGTCACTTGTATAGCCTGGTTTGTGCTATAGAAAATGTACTCACCCAATATCCAGCAGGTCTGTTGGCCTCTGTGCCTCTCCTTGCATGCCGGCAGCATGTTGTTCTGCAGGACCATGAGGAAGCTTGTACAGCAGTGGGTGAGGGTGAGATCTGCATCACGGTGACCTAGACATTGAGTGAATGGTACTGCTTCTGGTTCCGTAGACCTGCTCCAATGCCTGGTGGTGCCATTAACTCTATAAGGGCACAGTCCAGGGCTACGACCACATTGAGCATGTGGGGCACAGCGTAAAATATTGCCTTTGCTGCATTCTTCTGTGCCAGGGTGGTGGATAGTGAAATGTGCTGTCCCATATGGTGCAGGAATCCTTCCAGAACCTGACTCAGCACTTTAGAGGAAGCAGGCAACAAGATGCCATACAGATGGCACACAGTGTGCTGGAACATACCCATGGCAAGTAAGTGCAGGACTGACACCAGCTTTACCAGCGGTGGTTTGTCTGTTGTGATGCTGATCCTGCTCCCTATGTCATCCTGAATCTTGTTCAGCAGATCTGCAACATTCTCCCTATTCAAGCAGTACTGTGAAAACATAAAAATAATATGAGGCCGGGAAGCCCAAAAGATACACACCAACACAGGGTACAAAGAACATACAAGTGCTTTATTTAAAAGTTACAACAGTTACCAAAGTCAATTGACAAACGGATAGCTATTCGGCTCCCAGAGTAACGTAACGAACTTCAACGAAGGTTCGATGCATTAGTAAGAGAGACCGTACATTGGAATACTTGGGCTTTTATATCCTTTATCCAGCCCTTGGCCAACCCCCTCGCGGGTTAACCATTCTAGGGATCGGGCCTATGGGTTCCTAGCCAGGTCAATCCTATAATATATGCATTTTGATTAGTTTTGCTGATATAGTTGTACATTTACATATAGGTCAGCAATAGGACAAGGTCTCGGTTCGCGACCCCGACAAGTGGCCTGCAGGCATATTAATTATTCGTGTGTACGGAGGTCACAACGGCCGGAATCTTACTCAGAATGTCATTCGGCCTCCATTTTGATGTTCAGGGTGACTTCCACATTACAAGAGAACCTAAAATGGCGGCTTAATCCAAGATGGCGACTTACATTACTTTCCCTAAAGTCAAGACCTTGCCGCAGAGTTTGTTCACATATGATGTTTTAGACAACTTGGCGTAGGCCAATACATATACAATTGCTGCGATAGGAGGCATAATATTGTTTCAATTCCGACAAACCCTCCTTTTGGCCTATGCCAAGTGCTAATATCACTTCTAATACTTTTGCAAATAACTCCATGCATTGTCGTCCATACATCCTGAATCATTATCTGTAATGTCTATAGCCATTAGGTCGTTCATCAGAACCTCTTGTAACACAAACTCTTTAGATGCTGTATCTGGGGCATACATTTTGTGCCCCACTGTGCTCACTGACTGAGCACAGCATCCCCCTAGCATTGCACATACACTAGGTAGACATTGAAAACAGCAACAAAGGAATAGCAGGATTCCCAAAATAACCAAGATAACAGAAAGCACCTTCCAACCCCAGGATCGTAGAGAATCCCAGAACCAGGCGCTAATATTCCAATCTCCCACCGGAACATGCACTTCAGAACTAAGGATGTGCAAGTTCTGTATGGCTTTGAAAATTGTCGGCGAGGAATCTGGTACGAAAACACAACAAGCGGACCCCACTAATTTGCATACTCCACCACGTTCTGCCAGAATGACATCTAATGCCATCCGATTTTGGAGTGCTACCAATCTTATTGCTTTCTGTTCTAATGTCATATTGTAGAGTATATCCGTGGTCCGGTTGATGGTTCTCTCCAGTACTCTTGCTAGTCCCCTAATATTTTCAGAATTTGCTACCTGTCCCCAAAATGGCACAACTGATTTTGCTATATCTCCCAATACTTGCCCAGGGGTATCTCCGTTCTCGTCCCGCCGTGAGCGAGCCTTAGAAACCTCCAATGTACTAGCTACAAATACCCCAGGTAACAGGATTCCTAAATAACAGGTTCCCTGCCAATCCTTGGGCAACCAGGGAAATGCTGAACTACCACAAACGAAATAAACAGGCCCCCCTACATACAGAGGCCTGTTCTCTCCAGTCAAATTTACAATGTTTATACAACCTTCAAAATCTCCCATTGGCCGAGTGCCATTTCTTTGTACACAAAAGGGGACTGAATCAGGGCTATGATTAATAGAGTAGGAAGGGGGCACGGTGTCCTTATTGCCTATCGGAGCCATTTTAAAGGAAATTAGAGTTTGAAAAGGAAGAGATAGTTTGTCAGATGGCCTAATAGAAGCAACATTAGGTTTACTTCTATTTGCAAAAAGCGAGCATCCCAGGGGAGTCAATTCACGTTTCTCAAAATCATTTAAATTAGTTCCATCAAAGTTCCCTGAGATGCTATCATTGCAACGGCCAAAGAATAGTAATCTAAGAGAGGCATAGCCGGCAGTCGTTAAAGGTAAAGGGTGAATATACCATTATAGCCCCTTCTTCCCATGTTGCGGTAAATGGGTGCAAATCCAGCAATTACTCTTATTAAAAATGGCATGCGTTGCATTCATTACTATCATCAAAGTGTTATTATGACACTTTCGTCTATGCTGGGAGTCTCTAGGTGACAGAGTGTGAAGGTGTACAGAGGGAGTCAAAGCAGTTGGTACAATCTCAATTGGCAGTAGAGGTTTTAGAGGGTAAATTTCTTCGAAGTACCAAAGTCCCACAGCAGTAATTACACAAATTCCAATTATTATTAACACAACACAGCAATACGTTTTCGGGGCCCAGGCACATTGTTCGTTGTCCGAGTTGGTCACCCCCTTATTTACAAGTCCAATGCGGGGAGCAGCGGTGGAGGTGGCAGGCATCGTAGTTTATCAATCGACGACCCCAATGTTCGTTGCTGGCGACACTATGGTCGCGCAACTTCTTAGTCCTTCCCAACCCTAGCCAGCAGAATCCTTTTTTTTCCCTTTTGTTCGAAAGGAACTTTCTTTTACAAGAGAAAACTTTCAATCACTTCTTCTTTCCAAATGCACGGAAAGACCCATGCCATAGTTCTATCTTCTTCGTCGAAGGTCGTACCTGGTGGTACCCAAAACTGTTTGATCCGGAAACAAGGCGTCGTCACTTCCTGAGGGAAGCGACGTATCGGAGGCGACGGAAGTCGCAGAACTTGAAACAGTGTTTTCCGGAAATGACTTTTTCAAAGAGTGCGTAGACAAAATGGACTGTTCCCCAAGCTCCACGGGCTCAGAGGAATTCTCCGACGCACTCACAGTGCTGTTTGCTACTCCAGGATCAGAGATTGTAGCATCAGCGAGGGGTTCTGCTTCTTCTCTAACGTGTGGCGTTGGGTGAGGAAGTTTCTTGACATGCGTCGTGTGGATCCAATGTTTTTTCCCAGCCACCCGCACTGCTGTCTGAGTGACCAACAGCACCTGGTAGGGTCCCCACCAGCGAGGAGCGAGACAGGAAGACCTTTCGTAGGCCTTCACTAGGACCCAACTTCCAGGCTGAATATCGTGTCCTGGGTCCGTAAACCGTACAGGTAAAGCTGATTGGACCTGATGATAAATGAAATACAGGTTTTTAGTCAACTGGTTGCAGTACTCTACAAGCAATACATTTTCTACCTCCCTCAATGCTTTAGGCTTCGGAAGACCCCAAATGTTAGCAGGTCTCCCCATCACTACCTCAAATGGAGAAGGCCCAGTCTTAGTTTGAGGTGTGGTACGCTTGGCTAATAATACAATAGGTAAGGCATCTGGCCATTTCAATTTGGTGTCGGCACATGTTTTTGCAAGCTTATTCTTTAGGATACCGTTATGTCTCTCTACCAACCCAGCACTTTGAGGATGTCTAGCTGAGTGAAATCATTTTTCAATGTGTAACGCTGTGCATATCTGCAAAATTACTGCTGCAACAAAATGGGGACCATTGTCCGACCAAATTACCCTTGGAAGCCCAAATCGTGGAAAGAATTCTTTTACCATAGTCTTTGCAGTGGTCATGGCAGTAGCATCTTTAACGGGAAAAGCCTCGACCCATTTACTAAAAGCACAAATAATCACAAGAACATATTTTAGATTGTTACACCACTCCATCTCAATAAAATCAAAGTGGATGACCTCGAAGGGAACAGAAGGGGGCCCAAAGCTTCCCCTTGGAGTTACTGTCCCCTTCCCCACATTGTGCTGTAAGCAAATCATACAATTCTGAACATGTCGCTGTGCAGTCTTCAAAATGTTATCATTCACCCAGACTTGTTCTAACATTTTCGTGATCTGCTGAGCACACACATGCGTAGGACCGTGTGCCATCGTAACCATTGCCAGCACATATGAATCAGGGAGCAACCATTTTCCTTCAGATGTATCCACCCAACACCCATCATCATCCAGTTTCCCCATTCCTTCGGCCCACCTTTTAGACTCTTCTATTGTGGCATCAGTTTGAATATCTCGCAGAGAGCCAATACCCTCATCCATTACATAGGCATCTTTTGTTTCCGTTAGAGCATACATGTCTGCGCTAAGGTCTGTGGCCATTTTCCTGGCTATCTGGTCAGCAAAAGTGTTCCCTTTTCCCACATCATCTATGACCTTACGATGTGCTGCACATTTCATGATCGCTAACTGCAGGGAGTGAGAGTGCCGAGAGCAATTGCACTATCAGGGGACAATGCTGGATCTTGGTCCCATGTGAGGTTAGGAACCCTCTTTCCGACCAGAGCCTCCCAAAGTTGTGAGCCACCCGAAAGGCGTACTGGCTATCAGTATATATGTTTACTATATGCCCTTCGGAGAGTTCACAAGCCCGGGTCAACGCTATAATCTCTGCGGCCTGCGCGGAGTTATGCGAAATTCTCTCAGTTTCAACAACCGTACTCAACGTAGTGACTGCGTAAGCAGCTGTAGATGTACCATCTGGAAGTTTGAAGCAGGAGCCATCACAAAACAGCTCCCCTTCTGCATTGTCCAAAGGAGTATCTATAAGATCTATCCTGCCCTTTGTTTCCTGTTCAGTGGTATACAGGCAGTCATGTAATTCTTCGTCACCGCAAACAGTATTTTGCGGGAAAGGTTCAGCCGGATTAAGAACACAACACCTCTTAATTTGAATGTGAGGGGCAAACAGAATGAATTCATACCTTGTCAGCCGTGCAGAGGTGAGGTGTTGCGTTTGGGTTTTATTCAATAGGACATCTACAGAGTGAGGTACCATCAAAATTAAATCATGGCCTAGGACCATTCCTCATTCCCTCACTCTGTTTTACAGACGCGGCAGCAGCAGCGACAGCTCGCAAACATCTTGGCAAAGTGCATGCGACAGGATCAAGGGCGGAGGAGTAGTAGCCGCACGGCCTATTCTTCCCTCCGTATTCCTGTGTTAACACAGCCAAAGCACATCCATCACATTCATGCACAAACAACACAAAGGCCTTGTCATAATTTGGAGTACCCAGAACCGGTGCAGAGCATAACGCAGTTTTGAGAAGCTCAAATGATCGTTGATGTTCCGATTTCCATGGCAGCGGCAAAGAAATGCCTTCTTCGTCAAAGCCAACATCGGTTTTATCACTAGTGAAAAGTTCGGGATCCACAGTTCGCGACCCCGACAAGTGGCCTGCAGGCATATTCATTATTCGTGTGTACGGAGGTCACAACGGCCGGAATCTTACTCAGAATGTCATTTGGCCTCCATTTTGATGTTCAGGGTGACTTCCACATTACAAGAGAACCTAAAATGGCAGCTTAATCCAAGATGGCGACTTACATTACTTTCTCTAAGGTCAAGACCTTGCAGCGGAGTTTGTTCGCATATGATGTTTTAGACAACTTGGCGTAGGCCAATACATATACAATTGCTGCGATAGGAGGCATAATATTGTTTCAATTCCGACAGTACAGGGTGATGATCTGGCTGTCAGTGAGGGTCCATGATGAAGAGGCCCTTACTGTCGCTATGTGTGCATGCCTTGCGTGGTGTCTCCTCCTCGCCATTATCATCTGCCTCTCTGCTTCATGGTCCCTGTGGTGGTCCTCTGCAGCTGTTTGTTGGCCTGGAGCAGCTGCATGTGAATTCTGACTGAGCCCAGTGACAGCATGGTGGTAACTGTGTCAGGGGAAGGTGTGGCTCTGTTGTTCTCTTTCTGTGTTTATTGAGTGCACCTGGGTGCATTGGGTGCACCTGTGGCCTCATTTCCATCACCTGTATGCATTTGCCACCTGCTTTCATGTGTCGGTATCTCCACCTTGATTTTGCTGGTACTACCACCATTTCCCTACTCGTAATCAGCTTGTGATACGATTGTGCCGGTAATACAGGTACAGGTTGTACCACTGTGAATTTTCTATTGCCGGTATTATCTACACTGGTGTTTCCGGAGCTGGAAATACCAGCAACTGTATTGCCACAAACTCATACTTTGCCAGAACAGTAAATGTGACAGTAACTGGATTTACTGCCACTTTTATCATTTACCAACAAACTCGTAATGAGCCCCAAATTTGTCCTTTCACGTTTGATACATTTACTATGAGTGATAATCACATCTTTTAATACATCTCTTAGTGTTGAAAGGGATGTAACATACGGTGCTGTACGGACATTAGATCATGCCCTGTTGGAACACTGGGTGTCTTCTGAGTGCCTGGGACATGGCTGAATGATGTATTTTGAAGGTGCCTTGGGAATATGCCCTGTGGGCACATTCACAGTCTTCTAGGTTCCTGGGGCATTGTAAAATGTGTGTCTTGGAGTTGGGCACTGGCAAACTGTCCACTTGTCACTTGGGGTCTACTGAAAAATGCATGTTATGGGCGAAGGCAATTCCTGAGACACAGTGTGCACAAAGTATGACCTTGCCCAATGGACACGATGGTTTGTTGGAAGATGATGTACATTTTTCAATGGGCATGGCTTCATGCTATGTCAGAGTAGGAAAAATGAACGTGTTGTTGGTGTCTATTTCAAGCAAAACACAATGCTCCAATCAGAAAGGCCACTGGGAATGACCTCACGCTATGTTCGGTGGGTGCACTGGGATTCTTGGTCCAGGGCAAACTGAGTATTTCTGCAGGTCATGTGCAGTGGGGAACATGGGTAGTATGGAGGTGGTAGGGCAAAGCGACCAATGGCATTGCCTATCAAAGACACTGGAGTCTTAGATGTGTCTGGGAATATCCGCAACCCATGTCCGTGGCAACGCATCAGCGAGGCATGGCTGCATCTGATGTCCAGTCAGAAGAATTGCGGTCTAGGAAGTGCCCAAAGAAGAGTGACAAGTGCTTATTGCCACAATGGGTGGCTTGTTGCAGCAGGGAGTGAATGTAAGCAGATATTTTAAAATACGAAAAAAAATAGTAATTCACTAAAACAGACTTTGTTACGTACTGTTATGGTACCTTCTGTAATCAAATCTGTGGACATTCTCTGCAACTACTTTAGTTGAAGGGATGTCATGGCTTCAGCGCAACACATTAACACTAGAGGCATTTGCTAGTTAAATATCTATTAAGCAACTACATCTCAGCTTCACTCATGCTCTGCTCAGGGCACTATACCCGACACGGCCAGTTGGATGCACATACCCGCAGTTCCAAGCGATAACCGTTGTTGTGCAGATTTTTCTTTCTCCTAATTGCAAAAATAAAAACAAAGCGCAAATAGAACAAAAACGCATTTTTTTCTGATGTGCATTTTATAAGCCAATTAGCACAGCATGGTATGACATGACCAGCGCCATGCCAGTGACTGAGCGACTGAGTAACTGAGTGACGGAATTACGGCTTCATTAGAAAACATATCTGACGATTGTTTGTGATATTGATTCGCGCAGCTGCAGCAACGTTGGGAAGATTCAGGACATATATCTAGCAACGTCACGCGCCTTCTAGGCTACCTTCAAATTTAAGAAGCCTCTGGGGATATTTAGAAATATAGTATTACAGTGCTGTGACATACTCGCAGTGGAACATGTGTTGCATAGTCCATAGTCCATTTTTTTACAGACAGGCTTTAGCAATGTGTTTATCTGCTGATGGCTTCCTATTGGGTATCGTACCTAAATACCGAACAAGAAAATCCCAGAGACGAAATTTTCGAATTATTTAAATTACGCTTTTTGCTGCATATATGTGTGGGAGGATGTGTTAGGGTAATAATAAATGAGCGTGGTTAAGGTAGGGCAGCGGGGTATCTCCCCACATCAATATAACATGTTGTACCCGCCAGACGTTGATAGTGCCCATCAATGTTAAACCTAACATCTTACTTGGGGTCAATAGTAGCTCGCCATGAGTTTCCAGTCCTCTGAATTTGATAACCACTTATTTTGTAACACCTGCATTCCATTTCTTGAGCCCTTCACTTGCTCTTCTTTTTCAAATGCTTCTGCCTTAACGCAAAATAAACGGCGTGCATGCAAATAAAACACTACCACTAGAATGCTGAGCTATTGTATTTGTATTTGTATTTAATTTATTTATAGAGCGCACCAGGCCCAAGGGCATCCGGCACGTATTTTAGTTACAACATAATAGGCAGACATGGTAGTACAATTACAGTTTAAATTACAGTTTAAAATTACAATAACATTTAAACACATATATACATAATGCAGTTGCGGGTGATCGGGAGGACATAGCCTATGAACAAGTGGTGGCTAGAGCATGGGAGGTGGTTGGCAAGTAGGTGGAGGGTCTTGGGCGGTTAGCGGTTTGGACATGCGACACGTGTAACACATTTTCTTGAAATCAGGTGATTAAACTAGATGAGTTGTTTATAGGGGGATCAAACACCACCAAAAGCGACGAGCACACATTCACAGGTCACTAATTCAGAAGTTTGGTCACCTGTTATACATTATTCATCATTTGAAGAGCAGATCGGGCCCCTTGCACCCACAACTCCTACAATGGATTCCGTCTTCCACCCCAAACATCTCACAGCTGTTCAAAACGGCAGATTCCTTCTTACATTTTGCCTTCATGAATATTTTACTCACTTCTCTCTCTATATCATTCACTTTTTCATTCCCCATTATTTCCCCTTTGTCATCATATTTTCAGGTAATTCCTTTATTTTATTCTCAGTTTCTACCCTCTTGCCTTTCCCAGTACTCTTCTCCTGTCTCTGATCATGTTTCATCCCTTCTCCACACACACCTTCTAATCAATCTCTTTCGCTTCTGTTCCCCACACTCATCCCCTTTCTTCTATGCATCTCACGTATTTTTAACCTCACTTGTCTTTTTCTCTCTGCTATCATTTCTCAAATGACACTAAACTCGAATTTCTCATTTCTCCTCCTGCTTTTACCCACTCGTAAATCATGTTTTGTGCCCATTACAAATAATTTTAAAAAAAGCATGTCTCCTTCCGTTCCATGTGCTCTCCATCTTACTTTCATTGACTCCTCATCTAGTATATTAACCAGATTATTTTCTCTCTTCATCTACAGGCCCACCTTTTTCTACCCACCCTCTCTCTCGCTTGACCGAAATGCTTTACTGATGGAAATGCTTCTTTTTCCTGGAGACAAAGATCTTCTGATTGCTGAATATGGTTCCTTTTGTGCCTGTGCTGTGCAAACCTGTACAACAGACAACACTTCAGTAGTACCACTGTTAGGCAGTGACCCCTTGGATGTTCTCCATGAGGAAGATATAACCAGTGAGCCCATGCAGTCTCCCACAGTGCCCCTCCAACTGCTCTACACAATGATCTCATGACAAGGAGCTCTATAATGCCACAAACCAAAATAAACGAATAAACACATTTCGACTCAAAATTATGTAATTATGTATTTACCTTAGTCCAAACTTGCAGCTAACTGTAACCATAAGGGATACACATATTTTAGAAGTTACTAAAAAACTTAAAATCCATTTGTGAAATACTAGACCTAAAGTCCAAATATGACTATTTGTGCCTTATTCTGTGACAACCGTTGTCTCCTGTAATTCAAACGTGGTAATGACTCAAAAACAAGCAGTTGACCTCATAAAACAAAGCAAGAACATCCGTCTGCCCACCTTTAATATTTCCACAGCCACAGATTGCTGTGCAGACAAACACACATTTCTTTTGCTAGCAACATTCAAAAGAATGATACCCAGGGAGCTACAAAGCAGTCTAAAGTACCCTAGGGTGGAACCTTCAAGCCCGCAGGGAACGGATATGTTCCCAAGATTCTGCTCGGTGTAGAAATCCCCCATTGCTGCTGATTATCTGAAATCTCTCTGCAAACCCAACTACACTCGAAGAATAAGTAACCTTCGACAGTGTGCAAGACTGCAAACCCTGGGGAGGAAGGGTTGCTAAGGGTAGGAAAAATAGCGTAAGGGCAACGCGTTTGAGTTGAAAGCAAGACAACGCAGCGCAGCAGAGATTGCAGTCCTAATCCGGCGTTGAAAAAACACGGTGATATTAAGGGGCCGATTCATGGAACAAACGTGCGCCGAAAATCTACGTGCAAGCAGGCGCAAGCAGGCGCAAGCAGGCGCAAGCGGTAAAAAACAGGTGCACGCGCACGCGTGCGATTCATGGAAGTCCCTGCGCGTGTCTTCCTCGGGATGTGCGCCAAACCCGTGCATGGCGCACACGTCACTGCAACATCCCGAAAGACGTGCGCGACGCGCACAGTGAAAGCACACAACCTCGGCGCATACACTAGAAAGTGGGCGGAACACGGGGCGTAACGCGCAGAATGGGGAACAACTCGCGAAAATAAGGGCGTAACTGGGGATGTACTGCAGGGAAGCAGACGGAACGCCCACACGCACCCGAACCACACGTATTCATGGAATCGAATAGGGCAAAGCCACGCACAGCGAAAGACACGCACAAGCCGAAACACGTCTGCCACACGAAGGCAGGCGGTAGCGTCCCTGCCCATTACAAAAGTGGCAACATACATCAATAGTGCCTGTGCGAGCGGGGCACGTGTATTTCGGGGTTGCGCGGGAAGTTACACACGCGATTGAGCGGGGTATGTGTATTCCGGGGGTGCGCGTGAACTTTCTCACGCGATCGGGCCTGGGGGAGCGGGCTACGTGTATTTCAGGGGTTCGCGTGAACATTCTCACGTGATCGGGCCTTGGGGAGCGGGCTACGTGTATCTCAGGGGTTCGCGTGAACTTTTTCACGCGATCTGGCCTGGGGGAGCGGGCTACGTGTATTTCAGGGGTTTGCGTGAACTTTCTCACGCGATCGGGCCTGGGGGAGCGGGCTACGTGTATCTCAGGGGTTCGCATGAACTTTTTCACGCGATCGGGCCCGGGGGAGCGGGCTACGTGTATTTCAGGGGTTCGCGTGAACATTTACACGCGATCAGGCCTGGGGGAGCGGGCTACGTGTATCTCAGGGGTTCGCGTGAACTTTTTCACGCGATCGGGCCTGGGGGAGCGGGCTACGTGTATTTCGGGGGTTCGTGTGAACTTTTGAACGCGATCGGGCCTGGGGGAGCGGGCTACGTGTATTTCGGGGGCGCGCGGGAAGTTACACACGCAATTGAGCGAGGTACGTGTATTTCGGGGGTGCACAGGAAGTTACACACGTGATTGAGCGGGGTACGTGTATTTCGGGGGTGCGCGGGAAGTCAGATACGCGATTGAGCGGGGTACGTGTATTCCGGGGGTGCGCGGGAAGTTAGATACGCGATTGAGCGGGGTACGTGTATTTCGGGGGTGCGCGGGAAGTTACACACGAGATTGAGCGGGGTACGTGTATTTCGGGGGTGCGCGGGAAGTCAGATACGCGATTGAGCGGGGTACGTGTATTCCGGGGGTGCGCGGGAAGTTAGATACGCGATTGAGCGGGGTACGTGTATTTCAGGGGTGCGCGGGAAGTTACACACACGATTGAGCGGGGTACGTGTATTTCGGGGTTGCGCGGGAATTCACACACACGATCTCATCAGGGTACGTGTATTTCGGGGTGCGGGGTAAGTATCCCACGCAACATCAGCAGGGCATATGTATTCCAGGGGTGCGCGGGAAGTTCCACACGCAATTCCATCAGGGTACGTGTATTACAGGGGTGCGCGGGAAGTTACACACGCGATTGAGTGGGGTACGTTTATTCCAGGGGTGCGTGGGAAGTTCCACACGCGATCTCATCAGGGTACGTGTATTACAGGGGTGCGCCGGGAGCAGCACACGTGAATTGCACGTGTGGGTCCTCCCAGGTGTCCCCTCTACACCCTCCACGGCCCCTGCAGGTGGCTCACACCACAGGGGCCTACCCTGCACATGTCCTGCAGGCACACCATCCACCATGGCCATGACCCCCAGCCAACCCACATCTCAACTTGCACTACTGCCCACCAACGCATGTCCCCCTGCACCCCCAGTCACCATGGGCACCCTCCACCAGGCCCCACCCATATCTCCCAGCACCCCCACCCCCCAGCAGTGCAGGGGCACCCACCACCAGGCCCCCACCCATGTCTCCCACCACCCCACCCCCCAGCAGTGCAGGGGCACCCACCACCAGGCCCCCACCCATGTCTCCCACCCCCCCACCCCACAGCAGTGCAGGGGCAGCCTCCACCAGGCCCCCACCCATGTCTCCCACCACCCCCACCCCCCAGCCACCAGGGGCAGCCTCCACCAGGCCCCCACCCATGTCTCACACCACCCCCAGCCACCAGGGGCAGCCTCCACCAGGCCCCCACCCATGTCTCCCACACCCCCACCCCCCAGCAGTGCAGGGGCAGCCTCCACCAGGCCCCCACCCATGTCTCCCACCACCCCCACCCCCCAGCACTGTGGGACACCTGCCAGCAGGCCCCCACCCATGTGCAACTCATGTTCCCCAGCCAACATGTCATCACAATCTAAATCCCTAGTCCCTATGGTCAGCCTCCAAATGCAAAACACCCACCCGAGTATTGCATCCACCCACTCATAATTTGCAATTACATCACAGAAAAACAAACACATTTCCCTCACATACACCCAATGGGTGTCAGTGAATCTAAAAACACATATTATGAAATGCATGAAACCAATGAGATACCACACATTGAAGTTCACAAAAAAAAATATGTATTAAAGGAAACATAAATAGAATAAAAAATGAAGAAACAGAAACGTGAATGTACAAAAATGAAAAGAAGCATGTCCGTCAAAAAAAGCAAAACCAAAAATAAAATTCCAAAGTAATGTCCAAAGTCAATGTCCACAAAACAAACTCCAATGGGAAATAAAAAAGAAAGCCATTGCTCCATGGTTAAAAATAGAAAAAAAAATACAATCCAACTGTCAACTATGTACATGGGAACAAGCCAGGGTCCATTATCCTAACAAAATAAAGGAAACCTATCTAACTACACTAACTAATAAAATACACTATATACAAAAATGTGGCCAATGTCCGAAAGGTCCAAATAAAATAAAAACAAAAATGAAACCTAACACTACCTAGAAACTATGTACAAGGGCAGCGGGCTAGTTTCACGGCTCACTTGTGGATGTTCCGGGCCAGGGCATCATCGAACTCCTCCTCAATGTCCCGGAGGCGGTCCTCCTCCATGGCCCCGAGGGTCCGCAGGGCCGTCGACGTCTCCACCTCCAAACCCCTGCGGATTGCCTCGAGGCACTCGGCCCGCCTCAGGGCCCTCCGCATGGAGTTCTCCGCCCTGACCATTGTGAGCCGTGCCTCTTCCGCCCGCTGCCGCTCCGCATCTATGGCGTGGCCCAACCGCTGGCACACGGAAGACACTCTCTGTCCTGGGTCCTCCTGCCCTCCGGCCGATGCCTGCCCCTCCGATGTCGAAGGCCCCGAGCCTTCATGGCTCCCACCACGTTGCTGCTGCTGCTGTGCCTCTGCCCGTGCACTGCCTCTTGCTGCCTGCACATCCTCCGCCGGCTGGGGTGCAGTTGTAGATGTAGCCACCCCTGCTGGACGTCCGACTCCCGACTGTGGCAGGGATGCCTACTCCACCAGCCTGGCCGCACCGTCGGAGGCAGCTCCATAGGGCACCCAGGTGACTGATGGGAGGGAAGATGGCACAGAGGACGACTGGCGCGTAGGGAGTCCAGTTGAGGAGGGGGTCGGAGCAAGCCCCATCAGACGGAGGAATCCGGCCTGGGTGACCTGTCCCAGCAGGCTGAAGTGGTCAACGAGCCATTCGAGATGACGTGCAGTCTCTCCATGAAAAGACTGCAGGTCACCTCGCATGGCCCGTTGACGCAACGCCACACCAGCCAGGACAGGCTCAACCCAGACCTGGATAGCCACGTCCGCAGGCAGAGGAAGGCCAGTTGACGTGAGCTTATCCCCTGCCTGAAAACGGGTCTGGACGTAGGCATCCCTGCTGGTGCAAGATGATGCAGGGACAGGATCAGGGACAGGATTGCACACAGGCACCTCCGCGGCGGCCTGTGCTGCCTCCTGTCCCTGGTCCTGCACTGCACCACTAGCACCAGTGGGATTCCCACCTCCAGACCCCGTCTCTGGTGCTTGCACGGCCTCCTCCTCCACCAAACCCCCCACCAACCTGGATGACTCTGTGCCATCTTCCCCTGTTGGGCCCTGTGGGGTCCCAGCTGCCCCTTCTGCTGCCGAGGAGTCCAACTCCAACCTCTGCCTCTTGGACCTCCCCCCGGCAGCTGCGGCCTGGGACGCGGCACCAGACTCCTCACTCCCCGACGAGATGACAACATGGGCGGGGAGCCGGGCCTTGCGTCTCCAGCTGGCGGTCGGATCCCCGCCGCTGTGCTCCACAGCACCTTCCCCGCCCTCTTCATCAGTTGACGCTGCAGACAGGGAGAAACAAAACACAGGCATCAGGGCACTGTACAATGGACACATACACACATGACAGTTGTACATGAGTGGCATTGGCAAACCTCAGACATGTCATCACAATCCCCAACACACATGTCATTACAACTCGCACACATGAGCCATACCACAGCCATATTGCAACTGCCACCACCATCCATACACATACAACAGCATGAGCAGCCAAAGGTGAGCCAGACATCACATGCAACACAGGAAGTGCACCACACATGTACACACACCACCACACTTGCATGTGTGTGTACACCTCTGCCAAGTGTCGCACTGTTCACACTGGCATCCATGTCACATCTGCCAATCAGGCCTCCACATACCGCTGTCACATGCATCCATGTTGCATCACTGTTGCACCCTTGTCAAATACACACACATGCACATGTACACAGTGCTGATACATGCAGCCAAAAACAACATACATGCGTGACATCACGGACATGTCTACTTACATACACATTCATCCAAACATGTGTGCCCACACAACTGCATTTGGCATGCAAGCCTACACACACAAGCACCATCCATGTCTCACACATTACAGCCCTCGCATGTGTCAGCCCCACGGCCCTGTACACCCTCACCCATACTCGACCCCATACAAACAGATGTGCAACCTGCACACTACTGAATAATCACCACACGCACTGCTCACAATCAGGATGCATGTACACTCACCGCTCGACTCCAGACGGGTCTGCTTCTCTAGGACCTGGACGTGGAGCGCTGGGGAAACGCGTTCCAGGACCCTCATCTGTTCTTCCGACAAGTGGCCCTGGCGCCCCTTGGCATCCGCTGCCTTCAAGAGGCGCCGGGCCTTGTTCAGGGTCCTGGACCTGAAGTCCTCCCAGCGCTTCTTGACATGTTGTAAGTCGCAGACTGCCACCCCCTCCGCGTTGATGGCAGTCACGATGTCAGTCCAGATCCGAGTCCGTCCTTCCTTGTCGGCGTGGGAACTTCCGAAGAGGGCATCATACTGCCCCAGGACTTGCTCCACCAGGACACCAAATTCGGTGGCACTGAAGCTGGTGCCCCTCTGCCTCTCTGGCCGGGGGTTGTCAGTGGTCACAGATGGTGTTTGCCCCAACATGACAACGCCAGAGGCAGGAGTGGGTGGGCAACTGGGTCCTGGGGCTGGGCTGTGGAGCGATGGAATCCCAGTCGGGAGTCTTCGGTTCCAGCAGGGGTGGTCACAGCAACAGCACCCCTGGCTGATGTGCAGGCAGCAAATGACAGGGCACGTGGGCAGCAGGCAGTCAGGCAGCAGCAGATGGCAGGTGGGAGCGTGCTCGGGCCTCTGGGGGGCAGTAGTTCGGCCTTCTGGGCAGGAGCGTGGTCTTCCGTGTGCTTACCTTACGCGTGGCCAGCTTGATATGGAGTGATTTGGCACGTGAAAAATCTGCACGTCAGCGTGTAATTCGAGGAAAGGCCCTTAGCGCGTAAGCGCGTCTGCATGCATACGCATTATCATTGGACAGAAGGCCCCTCAAGCGCAAGCGCCCCTGTGCCGTGACGCGTACAGACATGCATGGGCATTTCAGCGCGCGTGAAAAACTGCACGTCCACGTGTAATACGAGGAAAGGCCCTTAGCGCGTATGCACCGCAGCACGCATATGCGATTTCATTCGACCAAAGGCCCTTAGCGCGTGAGCGCGTCTGTGACGTGACGCGCGCAGGTGTTTCCCTCATTGCACGTGATGACAGAACACACGTGGATTTCCACCAATCGCGTGTGAAAGTTCCCGGCACCCCGGAACACACGTACCCAGGCTAATCGCGTGTGGAACTTCCCGCGCTCCCCGAAACACACGTACCCTGATGGAATCGCGTGTGGAACTTCCCGCGCACCCCTGAGATACGCGTACCCTGCTCGCACGGGCCCAATCTTGTGTGGAAATTCCCGCGCACCCCTGTAATACACGTACCTTGATGGGATCGCGTGTGGGACTTCCCGCGCACCCCAGGAATATATGTATCCTGCTGATTTTGCGTGTGAAACTTCCCCCGCACCCTGAAATACACGTACCCTGATGGAATCGCGTGTGGAACTTCCCGCGCACCCCTGAGATACGCGTACCCTGCTCGCATGGGCCCAATCGCGTGCGAGCAGGGAAATTCCTGCGCACCCCTGAAATACACGTACCCTGCTGAAATTGCGTGTGTAACTTCCCCTGCACCCTGAAATACACGTACCCTGCTGATATTGCGTGTGGAACTTCACGCGCACCCCTGAAATACACGTACCCTGCGGAAATCGCGTGTGTAACTTCCCCTGCACCCTGAAATACACGTACCCTGCTGATATCGCGTGTGGAACTTCACGCGCACCCCGAAATACACGTACCCTGATGGAATCGCGTGTGGAACTTCCTGCACACCCCTGAAATACACATACCCTGCTGAAATCGCGTGTGTAACTTCCCCTGCACCCTGAAATACACGTACCCTGCTGATATTGCGTGTGGAACTTCACGTGCACCCCTGAAATACACATACCCTACGGAAATCGCGTGTGTAACTTCCCCTGCACCCTGAAATACACGTACCCTGCTGATATCGCATGTGGAACTTCACGCGCACCCCGAAATACACGTACCCTGATGGAATCGCGTGTGGAACTTCCCGCGCACCCCTGAGATACGCGTACCCTGCTCGCACGGGCCCAATCGCGTGTGGAAATTCCCGCGCACCCCTGTAATGTACGTACCCTGATGGAATCGCGTGTGGGACTTCCCGCGCACCCCTGAAATACACGTACCATGATGAAATTGCGTGTGGAACTTCCCGCGCACCCCTGAAATACGCGTACCCTGCTCGCACGGGGCCAATCGCGTGAGGTACTTCCCGCGCAACCCAGTGATACACGTAGCCCGCTTGCTGTGCTGGTACAGGGTTAGCGCAGCCCTTTGCGCTGGATTGGGTATATTGGTGGCTTTTCCCTGCGTAGAGGCGTTCTTGGGGGCGTAACTGGCGCTGCTGCAGGTTCGCTGCGCACTGTGCACCACGGCTGGTTTTGGTGGCTGGAATCCATGAATACGCTGTGCGCGGAAATGGATTTTAGCGCACGTGGCTGACGCAGGGATTCACACTCGCACACTGTGCGCCAGCCGCGTGCGCCACTTGTGCGCTGAATTCTATGAATTACCCTATAAATGCGTTATAAAAGAACTATAATATTTATGTGACATTTTCAGTATTGTGTGTATAAAAATAAGTGATGCTATGTAAGTAGTTTCACCTTGCAATATACTCTGTACATACAGACTTCCAATATATGTGTTTTCTCATTCAAAATGTAGTATATGTATTTGATTGCCTGACATACACACTTTAAATTAAAATATATTTGGTTTATCACATGGTATATAAGAATATTCTGTTTTTCTATGTGGAGGGTGCATTTTAATAACAACGTCTGCATCTCCGTAAATTGCATAAACAATTTCTCATTATATCATGCATGCATTTAATTATTCTGTGCATATAATTTATTGAAATATATCAGGCACATCTCACTATAAAATATACATAGCAGTTTATAAAAGGACTACATTTCAGTGTATACCCTGTAACGGTTTTACAACACGGCACAGTCCAGCCAGGGACTATTTTCCCTTGACAATGATTGTGGCACACAATAAAAACGCTTTCTATCTTTAATCAACCATAGGTTCTTTTATTTGAGTAGGCCTCCAACCCGTCTCTCAACCCAACCTTCTCGAACACCCCGTGTCACAGTGGACTAGGAACCAGGCCGGTGTGTATCAATATGATATTTATACATTTTATGGTCCAATAAAAATAAAAGTAAAATCAAACAATTGGGCAGTAACCACCAATGTTGTGGCAATACAAATGCAAAGATTTCTTCAACATAGTTAGTTCAAAATCCCCACAATTCACATGAATATTTAATGGCAAAACAGGAAAAATGATTTTCAAGCATATGATGGTACTAAGGTTAAGCACTCCCCCTGCAACATTCACCCCAAACATTTGCTCACTTAATTTTTTTGGATGGAAGGCAGTGGCAAGGAGACAGGATGAAGAAGGATTTAAAATTTAGCCCACCACCCCAAAATGGGAGGCCAACAAAGAAAATGAAAACCCCATTTATGAGCAAAACAGCATAATCGGATTTTACTTGTTACTCACACAACTAGAAAATAAATGTGTGCTTCTACACTCGAGAGATAAGGAAGATTACAGACTAATTAGCAGAGAACTAAGGCGACATGAACACAAGGTAAGAAAATCAGTTTTGGGAAAGAAAACAAATGTAAAAGAAAAACACATGCAGCAGAATGGAAATTCGTTTTTACACGGATCTTGTGATGATGGGCAGCCTCGGAGAGGGCTTTGCTGGCAAAATCAGAAATCAGTTTCAAGGAGAAGGACAGAGGCACATAATGGATAGGATTCTGACAGAAAGGGATGTTAGGGAGAATTCTCATAAATGTGCTAATTCATTTCACCTTAGAGAGCACCAGCAACTTTGCTGGATTTTGAGGACTTGATTTTTTTACCTGGAAAGAGTGTGAGCATTTTTCCCTACTGTTTCATGTATTTTGATGTGTGTTTTACACTTGTGGTCTTTGATTATGGAGTTTTAGACAACTCCAAAGGAATCATCTTTTCATGTGTGTTACACAGCACCTTCAGTGCAGTGACATAGGGAAGTCTTTTAGACTTCCCAAAGGTTTAACTACCTTCTCTGAGATGAACTACTGTTTCCCAGAGAATGTAAAGTGAAATTGACTTTACTAGTCTTTCCAAAGTCTTAGACCCAGCATACACCATCTTACAATGGAGTGCTGGAGGGGTAACATAGTATACCCTGTGTCTAGATGCTCAGGTAGCAGTCAAATGCTACCCTTTCCTATTGAAAAGGCAGGTGGCAGTGGATTTACAACCAGCTACCATGATTTGTACTAACCGCGAATACCGTTAGCCAATAATCACGGGGGCCATGTTTTTCAAGATGACGCCTTAAGCCCCTTTGTTTAAACTGGTCCCGGTCTTCATTTTTCGCTGTTACTTTTTGGAAAGGTCCTTGTAGAATTTGTATCTGCGCGCCAAACCAGGTTTGGTCCCTTTGTTCGTGTGCCATTGGCGAGGCTTCAGGACTGAAGACCGCCTCTGGCGTCTGAGTGGCTGTGCTGGGCAGGAAGTGAGGGAGGTGCCAGAAACTCACTGTGCCTATTTTCCTAGGAGACCCAAATGCACTCTGGCATGATTGGCTGGCTGACTGTCCGGCAAGGACAGCAACCCTGCTGTGTGAGTGACAGCTAGGCTGGAATAAAAGGGAGAGAACTGTTTAAAAGGTGAGTCTCTTGGAATGGAAAGCCGAGTCGACCACTGGAATGAAAGAACCGAAGAAGAGCTGGAAGACGATGGCTGCTGCAACTGCTGGACGGTTGGTTTGCCCAGTGATGCCCTGCTGCAAGTCCGAATTGCCAAGTTCATCTCGACAGAGAAGCCCCTTCAAGGACGACTTCTTCCTTTGAGTTGGTGGGACCAATCAACTCGTGCGCCACCTGGATACCATTCTCAAGGCTGGTTAGGATTAACCAGGGAGAGGGACACCAGCTTGTGTGCTTGAATTACAGCTACTGGAACTAAAGTGACTCCATTTTGTCAGCATTTTCTGACGATCACATGCAGTGCAGGAGTCCCCCGACATCCTCCCTCTTGTCCCCATGACTGATGCTCAGGAACAGTGAGATCTGCAGGACCTGCCAGGAACCATCGTCTTCAGCTGCATTTTTGTTCTTCATATTAATGTACTGTGCCAACCCGATTGAGAGAGCGCCACTCTCACAGTGAAAGTTTGTGTAACTTTCCAAACTTGCAGGCCTAATCAGCTTTAACCCAACATATGATTATTTTTCGTCTAAAGTACTTCTGAGAACTTTTGCAAAGACTTCACTGTTTACTAGAAGAAATGTCCTTTCCTATCCAAAACACTACTCCATTGACTTTGGCCTATGCCTATTGGACTGAATTGAGTCATCTTGTGAACTGAAACTATTTGCACTGCCTAAGAAAGTATTTATGATCTATTCTACTTAACTTGTGCCTTTTACTACCATTAGAAGTAACTGAAGTGCCATTTTGCTCCTACTTCAGGGGAGCCTAACTTATTCAGAAAAGTATTGGTTCAGTACTGAAGCGTGTTTGTGTATAATATTAAATTGCCTCCTTCTAGTGAATGTTTTCTAAATGATTGTGTAATAAATTAATACATGTTTTACCAAGAAAACTTGATTATAAGTGTCTTCTTGAACCACTGTGATTGAAAGATCTCTGTGTAACCTCTTGTACTGCTCACATTCACTCTTGAGATGAGCCTGGCTGCTCACCTTGCTACCAAAAACTGTGTGGTACAGACTTATACAAAAGGTTAGTTTGGATTACACCTGTAGTCCTAATTGTATGTTGTAGTCCCAGAGGGTACTGCATGCAATTCTGTCTAACAAGGGATGGTTCTCAATGGGACTACAGTTTAGGTTTTTCTATGGGACAGATGCAAAATCGGAATTCATGGGAATACACACAGTACACATGCACATTTGTTTTTTGTTACTCAAAGACGAATTCTATTGAGGCTATATTTTAATGACTATAGTTATTAAAGAAAGGCACTTGACATGAGGTGGTTAATTTCGAGTTTTCAACCAACTCACACCGTGAATCTCTTTATAGGGGAATTAATTAATTTACTAGAAAATAATGCTACGGATTTATACAGACAACTGAAAGATTTATGAAAAGGAATACACTAACATACACAGGTTAATACAGATTTGTCTGTGAAAAGGTGAATGGATTATACTTGCAATTTGGTACTTTGAATGCGATTTTCTATGGGATGCAAGATTCAAAAGAGAGGGGTATGCAATTTGGCACTGGGGTTATTTTCTACTTACAATGTAAACTTGAGTTTGAGATTCTTGACAGCCAGCAAGGTCTCTGGTCACTCTGGACAGCTAGGCTGAGGGATCTGGTCACTCTGGACAGCTAGGCCAAGGGATCTGGTCACTCTGCTCTCCTAGATGCGGTCAGCTATGCAAGGTCTGGTCTCTGCACTCTCTTAGATCGGATCAGCTGCCTCCTCTCATTTCTCCCTGGATTCTTGTGTGTGTCTGGATCTGAAATCTGTGTATCTTGCTGTAGATGGGATGGATCCTGCTGTGGATGGATCCCTTTTGTCTCTCTGTGTCCCTCTTATGTAGCCCAAATGACATCATCTGTTTTAGAATCTGGGGGGAAGTCCTCTAGAATTACTCCTGTCCTGGGATAGGGCAGCCTACCAGTCCCCTCTCCTCCCCCTGGGCCGATTGGTTCAGGGGAAAGTGCATCATTTGTGTGTTTGCATTTAACAAAAATGAGTTACGAATCAAAATTTCAGACTCCTACTAGCCACTGCCATGCGAAGTAGATATGCAGATTCAATGGATCACAGGGAATTGGACAAACCGATTGTTGACTCTGTGTGAGGCAGCATCGCCCTTTGACACATTTTGGCCCTTTTCATAAAATGCATAATAGTTAAAATTCTGCCAATGAGTACACATATTCATAATTACATTTCCCATCTTTCCACCTAGTTTCATATTTGTCCCATTTATAATTCAACCAGAAACTTGTCTTTCCTGTCCATTTCAGTTCAAAAAGTGCTAGAAACATGCACTTGGTCTATTTACATTTGTCTAAAAATCACATAGAAAACTAGCATAGTACAAAATTACTACTTGTTCAGGGTGCTGGGAAAAATGTCTAAAAATGAAGAAGTCCTTTAATGTCAATGGGGAGGATTTGTCACATATGGGGCAGTGCTGCAGACTGCCACAGCAAACCGTCTCCTCCTGGCTCGACTTGCAACAAAGGACTTTTATGATGCCCTTTGAAGTTTGACAGTTCCTCCTTCAGAGTGGGTGATAGAGGAAATTGAACTTCTTGGTCACGCACTAGCCACACTGGCTTCCTTTGTCCCCTCTTCCAGTATGCCTGCTAGTCTGGGAGAGCAGAGAATCCTCACACTCTCGTCACCTCACATGCCATTGTGGGCTGAATTTTCAGCGGGAGGCAAGGCTTGCAAATGAATTCTGTGCTTAAGCCAAAAATTGTTTTACTGGTTTCTGATCCATCTCCAATGTAACTAAATCTTGTGGGGACAAATATAATGTACATTGTTTAGCCAAACCCCCACCCACACACATTCAGACATTTCCGTGCAATCAAAAGCTTTGATTCAACGTTGACTTTTAAACAACAGTTTTCCTTATTTTCCAAAGAGCAGATTCACACGTGTGCAGGCCTTTCATTTAAAGTTTCAAAGTGCGGTTCTGCCAGACACAGGATTGTCTTTCAATTAGTGCTTTGGGGGGTTTCTGCATGGACTGTGGTTCATGAACACAGAGGGATACTGCACATGATTTCTTTGATTTGGACACAGAAAAGAGAAAAAGCCATGCAGTAATTTGAGCGCAATGGTTCACTTCAAAGGGAAACAAAAGCTGTATCGGGTTGTAATGTGGAAAGCCTTGCCCCTCATGTGATTTATTACTAAAACAAAGGCATGACCGGGGGGTGGGGGGTAATAGGAGAGAGACACAGGGCATGAGTGGGGGGTGGGGGGTAATAGGAGAGAGACACGGGGCATGAGTGGGGGGCAACAGCAGGGAGACACAGGGCATGACCGGGGGATGGGGGGCAACAGGAGAGAGACACAGGGCATGAGAGGGGGTAACAGGAGAGAGACACGGGGCATGAGCGGGGGTTGGGGGGCAACAGCAGGGAGACGCAGTGCATGAGCGGGGTGTGGGGGTAACAGGAGAGAGACAAGGGGCATGAGCGGGGGCAACAGCAGGGAGACACGGGGCATGACCGGGGGGTGGGGGGAACAGGAGAGAGACAAGGGGCATGAGAGGGGGGTGGGGGGTAACAGGAGAGAGACACGAGGCATGAGAGGGGGTTGGGGGTAACAGCAGGGAGACACGGGGCATGAGCGGGGGTGGGGGGCAACAGGGGAGAGGCACGGGGCATGAGCGGGGGGTGGGGGGCAACAGCAGGGAGACACGGGGCATGAGAGGGGGTGGAGGGTAACAGGAGAGAGACACAGGGCATTAGAGGGGGTGGGGGGGTAACAGGAGACAGACACGGGGCATGAGCAGGGGCAACAGCAGGGATACACAGGGCATGAGTGGGGGTAGGGGGGCAACAGCAGGGAGACGTGGGGCATGAGCGGGGGGTGGGGGAACAGGAGAGAGAGACAGGGCATGAGCAGGGGGTGAGGGGTAACAGCAGGGACACACGGGGGCATGACCGGGGGGTGGGGGGTAACAGGAGAGAGACACAGGGCATGAGTGGGGGGTGGGGGGCAACAGCAAGGAGACACAGGGCATGACCGGGGGGTGGGGGGCAACAGGAGAGAGACACGGGGAATGAGCGGGGGTGGGGGGAACACGAGGGAGACACAGGGCATGAGAGGGGGGTGGCGGGTAACGGGAGAGAGACACGGGGCATGAGAGGGGGGTGGGGGTAACAGGAGAGAGACAAGGGGCATGAGCGGGGGGTGGAGGGAAACAGCAGGGAGACACGGGGCATGTTCGGAGGGTGGGGGGCAACAGGAGAGAGACACGGGGCATGAGAGGGGGTGGGGGTAACAGGAGAGAGACACGGCATGAGAGGGGCGTGGGGGGTAACAGGAGAGAGAGACGTGGGGCATGAGCAGGAGGTGGGGGGCAACAGCAGGGAGACACGGGGCATGAGCGGGGGGTGGGGGGCAACAGCAGGGAGACACAGGGCATGACCAGGGGTGGCGGGCAACAGTAGAGAGACACAGGGCAAGAGAGGGGGGTGGGGGGAACAGGAGGGAGACACGGGGCATGACCGGGGGGTGGGGGACAACAGGAGAGAGACACATGGCATGAGCGGGGGGTGGGGGGAACAGGAGGGAGACACAGGGCATGACCGGGGGTGGGGGGTAATAGGAGAGAGACACGGCGCATGAGTGGGGGGTGGGGGTAATAGGAGAGAGACACAGGGCATGAGAGGGGGCAACAGCAGGGAGACATGGGGCATGACCGGGGGTGGGGGCAACAGGAGAGAGACACGGGGCATGAGAGGGGGGTGGGGGTAACAGGAGAGAGACATGGGGCATGAGCAGGGGGTGGGGGGCAACAGCAGGGAGACACAGTGCATGAGCGGGGGGTGGGAGTAACAGGAGAGAGACAAGGGGCATGAGCTGGGGGCAACAGCAGGGAGACATGGGGCATGACCGGGGGGTGGGGGGAACAGGAGAGAGACAAGGGGCATGAGAGGGGGGTGGGGTGTAACAGGAGAGAGACACGAGGCATGAGAGGGTGTTGGGGGCAACAGCAGGGAGACACGGGGCATGAGCGGGGGGTGGGGGGGTAACAGGGGAGAGACACGGGGCATGAGTAGGGGGTGGGGGGCAACAGCAGGGAGACACAGGGCATGACCGGAGGGTGGGGGGCAACAGGAGAGAGACACGGGGCATGAGCGGGGGGTGGGGGCAACAGCAGGGAGACACGGGGCATGAGCGGGGGTGGGGGGAACACGAGGGAGACACAGAGCATGAGAGGGGTGTGGGGGGTAACGGGAGAGAGACACGGGGCATGAGAGGGTGGTGGGGGTAACAGGAGAGAGACACATGGCATGAATGGGGGGCGGGGGGAAACAGCAGGGAGACACGGGGCATGATCGGGGATGGGGGGCAACAGGAGAGAGACATGGGGCATGAGAGGGTGGGGGGTAACAGGAGAGAGACACAGGGCATGAGAGGGGGGTGGGTGGTAACAGGAGAGAGAGACGTGGGGCATGAGCAGGGGGTGGTGGGCAACAGCAGGGAGACACGGGGCATGAGCAGGGGGTGGGGGGCAACAGCAGGGAGACACGGGCATGACCGGGGGTGGGGGGCAACAGTAGAGAGACACAGGGCATGAGAGGGGGATGGCGGTAACAGGAGAGAGACACGCGGCATGAGCGGGTGGTGGGGGGCAACACCAGGGAGACACAGGGCATGACCGGGGGGTGGGGGTAACAGGAAAGAGACACAGGGCATGAGCGGGGGGCAACAGCAGGGAGACACGGGGCATGATCAGAGGGTGGGGGCAACAGGAGAGAGACACAGGGCATGAGAGGGGGTGGGGGGCAACAGCAGGGAGACCCAGGGCATGAGCGGGGGCAACAGCAGGGAAATACGGGGCATGAGCGGGGGGTGGGGGACAACAGAAGAGAGACACATGGCATGAGCGGGGAATGGGGGGAACAGGAGGGAGACACAGGGCATGACCGGGGGTGGGGGCAACAGGAGAGAGACACAGGGCATGAGAGGGGGTAGGGGGTAACAGGAGAGAGACATGGGGCATGAGCAGGGGGTGGGGGAATCAGCAGGGAAACACAGTGCATGAGTGGGGGGTGGGGGTAACAGGAGAGAAACAAGGGGCATGAGCGGGGGGCAACAGCAGGGAGACACGGTGCATGACCAGGGAGTGGGGGGAACAGGAGGGAGACAAGGGGCTTGAGTGGGGGTTGGGGGGTGACAGAAGAGAGACACGGGGCATGAGCGGGGGGTGGAGGGCAACAGGAGGGAGACACAGGGCATGACCAAGGGGGTGGGGGGCAACAGGAGAGAGACACGGGGCATGAGCGGGGGTGGGGGGTAACATGAGAGAGACACGGGGCATGAGCGGGGGGCAACAGCAGGGAGACACGGGGCATGAGCGGGGGTGGGGGGAACATGAGGGAGACACGGGGCATTAGATGGGGGTGGGGGTAACAGGAGAGAGACAAGGGGCATGACCGGGGGTGGGGGGCAACAGCAGAGAGACACGGGGCATGACTGGGGGTGGGGGCAACAGGAGGGAGACATGGGGCATGAGAGGGGGTGGGGGTAACAGGAGAGAGACACAGGGCATGGAGGGGGGTGGGGGTAACAGGAGAGAGACACGGGGCATGAGAGGGGGTGGGGGGAAACAGCAAGGAGATACGGGGCATGAGAGGGGGGTGGGGGTAACAGTAGAGAGACACGGGGCATGAGAGGGGGGTGGGGGGAAACAGGAGAGAGAGACACGGGGCATAAGCAGGGGGTGGGGGGCAACAGCAGGGAGACACAGGACATGGGCGGGAGTGGGGGGCAACAGCAGAGAGACACGTGGGGATTGAGCGGGGGGTGGGCGGGAGGGGAAAGAGACACATGGGGCATGAGCGGGTGTGGGGTGGGAGGGATAGAGACACACGGGGCATGAGCGGGGGGTGGGTGGGAGGGATAGAGACACACGGGGCAAGAGCGGGGGGTGGGTGGGAGGGATAGAGACACATGGGGCATGAGCAGGGGGTGGAGGGAGGGATAGAGACACATGGGGCATGAGCAGGGGGTGGGGGGAGGGATAGAGACACACGGGGCATGAGCAGGGGGTGGGGGGAGGGGAGAGACACACGGGGCATAAGCGGGGGATGGGTGGGAGGGATACAGACACATGGGGCATGAGCGGGGGGTTGGTGGGAGGGATAGAGAAACACGGGGCATGAGCGGGAGATGGGCGAGAGGGATAGAGACACACGGGGCATGAACAGGGGGTGGGTGGGAGGGCTAGAGACACACGGGGCATGAGCGGGGGGTGGGTGGGAGGTCTAGAGACACACGGTGCATGAGCGGGGGGTGGGTGGAGAGACACACGGGGCATGAGCGGGGGGTGGGCGGGAGGGGGAAAGAGACACGGGGCATGAGCGGGGGGTGGGTGGGAGGGCTAGAGACACACGGGGCATGAGCGGGGGGTGGGTGGGAGGGCTAGAGACACACGGCATGAGCGGGGGGTGGGTGGGTGGGCTAGAGGCACACAGGGCATGAGCGGGGGGTGGGGGGAGAGACACAAGGGGCATGAGCAGGGGGTGGGCGGGAGGGGGAAAGAGACACGGGGCAAGAGCGGGAGTCGGCGGGAGGGGGAAAGAGACATGGGGCATGAGCAGGGGGTGGGAGGGAGGGCTAGAGACACACGGGGCATGAGCGGGGGTGGGTGGGAGGGCTAGAGACACATGGGGCATGAGCAGGGGTGGGGGGGAGAGACACACACGGGGCATGAGCAGGGGTGGGCGGAAGGGGGAAAGAGAGACACGAGGCAAGAGCGGGGGTGGGCGGGAGTGGGAAAGAGACACAGGGCATGAGCGGGGGGTCGGTGGGAGATCTAGAGACACACGGGGCATGAGTGGGGGTGGGTGGGAGGTCTAGAGACACACGGGGCATGAGCGGGGGGTGGGTGGGCGGACTAGAGACACACGGTGCATGAGCGGGGAGTGGGTGGGTTAGCTAGAGATACACGAGGCATGAGCGGGGGGTGGGGGGAGAGATACCCGGGGCATGAGCAGGGGGTGGGGGAGGGAGAGACACACACGGGGCATGAGCCGGGGGTGAGGGGGAGGGAGAGACACACACGGGGCATGAGTGTGGGTGGGGGGGAGGGAGAGAAACACACAGGGCATGAGCGGGGGTGGGGAGGAGGGAGAGAAACACACAGGGCATGAGCGTGGGGTGGGTGGGAGGGCTAGAAACACACGGAGCATGAGCGGGGGGTGGGTGGGAGGGCTAGAGACACACGGGGCATGAGCGGGGGTGGGGGGAGGGAGAGAGACACATGAGGCATGAGCGGGGGGGAGGGAGAGAGACACACAGGGCATGAGCGGGGGTGGGGTGGAGGGAGAGACACACACGGGGCATGAGTGGGGGTGGGGGGGAGGATAGAGACACACATGGGGCATGAGCGGGGGTGTGGGGGAGGGAGAGAAACACATGGGGCATGAGCAGGGGTGGGGAGGGAGAGAAACACACGGGGCATGAGCGGGGTTGGGGGGTGAGACACACGGGGCATGAGCGGGGGTGTGGGGAGGGAGAGAGACACACGGGGCATGAGCGGGGGGTGGGTGGGAGTCATAGAGACACACAGGGCATGAGCAGGGGGTGGGGAGAGGGATAGAGACACGCGGGGCATGAGCAGCGGGTGGGGGAGGGATAGAGACACACGGGGCATGAGTGGGGGGTGGGGGGGAGGGAGAGAGACACACGAGGCATGAGCGGGGGGTAGGGGGAGGGAGAGAGAAACACGGGGCATGAGCGGGGGTGGGGGGAACAAACAAAAACATGGACATGCCGTACAAACAT
The DNA here is from genome assembly GCF_040938575.1 of Ambystoma mexicanum. NCBI lineage: Eukaryota > Metazoa > Chordata > Amphibia > Caudata > Ambystomatidae > Ambystoma > Ambystoma mexicanum. The sequence goes on from NC_090930.1 coordinate 368,863,562, forward strand.
GAGTTTGTGCGGCAGATCCCGCTCTTCGGCCCTCCGCTGGCCTCCCTGTGCGATGGCGTGAGCGGAGGGCTGGAGCAACAGGGTACACACGGAGCATGAGCGGGGGTGGGGCGACAGAAAGGACACACGGGGCATGAGCGGGGGTGGAGGGGACAGAAAGGACACACGGGGCATGAGCGGGGGGGCAGACACAGGGCATGAGCGGGTGTGGGAGGAACAGGAGACAGACATGTTCCTGTTGATCTGACAAAGCCTCTCATGCGGGAAAGAAAGATGGCGGGCGTCTCTGAAGCCAGACGCACTGCACGCTTTCACCGCATCCAAGGAGAGATCACGTCAGATGTCCGCGGACATCACGCAAGCTGCTGATCCAATCACCATCCTGCCCGCGTAGCGAACAGGGAAGTGTGTCCGCGAAGCGAACACAGATATCACTAATTTTTTTCACTTAGATTTTTGTCATTTTTTGAAAAACTACTGGACGGATTTACACCAAATAAAGCAAAGCACGCTTTTGGGACCAAGCCGCCATTCCTGCCGCAAATTTGGTGTAAATCCGTCCAGCGGTTTGGGCTGTAGGCGTGAGCAAAGTTTTTTCCCATTATGTCTATGGGATAAAAAAAGTTTTGGGACCTCCCCTATAACTTTGCCCCCCCTGGACGAATCCTCACCAAACTTTGCAAAAAAATTCAGAGTGACCCAAATACATTTTTTGCAAAGTTTGGTGAGGATTCGTCCAGTTATAAGCCGCCTAAAAGTGCTCTTCCCATGGAAACAGCAACTTAACCATAACTACATAGCCACTACCGTGGCCATGTAATATATATATATATATATTCAGTGAAAAAAACTTTGTTAAAGGGACGTCATGGTTAAGTTGCGCTAATAAAAACCTATGAAATTCAGTGAAAAAATTTTTGTTAAAGGGACGTTATGGTTCCAAGTAAAACCGAAAAACCCTTGAAATTCGCCAGTTATGGTAAGCTAAGCAACCATAACTCGCGCCACCACCGTGCACTGCTAAGACTAACACCCAGGACATCAAAGATGACATCACAAATGTCATTGATGACATCACTGATGACATCACATGTCTGGCTCACTATTATTTCTTTTGCTGACATATCTAGGCCACATGGTTTTCTTCAGTAACAGTCAGAAACTAAGAATTTTATTTTATTTGTAGACGTATCCTTCTAGTAGGTTCTTACAGTAATTCCCTTAGAGTACAGTCACATCATATGAAACATATACATATAGGAAAACACAAGCTTGAAAGACAGCAATCCTTTTTGTGCATAAAGATAATCACTAGACTTATGAGCACTTTCTGATAGTTCTGTTGTTTTTTGTATGGCTGTACTTTCCCTCTATATGGTCATATTTGTATACATTGTACTCACACTACTTTCCTTAGGGTCCAATCACATCAAGTGATACATATACATAGGGTAAATAGCAGCTTTGAAAAAGAGCAATCATTTATTTGGATGAAACTAATCAGTTAAGTTATGAATTGTTTCTGCTACTACTTGTGCTTTTTTGCTAACTTCACTTTCCCTGTATATACCCATATTGGTATGTGTTCTTGTGTCTTTGTGTTTTGTCTATAGTAATGCAATTATGTAATGAATGGGTTTTATTAGCTACTTATTACATATTTCACTGTACACAAAAATCTATTAAGAAAACAATTTTCATTTCATTATTCAACATATTAACATTACGAATATCATAACTTCATCTTGTACGCTGCACACAATGTTATGTTTCTGTATGAGTAGCTTAGTATACTAGATAGAACCCCATAATAGGATGCTATTTATATCAATGCATCGTTCAATGCACTTATTAGGGTATATTTCTTGCAATGATTCCTGACACTTTTTTCGCAACATAATAAGAATCCCTTCTACACATACATGAGAAGTACATACACATGTGATGTCATCAGTGATGTCATCAATGACATTTGTGATGTCATCTTTGATGTCCTGGGTGTTAGTCTTAGCAGTGCACGGTGGTGGCGCGAGTGATGGTTGCTTAGCTTACCATAACTGGCGAATTTCAAGGGTTTTTCGGTTTTATTTGGAACCATAACGTCCCTTTAACCAAGTTTTTTCACTGAATTTCAGAGGTTTTTAGTAGCGCAACTTAACCATAACGTCCCTTTAACAAAGTTTTTTTCACTGAATTTCATAGGTTTTTAGTAGCGCAACTTAACCATAACGTCCCTTTAACAACGTTTTTTCACTGAATTTCATAGTTTTTTAGTAGCACAACTTAACAATAATGACTTTGACTTTATATGCATGTCATATGGAACTGACTAGATCTCTTCTTATGAACTTGATGTCCGCGAACTTATGTAATGTTCGCGGACATGTTCGGAGAACAGTACCACCACCTAAAAACTCTGGGGAGGTATGATGTGTACTAGTTATATCATAACATAGGAACATTTAACAAATTCACAAAGCAGCACACATACAAAGTATATGTACTAATACTTAAAAAATGTTACCCATATATGTAACACACTAACCATTCATGTAAATACAATATGTTTTAAAATGGAATATACCAAAAGAAGATAAAGTGGCTTCCACCATAATTACCTCACAGACGCTCCACAACCAACAGCAATACCAGACGTATACACTACTGATTACATATATCACCAGACATAGTAAGTGCACTTCTTTTTACTCATATATTTATAAACTTTCTATATTAGAAAAAAAACATATTACTTCTTTGTTTTCTCACAGAAATGTGTAGTACTCTGGACTGGCTAGAGGACCATTTCCCACGAGACGAAATGTTAGAAGATAGTCCACCTAATGGTACACACTTTACTGTATAAACCAATTGATAAATATTATTTTGTATACATTCAACATATACATTTTTTTTTACAGACCCTAGAAAAATTGCAACTTCCAAAGAAAAAGAAGTTGTGGATAACACTCTTGAACACATTACCCACAAAATGGACCAATTTATGCCAAATTTTATGGATTTAAATAACTTTGTGGAAGATCACCTAAAACCACCAACAACATACCATTGTCCCACCTGTACTTGTCCCCCCTCACCATATCCCATTCATTTATCCCCAAACTCTCTCCATGGACCACAACGTTTTGATGAGATTTCCATCCCTTCTTCACCTGATCCCACTAATATTGAAAACCCTAATTCTCCTGTTTTTGTTTCCGTTTCTGCCCCACCTTCTCAGTCATAAATTGTTTATATATGTTAAATAAAGTTACTTTTTTATATTGTGTTGTAATTACTTTCAGTTCCTTGTAATAAAACCAATTTAGGTTTCCATGGACACCGCGGTTGTTCGGAAATGTTCGTAAAGAAACGAAAATGTAACTGTCCTGAGGACACTACATCTGTCCGTAATGTTCTCATGCAAGTTCAAAATGTTCTAAGAACACTCGTAGTGTCCTGAAATGTTCGTAAAGAAACAAACATTAAAGTGTTCTAAAGAACACTATATCTGTCCGTAATGTTCGCTATCAACTTAAAACTGTCCTAAGAACACAATTGGTGTCCTGAAATGTTCGTAAATAAACAAAATATGTCCTGAACAACAGTACAACTGTTCGTGGTGTTCGCTACCCAATTGAAAGTGTTCTAAGAACACAATTGGTGTCCTGAAATGTTCGTACATAAACTAAAGTACACGTGTCCTGAAGAACACTATATCTGTCCTTACTGTTCGCTACCGCGTTTAAACTGTTCTAAGAATACACGCGGTGTCCTGAAATATTCGTTTCACGTGTGACACACTTTTAATTACTTCAGAACCCGAACAGTGTCCGTAGGACATCAATGCGCATGCGCTAACCAATCTCCGTGCACTTGGTGTCCTGCGGACAGGCGCTTCCTTCGCAGACTAGTTAGCAAACAGATCATATGGCCGCGCCCACGCTCATCGTGTGTCCTGAAATGCGGACACTGTTTGTGTCCCCGAACAATTTAAAAGTACATTTTCAGTTAATCCATAATATTTTTCAATAAAATCTCACCATGCCACAAGTCCCACATAGCAATCTTGAGTTTCTATATACCTTTTGAAACTTTCCGATCCTTTTTTTGAGTTTGATCTGTCCACGCACAGTGAGTATGTCCGCGGACCGCGCACAAGCACCCCTATAAAAGACCACGCCCAAGAGCTTATTCCCATTGTGTTTCTGGCTATTCTTCAGAACACAGTGATTTTTGCTGCCACCTGCAGACTACACCATCATCGACATGGCATCCTTGGCTGCTGAACTGCCACTTGGTGCTGCACCTGCTTCAGCACCACCACCACCCACTCCACCACCACCACCTCCCCAAGGGCCTGAAGAGGAGAACAGGACTGAGGATGTGGAGGAGGAAGAAGAGGATGATGAGAATGAGGTAGAGGAAATCCCTACTACCCGCACTAGGCGTGAGTCTTGGGTGTGGCGGTTATTTACCATTCATGGGAATGGTCCTAAGGCTCGTGCGAACCATGTTACCTGCAATGAGTGCAAAATGATACTCAGTCGCGGGAAGCACGGTAACTACAACTTTGGGACCACTACTATGAAGCGACACCTGAGGTCATTTCACTCTGGGGCTATTCGCAGGGTTGTACCTTGCGAAGAACGTAGCAGGTTGATTTCACTTACTTCATCCTCTGTTTCTGATCCTGTCACCACAAGGACCACCTCTGTGGGACAGCGTCTTTCTCAAGCTGCCTCACAGGCCATACAGAATGCTGATGACCCTTAACTTTCGAGGGTCACAGTTGTATGTATGTACTGTGACACAGTACTCTGCAGGGGGGAGCGACTTCGGAGTGCTTTTGAGACTATCGTCTCAGAGCACGAGAAGACCTGCTCACTACTACTGTATTTTTTAGAAGTCCGCGGACAGTTCGCGAACATTAAAAAAATTGGGTTGCTACTCCATCACAAACATTGTAATTTTCTCTGGAAAGAAGTGGTGGCCCTGAAAAGAGCCTTTGGGTGGTGTTTGTAAGTCAGAAATTGTAAATGCTTAACATCTACTTCAAAATTGTTGTTGTAATTCCAAAAAAGGTCGCAATGCATTTTTTACATTTCTCAGAAAAATCTGATAGCCAGCATAAGTAAGATGGACTCCATCTCTGCGAAAAATGTATGTACTACAAAACATAATATTTTCATTGTGAAAAGAAGACATGCCAAAATCTCTTAGAAAGCCACAAACAGCCTTATTAACATTGCGCCTTGCTTTTTCCATTTGTGGACCAAATGAAGAAGAACAAAGCCACATTTGTCTCTGCGCAATCCGTGAAAATATCACTTGAGAATTAGGAAACAGGTCCATAACCTTCCTCAGTCCTTCTTTCATAGCAAATTGCAAAAAAAATCCAGTCACATGCCCTAAACTGTTCCCTCCACAATGAATTACAATTATGTCTGGATGTTGCTCTGTCTCCAAAGTAGCACAGAGAGATAGCAAATCCAACCACTTCATTCCACGTACTCCATGCCAGTGTACGTCCACATGTGGGAATCCAAGAGCTACAGCTACTCCACAGCTTTCTGCATGCACCTTCAACCAATGTATCCACGAATCTCCTAAAATCCAAACAATCTGTTTTCTGAAACACACAGCCATAGCTATCTTTTGTTCTCTCAGCAAAAAGAGTATCTCAGAAAATCTCTCCTAGCACAACATACCCACCAAACTTTCCTGACCAATCCCTTTCAGTGCTTATTCTCATTTGCATGACTTCTGAACCCAAAAATCCCAGGATGTAACTCCCGATGTCCGGGAACTACCGCCATGTCCGCGGACATATCGTAACATGAACAGCCCTTCTACCATTTCCACTACACTCTCTCTGCCATTCCCTCATTGGATGTACCTCAAAAATCACATGACCATGCACCAATCACATTCAAGACCTCTACATCTAACTGCATCATCATAGATCAGCACTGCAAATGTACTCTGAATCTCTCTGAGTACAAGTGTCATATCATTGGCAAGCAGCATCTACCACAAATACTGTACAAGTCTTCAAGATTTCTACTTGCAGCTCCATGCATATCCATATGCATGAACACAAACTTCAGGTAGTCATATTTTCTGTATAGTAGATGACATAGCTCTCAACCATTTTTGTTTTACAGGCGGGTGAAATCACCCGATTTTGTTTTTGGCGGGTGAGACGCCCATTGGAATGAATGGGCGTGCAGGAGGCTTGGCGGGTGAGTCTGCCCTTTACAAGGCGTGTGACACCCGCCAAAAGCGTGTGAGTTGAGAGCTATGGTAGATGAACACATTTTCAAACAGACTTTTACCTTGTAAAATCTGTAGAATGAATTTACTGTACTTTTTTCAATTTCCTAAAATCAACTATCACTTATACTCCTTTATACTTTTTACTTTCTTTATACACACACACTCAAATCATGTTAAACTAACATTTTTTAAATGAAATATATAGACTACATATATTCAAACAAAATTGCATGCAAACACAATCTATGTTTAAACCTTTATAAAAATACTTATACAATTTCATATTTTTTGTTTTTATTTATTTACTTAATTACTTTAAATTAGAGATGACATTGAGGCGCTATTACCTAGAACAGTTTACTTACAGAAATAATGGTATTCACTAATATATTATAAATTTCATAAGACATAGAAAAGATATTTTATTTTTGCTACAGTTAGTCATTCAATACAATGTGTTCATTAAGAACATATCATATGTACTGAACTGATGCAATGTATCTTATGTACATAAATTAGTTTAATGGTTTTACAGAAGGCACTGAGGATTTCAATTAAAAAAATCAATATCTAAATTAAAAACAGTGCTATATACAAACAAAGTTACTAATTTGAAGCTTTTACAGTTGCAGTGAAGACCAGTTTCCTGAAAAGAAGCAGCCGAATTCGAAGAAGAAAGAAAAACTAAGAAGTTACCTGTTAATTTTAAAAAAAAAGTAAGTATAATATCACCATAATATTTATATTATTAATCAAATATACTATAACATTAATACCAGCTATTTTGGTTTCTTAAAATAGAGATTTTGTACCATTTTGTCCAAAACTTTCCATGTCGTAAACAGCAATTTAAAACCAGAATGGCCCACAAATTTCTATTTTTGGACACACAAATTAGCCAACTGAACCACTACAATTTTCATATTATAGAACAAACAACTGTTTTAATTGTATACATTAGATTTACTATTTGTACTTTTCCACAGCACTAGCTTACTTTTTTTTTGTCATCTGAACCCCAGTTTAGTGACACATAAATTCAAGAATACCTATCCCTACTAGTTTTAGTTCCCAATGCACAATCACACACCAATACATACATCTTTATCATCTTACTCAAACACTCATGCACACAGCACACATACATTCCAGAACACCCCAACCCATATCTTCTTTATTTTTTTCAACAGACCCTAAAGAATGCCTACCAAAAGACAACTCCATAGAAAGCAACGCAAAATTAGAGCAAATGAAAATAAAGGTGTCCAACATAAGCATCCATCTCTAGCAGAATTTGTAAAGAAAAGTTGAAAAAAAACAGCTAATACAATCATTAAGTGAAACACAAGAAGTTTCAAGTACAACAACTTCGCTTCCTCTATCAAAATGTAAAACAAACCAAAAAACAATTAACAGAAAATCAGCTATCAGTACAGATAAAACTACATCTTCAAATTTTAATATAGTGCAAAGTAAGCATACCAAGAAAAGTATTTTAGCCAAAATATACCGTCACAAAGTCCTTCAAAATCTTATAAAAGCAGGAGAGAAATCAGGTTCAAAGCTTAAAACCTATCGTAGGAAATTAATCTTAGAAGCATTGATGGACAGTGCAATTCTTCTCAAAAGAAATGTATTTATTTTACTGTTAAACAAAATGAAACTACTAGCAAAACTAATAACTAAATTACAAAAAAGACTTCTCAATAAGCGAAATGTCAACAGAAAGAACTTCTTAAGTATCTGCGGAGGTGAATGGAATCACACTACGAGCACAGAACCATATTTTAATGAAGAAGCGTACAAACAAAAGCAAACAAATACAATTGCCATAAATAGCAGTGGTCGAGGTTATGAAAAAGTGAATAATACCATAATGGAACAAGAAGTACTCCTTACAAAAATATGCCCTGAAAACTTAGAATTACCCCTTCATTCAACTGAATCAGAATGTCTAGTGTACAAATGGCCATGCACGTCAATGTGTAACATTCCCAAACAATGTTTCAAATCTTTACACCAATTCCTCAATAAATATGTAAAAAGCAAAGACAAAATCAAAATTAAATTACTGCAAAATATAGATACCTGTCCAGTGCGCAAGTACACAGGACTACAAGGACATTCATTGGCCTGCATTACAGGACCTACTTGTAAAACCACTTTCCATGATATCAAAAGGATATCAACACATCATTCAACTATAAGAAATCTAGTCTATAAACTGTACTATGCTAAAAGTCCTGCTTTAGCACTAGCAAAGTTAAATAGCATCCTTCTACATGGTACAGCAAAATACCTACTTGAAGAAATTCACTATATCCAGAAAAAATATTTTGGAAGTGAAAGCCATTTACAGAATGAAATAGCTTTAAACCAATTAAGCAACAATTCTACACATGGCAACCTTTTGCTAAACACATACAAAAAAGAAATACTAAAATTTAAAAGTACATCAGCTGAAGTACCAAACCATGTATGTGTATGTTGCCGTAGAATTTTTTATAAAAGTAACACAAAAACTGTGGACCTATCATACAAAATAGAAGACAATGAAGATTCTAAATGGTTTGAATTAGCTCTCTACCTTCTAGCAGAAAACAAATATGAAATTACTGAGCCCTTAATACTTTGCAGTTATTGCACTACAAAACTTGACAACAACCAAACTCCTTCACGTTCTATCACAAATAATTTGGAATTATACCCAGTACCAAAACCTCTACAACAACTTAATTAATATGAGAGCATCATAATTCAAACAGTAAACCCATTTCAAGCAATAATACGCCTTCAACCAAAAACAGCAAAATTACCTCCCTCTGAATTGGTAAAAGGCATTCGTGGAAAAGTAGTTTATTTACCATTAAATCTAAAAGAAAATGTGCATACTCTAGGAGTGCAATGTCCAATGCAGCAATCTTTAATTATATTATTAAATCGAGTACCTACAAAAGACAAAAAAATATGGCAACAGCTGGTAGATTTATATAAAGTTAGACAAGCCTTCCAATATCTTAAAGAGAATAATGAATATTACAAAGAAATTAATATTGATGAAAACTTGAAAGATACAACTGAAATAATTCAAGAAACACAAGAGGCTGGTCAATATGAGCTACTAGATCCTGCTACAATATCAAATACTTTAGACCATTATACAATTCATCCTTTGCACTGTAATGACACCATAGAAGATGCACTGGAAACATACCAAATGCGTCAAACAAAAGGATCGCCAATCAGCATATGGGAAAAAAGTATAGAAGCATGTGCTTTTCCTCTACTCTTTCCTACTGGCAAAGGAGGAAGGTATGATGATAGAACTATTCAAATATCAGCTTCAGAATACCGCTCATTACGGATGTATTCTGAAGATCCCAGATTTAGACAAAATGTGGAATACATATTCCACCTACTCTTTGAAAGTGAACTAGCAACTTTATGTTACGGAGTTGCACACATATTAAAATCAGGATCACACTTTCAAAATATGACAGCTACACAATTATTAGAGAAAGTGCAACAAAAGGATGAGGTTTTACAATCAAATATTACAAATCTATTAGAAAATATGCGTGGTACTAAAGAGTACTGGTTTCGACGTCATGGAGATGTACGTTGTATGATCAGAAACCATGGCCCACCCACTTGGTTTGTTACATTAATTTGTGCAGAATATGCATGGGAAGATTTACATGATTTCCTACGCATATCAAATAAAAAACAAAACAAACATAGATATTCTAACACCTGGAGAACTTTGTTCTTTGGATCCTGTTAATGTTTCAAGATATTTTCACCATCGCTTCATTGCTATGCTACATTTTATTTGTAATAATACTGTTCCTCCCCTTGGAGAAGTGCAACACTTCTTTTGGAGAAAAGAATACCAAGCCAGAGGAGCACCACATATCCACATGCTTTTATGGATTAAAGATGCTCCTAAATTTGGTCAAGACAGTGATGCCACTGTTTTATAGTTTATTGAAAAATATGTCACTTGTGAAATTCCATCAGAAGCCACAAATAGTGATCTTCATGCACAAATTTTACAATTTCAAAGACACAAATGTGGAAAATATTGTTGTCGCAAATACAAAAACAAAGGCAAATACTACACCAAATGCCGATTTCGTTTCCCTAGACCAGTTACAAATACAGGTCAAGTAAACAACCTCATGTCTTCAGTTAGACATACTGTTAAAGGAAAGTCACCTAAAAATACATATTACATAAAAAGAAAAGAAGAAGAAAAATATATCAATGATTATAATGCAATCATTGCCCACTTATGGAATGCAGACATAGATGTGCAGTACATTGCAGACAATTCTACTGCAGTTGCACGATATGTCACAGCATACTTAACTAAAGCAGAAAAGACAGAGCTCCAAGACCTCTGGAATAACCTGTCATCAGATAAAACAGAATCTCAGAAATTATACAGCTTGGGCATAAAAATGCTCACCCATAGAGAATGTGGATCTTATGAAGCAGCTGATCGTTTAACTGGTACTTCATTGTATGGTAAATCTGAAAATATAGTATGGCTAAGTCTTGGTCCAGCTAAATCTAGAAAAAGAGTTCTAAAATCATATGAAGATATAGAAACAATAGCCAAACATGATCCTAACAGCCAAGACATTTTAAAAAACAATTTATTGGACACATACTACCCAAACAGAAGTAATACTTTGGAAAACATGTGTCTATACCAAATAGCCCAAAACTACACATACAAAAATAATATGAAACCTGATGAAAAAAAGGTAAATATAGAGTGACAGACTGTGAAGGCAGCTTAGTTAAACTCACTAAACCAAATTTAATTAATCATATCAAATTGTCATTGAAGACTCCTCAACATAAAGAAGTATATTACATGTCCCTGCTACAACTCTTCAAACCATGGAGAAAAGAAGAACAATTACTAGATAACTATGACTCATATGAGGATGCTTTCAAAGCAAATGAAAGCACTATAACTGATGTAAACCTTACACAGTACAAAACAATGTTGCACAATGAACAGCAACATGAAGAAGAACTCCAAGCCCAACTAGATAAGGATACTCCTGACAGTAGTCAACCTTCTGTAACAGGAAGCCAAGAACCACTGGGAGAACCACTAATAACAAATGAGGCAGAATTAGCTATGATAGAAGTAGAAAACACCATGTGTCAGTATGAAGATAAGGAAGACTTAACTATACTACAATCAAAACTAAACAATGAGCAAAGTAGCATTTTTCAAGAAGTAACAAAACAAATTGCACATGGTGTAAAACATGAAAATAAAGAATGTTCCTGCCATAATTATAAACCTATACTACTGTACGTCAGTGGTGAAGCTGGTTCTGGCAAAACATTCCTAATCAAAATCATTAGTAAGTTCCTTCAACAATTGACAAACAACAAACTGTCAGCTGTTGTCACTGCCCCCACAGGTTTAGCTGCCTACAACATAGGTGGTGTTACATTACACCGATTACTACTATTACCAGTAGAACACCAGAACAAATTAGACTATTACAAACTTTCTGCAGAAGCTGCAATGGAATTACGCAGAGTATTGAAACAAATGAAAATGCTACTAATAGATGAAGTGAGCATGGTCTCCAACCTGATGTTAGCTTTGATTCACCTCAGATTACAAGAAGTACTCAAAACAGACTATGAAGAGCTCTTTGCAGGAAAACACATTATTGTTTTTGGAGATCTGCTTCAATTAACACCAGTAAAAGGTGAACCTATTTTTAAAACATTAGGGCACAAACTCTGCCGTAAAACTGTTGGCAGTATTGGAAATGTCAACCTTTGGCAACCTTTCCAATACAGAGAATTAACAGAAAACATGCGCCAATCTGCAGATCTAACTTATGCCAACATTTTAAAAAGTTTGAGAGTTGGTATACTTTCTAAAGAAGCAGAAGCAACATTGAAAACCTGGCACATTAATGCACTTTATGGCGATAATGCATGTGCTACAGATGTTATGGAACAATTAGCCCACAAACATTTCAATTGTATGGCCTTAATGCCAACTCTTGCAAGCTGTTTCAAATTCAATGAAATCATGCTAAGTAAAGAAATGCAACCAATAATGGAAATTAGCGCCACAGACAAACTAGATGTACATGGTATGACACTACCCATGTGTGACCAAGCCACAACAAGACTAAATAATTTAGAAAAATCAATCTCAAACACAGCAGGCTTAGAAAAGATGTTAAAATTATCCTTAAATTGCAGAGTAATGCTTAAACGTAACCTTGACGTGGACCAAGGACTAGTTAATGGAGCACTGGGTACAGTTGTTGGCTTTCAAAAATACCCACGTGACAACAAAATTCAGTTTGTCAATATACTCTTTGACAAACTTTCAGAAGTAAAACGGATAGGACGCTCAACAGCTAGATTCCTTCTCTTCAAAGATATGTATGTACGCAGAGAACAATTTTCTCTAACTCTTGCATACGCAGTCACAATTCATAAATCACAAGGTCTTACCCTAGACAAAGCAATGATAGATATTGGTAACACAGTCTTTAAAGAAGGCATGAGCTACGTAGCACTATCACGCTTACGTACACTTGACGGTCTATTTCTAATCAACTTTGATGCAAGTAAAGTAAACGCTGATATTCCTTGCATTTTAGAATATAATAGACTTCGCTCACTATACACTCCCCATCTAAACACATATTCTGTTCCACAAAAATTAAAACGTTGTAAAAGAAAACTAAATCAAACAGAAATGCAACAGGACGTCACTGCAAATCCTCCAAAGAGAGTAAAAGAAACTAATACTTCATCAAGTACCACAAACAAAAAAGAATCAATTAGAGAAAGTAAACCAGGTACTTCTTTAAAGAAGGAAGACAAACTCCAAAAAAAGCAGTTAGATACAGAACTACCTGGACCATTTAAATTCTCAAATATAGTTGGTGTAAGTTGCTATGCAAATGTAGCAATGAATATTCTATTTCAATTACCACCAATTGTTGACAACATTTACTCACACAGTACAGACCCATTGTGTTTGCAAATGTTAGTACTTCACAGAAATGCAGCAAACAATCCTGACAACACATATAGTGTTTTTGGAATAAGACGACAATTGGACTACTGTGCTGGAATGGTGAAATTCACTATAAACTCACAGGAAGATCCACAAGAATTTCTAATGTACTTACTACAAGTACTGGAAAACAAAAACATACCTATAAATGAAATATTTCAGATTTCATACATGTGGAAACATACATGCACTCTCTGCAACAATGTGACACAAGAAGAAATCCTCAATGAACGCTTCATATATATATCAATACCAAATAGTGAATCCATTCCATTTCAGCAACTTGTACAAAATGCAAACCATGGTAGATTATGCTCTACCTGCAATTCAGATAATCGCTCCACGTTAGTAATACAAACACATAGTAAATACGTAATACTAATGCTTCTACGTTACAATGCAGATGGTACCAAAAACAACTGCAAGCTGACTGGATTCATACATGGTCAAACATCACTTGGTAAGAAAACCTTCACAACAATAGGTATAATCTACCACGCAGGAGCCACAACCAATTGAGGGAACTACAATGCATACATAAAAAAGAAATGTGGATGGTTTGAATGTAATGATAGTACCATTACTCTAAAGCAGAGATTACCAGCAAATCTTACAAACGCTTATTTGATGTTCTTAAAACCAAAATTTGATAAATAAACTGTATTTAAACCTTTAAGTAAATTTGTGTTACAAAAATATAAACTGTTAGAATACTCCAAAATCTATCTAACTGCTCAAAGATTCTACAACAACTAATCAGATAAATGAATACCACTAAATTAGGCCAATAAATACACAGTTAGAATATGCCAATTGGTATCTAACTGTCCCAAAATTTAACAATATCCAAATAGGTAAATCAAAACCACTAAAATATATTAAAAAAATAGACAGTTAGAATATGCCAATTGGTATCTAACTGCTCCAAAATTTTATAATATCAAAACAAATGAAGAATCTGTTACTGCTCCTAAAAAAATACAACAAAGCAAAGTATAAAGCATTAGCCAGAAACAACAAGTGAACACTGAAAACAAACAAACAAATAAACTGTAGCATAACAGAAAAAGTTTTTTTTTTAATCCAACATGGATTTTTTTTTTCTCCCACAGACCCAATGATATTAGCAACAAATACAGAAACTGAGTAAATTGCACAGTACTCTGATTTGTACTCTACTAAATATGAGGGTCGAAAAAAAATAAAAGTATATTGCTTATACAATGTAATAAGTCATTACAAAATACTAATACTAACATGCTATTTTCTTTTATCACAGAAATGAAGAAGAAAAACATGGACTCCCATTACTAGACCAAACAGTAAGTATACAATAATAAGGACAACCATAGCAGCATATCACATCTATAGTATCTAATACCTTTGTTCCTTATACATTTGTTGTTCACCCAAAGTTATAAGCAAATATGAATGTGATATGCTGTGGTGGTTGTTGCCAGGGCATAGAGTCTTGGGTGCATGGCCAAATGGCCATGCACCCAAGACTCTATGCCCTGGCAACAACCACCGCAGCATATCACATCCATAGAGTCAAACATTTCAACTATGATCTATGGGAAACTTTTAATGTCCGCGAACAATGTGAGTGTTCTTAGAACACTTTGAACTTGCCAGCGAACAATACGGACACCGTTTTCAGCACACCCCCTACGAACATTTCAGAACAACGCGATAGTTCTTACAACACTTTCAACTTAACAACGAACAATACGGACAGCGTCCTAAGGACACCCCCTACGAACATTCCAGGACACCGGGAGTGTTCTTAGAAGCATCTTCAGAACACCACCATCTTGTTTATTTGTGAACATTTCAGGACACCGCGAGTGTTCTTAGGACACATTCAACTTGACAAAGAACAATACAGACAGCGTCCTCAGGACACCCCCTACGAACACTCCCCGGACACCGCGTGTGTTCTTAGAAGCGTCTTCAGAACACCCCAATTTTTTTTATTTGCGAACATTTCAGGACACCGCGAGTGTTCTTAGGACACATTCAACTTGACAGAGAACAATACGAACAGCGTCCTCAGGACACCCCCTACGAACACTCCCCGCACAACGCGAGTGTTCTTAGAAGCCTCTTCAGAACACCACCATCTTGTTTATTTGCAAACATTTTAGGACACCGCGAGTGTTCTTAGGACACATTCAACTTGACAGAGAACAATACGGACAGTGTCCTCAGGACACCCCCTACGAACACTCCCCGGACACCGCAAGTGTTCTTAGAAGCGTCCTCAGAACACCCCCATTTTGTTTATTTGCGAACATTTCAGGACACCGCGAGTGTTCTTAGAACACATTCAACTTGACAGAGAACAATACGGACAGCGTCCTCAGAACAACCCCTACAAACATTTCAGGACATCGGGAGTGTTCTCAAAAACGTCTTCAGAACACCCCCATTTTGTTTATTTGCGAACATTTCAGGACACCGCGCGTGTTCTTAGAACACATTCATCTTGACAGAGAACAATACGGACAGCGTCCTCAGGACACCACCTACGAACACTCCCCGGACACCGCGAGTGTTCTTAGAACAGTTTCACTTTGCTTGCGAACAAAACGGACACATATTGACTCCTTAGAACACCCCCTAGTCAGTTTATTTAGAACATTTCAGAACACCCGTGATGGCCGCAAACAAATCGAACACAAAAAGAACGTCTAACACATAAAAAACACAACTTTCATCCTATCTCATACACTCCCACCCTCCCTCAACACTCCTACACACCAACACACTCTACAAAATACACATTTTGAACAAAGTTTCACTGCGCTGTCCGGGGATGTCCGCGAATCCAATATGGCGGGCGCTGCCGAAAAATCTGACGCACTTCACGCTCCACGCCGTCCAATCAGCGAACACTTTGCATGTCCGCGAACATCACGCAAGACGATTGGCCAATCAGGACACTTTCCGAGAGCGAACAGGGAAGTGTATCCGCAAACCGAACACAGATATCACTAATTTTTTTTTACCTACTTTTTGGTCATTTTAAAAAAAACTACTGGACGGATTTTCACCAAATTTGCAAAAGCACGCTTTCGGGACCAAGCCGCTGCTCCTGGTCCGAATTTGGTGGAAATCCGTCCAGCGGTTTGGGATGTATGCGAGAGCAAAATTTTTTTCCCATTCACTCTATGGAGAGTGAGTAGAATGTATACAAATATGAGCATATAGAGGGAAGGTAGAGTAATAAAAATAAAACTATGAGAAAGTGCTGATAACCATAATGATTATCTTCATGCACAGAAAGGATTGCTCTCTTTCAAGCCTGTATCTTCCGCTATGTACATGTTTCATATGATGTGACAGGACCCTAAGTCTACAAATATAGTACCTTTTCAATTTTTACTTCCTGACTGTTACTGAAGAAAACTATGTGGCTTCTATATGTCAGTAAAGGATAAAAAGGGAGAGCCAGCCATGTGATGCCATCAGTTATGTCATCAATGACATTTGTGATGTCATCTTTGATGTCCTGGGTGTTAGTGTTAGCAGTGCACGGTGGCGCAAGTTATGGTTGCTTATGTTACCATAACTGGCGAATTTCAGGAGTTTTTCGATTTTACTTTGAGCCATAACGTCCCTTTAACAAAGTTTTTTCACTGAATTTCATAGGTTTTTAATAACGCAACTTAACCATAACGTCCCTTTAACAAAGTTTTTTTAATATCACGCACACAATATACAAATATGGTGTGCAAAAACCAACTTCTACAGATGGCTTTACACAGAATGTTGCAAAGTAAGAATTTATGCTCGTTCATAGTGAAGGTCAGCTGCTTCCACAACTTCTACAGATGGCTTTACACAGAATGTTGCAAAGTAAGAATTTATGCTCGTTCACAGTGAAGGTCAGCTGCTTCCATTTTTTTCTCGGGCCCCGGAGAGGCTCACGAAGAGGACTATAAGGTTGTATTGTGTTTTGACCTTGACAGACAGATATTGTGATGAAAGACTTCTCTTGAAGGAGTGTTGCTAAAACGTAAGAGAAGATAAAGATGACATTTCTGTAAAGAAACCACTTTTACATATTATATCACTATACGAAAGATCGTTGACACACGCAGAGTCGTATTTTGGGACTGCACCACTCGTAGACAATGGAAATTGCAATTGTACTGTAAGTAACCCTTTAGATAACTTTATACCAAATATAATTACAATAGCGTAGCATTAAAGACTGCCCAAGTTGAACTTGTTTGTTGAAAGTGGCATAATGTTTTCTACCGCGCACTATCACCGCCGAATTGATCCCCTGTCGTTTAGAGGGCTCTGAAAAAGGCAGACGACACAGGGTGGGTTAATAGAAATAATTTAACCGGTGTATAGGCAGTCAAGCGCGCTACTCGCTGTGCCACTTCACTGTAGCCTGTCAAGTGGCACAGCGAGTACAGCACTCGCTTTGACATCCGTGCACAGCTTGCTAACGCAAGTTTGAATCCCGTCAAGGTGAAACTCAGCCTTTCATCCTTCCGTGGTCGATAAATGACACCACACACCGTGGTTAATAATAAGCACCGCTTACATACCTCACGGTTCTTATCGCTATATGAATGGGAAAATATTATTATTTTTTTATTAACATACTCTGTTGCACTATCTTCGATAGCAAATAGTTTCACGCCCTAATAAATAAAATGATGATTTTTAATGAAGATCGGCTGGTGAGACTACTTTATGTTTTTTAAAACAGGTACGTGGCCCCATTTTGTCTATGTCACGATTTACAGACTCCAGCGGATGGGGTCTTCAACTGCCAGGTGCAAGTCCAAATATGCAACTTCATGACCCTCACCATTTTATGGGACAATCGCCAAGGACCAATATGCCCTTACGCAGCACTAGCGGCTACAAACAACATACCAACCAATAGGGTGGTCTAATGGCTTGTTGTTGGAGCAACCTTCCGATTATCAGAGCGACCATTTACTGCTTTTATCATAAACCAACAGCCTATCTAGCGCAAAGGAACAATGCGTGGCTCCAAATAAACTTTTGCTTATCGACAGCAGAGACAATAGCAAATCGCTGAATATTCACTAAACATTTCATGTGAAATAAATGTACTTTACCAAATGTACAATCCTGCTGTTTACTTTTAAACCACAGCTTCATATTCCGAATTGTGGCGCACTGAGTTGTAAGCTGATCTAACACTCTCTGTACCGCAAAGGAACATCGCGTGTCTCAACATGAACTTTTGCGGATCAACAACAAAGACAAATGCAAATTGCTGAATATTCTCTAAACATTTGATGTCAAATAAATGTACTTTACAACATTTACAATCTTGCTCTTTGCTTTTAAATCACAGTTTCATATTCCGAATTGTGGCGCGCTGTGTTGTGACATAATGTGTGTTGTCTTCCGGGTTCTGTGTAAAGTCGCGTAGTACTGGAGACGACTGGGCGCGTTTCATTACGCACCCTGTAACGTCACAGAGAAAGGCGGGGAATATGAATGCTTTGATACTATCAGGCTTAGGGGCGGGAGATATGATTTAGTGTCGCAAAAGCAAGTCGGCCAGGTCAATAGCGCCAGTCATGGGATTATCACATAATGTCGGCGCACACCAGCCGGATTTATCGTTTCTTTAGTGGACAAAAAGTCGGTTGACGCCCCTAGGAAATTGTACTATTAGCGAACAAAAGGAGTGCTCTTAAAACACTTTCACCCTGACAACGAACAATACAAACAGCGTTCTCAGAACACCCCCATTTTCTGTAATTGCAACCATTTCGGGACACTGCGAGTGTTCTTAGAACACATTCAACTAGACAGATTACAATACGGACAGAGTCCTGAAGACACCCCCAGTTTGTGTATTTACAAACAATTAAGTACACCGCGAGTGTTCATAGCTCATTTTTACCTTCCTTGCGAACAAAAATGACACATACTCCGTCCTCTAAACACCCCACCATTTAGTTTATTTACAAAATGTCAGAACAGCCGTGTTCTCTGCGGACAAATTGAACGCAACAAAAAGGTCTAGCACATAAAAAAACAAAACATTGAACCTATCTCATACTCCCCAACCCTCCCCAAACACTCTTACACACCAACACACGGCACTAAATACAATTTTTTATCCACGTTTCACTGCGCTGTACGCGGTCGACTGCGAATACAAGATGGCGGGCGCCACAGAAAATCTGACGCGCTCCACGCCCCTCACCGTCCAATCAGCGAACACGTCGCATGTCCGCGGACATGACGCAAGCCCATGGGCCAATCGGGGTGCTGTCCGCGGAGCGAACAGGGAAGTCCATCCGTAAAGCGAACGCAGATATCACTAATTTTTTTGCCTTACATTTTGGTCATTTTTAAAAAAAACTACTGGACAGATTTACACCAAATTTACAAAAGCACGCTTCTGTGCCGCCGCTCCTGCTGCAAATTTGGTGTAAATCCGTCCAGCGGTTCGGGCTGTAGCCGTGCGCAAAGTTTTTTCCCATTCAGTCTATGGGAAAAAAAAAAGTTTTGGGACCCCCCCTATAACTTTCCCCCCCCTGGACGAATCCTCACCAAACTTTGCAAAAAAATTCAGAGTGACACAACTACTTTTTTTGCAAAGTTTGGTGAGGATCCGTCCAGGTAGAGGGAAGTTATAAGCCGCCCAAAAAGTGCTCTTCCTATGGAAACAGCAACTTAACCATATCTACATGGCCACTACCGTGGCCATGTAATATATATATATTCGAAAAAAAGGAAAACCAATTTCCCAGGACCAAGATGGAACCGGGAAGAGCTGGCCAGTGGAATGCACTCCCAACAACAGCAGAGAAAGTCGATGGTGACTCTCTGCACAGAGGCAAAACACAATCCAAAGTTTTACCAGACAAACAATGCTTTATTAAATGCCAGCATGGCAAGGAAAGAATCCAGAAATGACGCGTTTCACGGTGCACAGACCGCTTGATCACGTTCATCATATATATATATATATATATCAATATTCAATGAAAGAACTTTGTTAAAGTGATCTTATTGTTAAGTTGCACTAATTAAAACCTATGAAATTCAGTGAAACATCTTTGTTATAGGGATGTTATGGTTACAAGTAAAACAGAAACCACCAGAAATTTGCAAGTAAGCTAAGCAACAATAATTCATGCCACCACCATGCACTGTTACGACTAGCACCCAGGACATCAAAGATAACATCACACATGTCATTGATGACATCACTGATGACATCACATATGAACTTAATTTTGATGAAACATCCCTACAAGCGGGTTGTGCTTACAATCTTTTTTTAAAACCCCAATTAATAGTCTGCAGACCATACAACTGTCCGGGATGTCCGTTCATGATACAGGCTATCTGTGGATATCGTGACATGTCCAGACATGTCAGTTTTCTCATGACGCACCTTTAATGATTCTGCGGACAGCGCCCCCATTTCAGGTGATCGAAGTGCAGTTTCTTTGCCCAGTCGATATCTGCAGACAACCGCTGTCACCGTTGACGGTCCCAGACATCATCATGTGACTGCAACTGTGCCACATGACGGTGTGTCTGCGCGCGGTGTCCTTCACTGCAGACAGTTGGGAACTGCATTTCTGGCCAATATAGGGTGTTTCAAGTTTAAAGTTTACCCTTCCAGAGCTTCTAGACACTATCTTAGTTGATCTCGTAACTTTTTACAACTTTCCAAGGTCTATTTTTGACAATGTAGTCTGCAGACAGGGGTACGGGTCAAGGACGGTTTCTCTGAAAGAATCCACCCATTATTTTTACTCATTCTCAATATGGCAGAACAAGAGAGACCACTTGAAGAAGACCTGATTTAGAGAACTTTCACAACTCAATCCACAGTATCTGTCATTGCCATTCCTCCTCCTGAGGCTCCACCACCACCACGACAACCACCTGGAGGGCTTGGATAGGGGAACAGGCATGGAGATGCAGATGACGATGAAAAGGGAGAGGAAGATCCTACCTCTAGCGCCCAGAGGGAGTCATCGGTGTGGCATTTCTTCATTTTCATGCATCATCTCACCCATCAACAAGCCCCTCTGTCACTGTGGTTGGTGGCTCTTCCCTCCCTTCCCTCCAACACCTTACCTTGCCTCTCCTGTAAAAAAACAAAATAATCCCAAACTAATACAAAACCAAAACATTAAAAAAACAGCTCCTCTAGGAGCCGCCTTAAAAAATAGTTAAAAAATAGACCTTAAAAAATCACAGGTCCCTTTGCAGCCTACATAGTCCATGAACAGTACGAATGTCTGCACACATCTGGAGAATCCCAAGCATGGGTTGCTAGAATTAAAATAATTGTAATTAATTATTGTTCAAAATGGTGGCTATTAAGACTTTTTTGTCTCTTAACGGGCTTTGTATATATTTTTTGATTATCTGGTTTTATCTACTCAACTAATGTACTACTAGACTTAATTCTTTTTTCAAACTTTCACAAACAGTACTACTAATATATGTTTCTCTTTTCCCTTTTTGTTTACTTCAACTACTAAAAAATACTTCAATCCATATTGTATGTGTTCACAGAAACTGCTTTAATGCATTTTGAACGTTTTCAAGAAACATCTGTGTGCCAACATCAGTCAGATGCACTCCACTTCAAAAATTGTGAACAATATCAAATTTGATATTTTCATTATGAAAAGATGTCATGCCAACATCCTTCAAAAAATACATACAACGTTTGTCATATTGCGCCTTACTTTCTCAATTTGTGGACAAAATAAATTCAAACGCATCCACATTTGTCTCTGAGTTAACCGAGAAAAAATTATTTTGAATGTGGAAAAGGTTCCACCAACTTTACAAATGTATTCTTCACGGCAAACTGTAATGGAATTCTGATTACATAGCCCAAACTGATGCTTCCTAAGTAAATTTAAATGATGTCTGGATGCTTCAAGTAAACCATATTCTCACAAAACGGGAGGAATTCCACCCACTTCATTCCACAAACTCCATATAATGATACTTGAAATTCATCTAATCCAAGATTCTCAGACAATCCACGCTTCTCAGAATACACCTTTAGCCAATGGATGCAAGAATCACCCATAATCCAGACACTCTGCTTCCTCTAAGCCATAGCCATGTCCATCTTCACTGCACACAACAAAGATTACTCTTGCTACCCAGTGTTTCTGCACACCACACCCCACACCCAGGAAACCTGATTGGCTGTCCTCAGTCTCTGCAGTCCCCATTCCATGGCAGGCATCCCTAAAAGACCCAGATGTCACATGTGGTGTCAGTTTACTACCGTGGTGTCTGTGGAAACCATATCCCAGGGAAGTCCTTTTAACCTTGTTACTTTTATGTTTGGAACACTGCCTCATCGGCAGCTTTCAAACAGTCACACATTCATCCACCAATTACATCCAAATGTAACCCTGTCATCTCAGTGCAACACTTAAGATGTATTCTTGAACTCTCAGAGTACATGTCTCCTGTTACTCAAAGCCACCTGCATCAAAAACTAGATTTCTATTTTCAGATTAAACAACATCTGCATTTAACACAACATAGTACATGCATGCTTATAATGTTTAAAGTATTATTCCAACTATTTTAGAAATGTAAATATATAGACGTATTGCCTCTTAAGCTGTAATAAGCTTCTCAATAAGCATATTCCCTTTTTAACCACTGTAGCAAATGCCATGTATTGAAGCATTCAGCACCTTTTTAGGAGCATTTTCATGAAAGTAAGACAAATGCATATGTGCATTTATAGCAGCACTGTGTGTAACTTTTTTTATAAAAAAAAAGAAATGCAAATGGAAAAGATTTGTAGAGCATTTTTAGGTGGCACGTGGTGTGTGGAAGTTTAATGTTTGCAGTATATGCATACTTGCTAACATGACCCATTCCAATTTATAAGTGCTTATCAAGTCTTGCTTTTTTCTTTGCATTCTGTTACTTGTAATACCACTCTCCCATTACACAACTCAGACTACAAGTCCCAGAATGCAACAAACAAAATAGGACTGGACTGGAAAATTCAAAAGTGTGACATTCATAAATGCTGTGCATTTAAACATGTTTTTGGCAGCATTTTCATGAAAGTAAAAACATGCATATGTGCATTTATAGAAGCACTGTGTGTAAAGTTTTTTGTAAAAGAAAACAAAAGCAAATGGAAAAGATGTGTAGAACATTTTTAAGTAGCACTTGGTGGGAGAAGTTTAATATGTTGACAGTGCATGCATACTTGCCAACATGATCCATTCCAATCTATAGGTGCTTATCAAGTCTTTCTTACTATAGTTAATATGTATGTATGTGTTCAGTAGTATGATAGAAACCATATAACAAGTAGGTACAATACACCTTCAAAAACCAAGACTCACCCAGAACCCATTTGCCATTCAAATGATGTCTCAGGACACTAAAATTGACCGCTGACTCAGCGACATCTGCAAACCCTTATTTCACCTATACAAACAGGTCCAAATCAACTTTATTCCACTCCCCCAGTTTTTCAAGTCCCTCTTTCGGCCACCAAATAGCCCCATGTGTGTTTTCCAGACACTTTTCTCACCACGCTGTCCATGGTCAGCGGCGGTTGTCTGCAAATCCAACATGGCGACCATTTCAAAATATCTGACGCAGCTCACGTTTTTCACCATCCAATTAATGGCGCATATGATTAGGGGTCTGCAGATGCCTCTGAACCAATCAGAGGCCTTTGTGACATCCGCAGACTCTAAATCAGGAAAATGAGTAAGCCGATCAGGCCCAGACATCACTAATTTATTTTACCTACTTTTGCATGTTCTTTTTAAAACTACTAGTTGGATTTACACCAAATTTACAAAAGCACGCTTTTGAGAACTTGTCTCTGCTCCTAGCGCAAATTCAGTGAAAATGTGTCCAGAGGTTTGGCCCGTAGGCGCAAGCAACTTTTTTTCCATTGCGTCTATGAGGATTTCCACACATATTGGGACCCACTATAACCTGCCCCCCCCGCTAGATGAAACCACACTAAACTTCCCTAAATCATTCTGAGGTGGCCACATACTTTTTTGGTGACATTTGGTGAAGATTCATTGAACGGCACCAAAGTTATAGACCGCCAAAATTTTAACAAGCTGCTACCACTGTCCCTGTTGTATGTCTATCTCAAAATACAATGTATCTATACAAGTATACAGTATATGTGTTCACATATTTCAATACTATTTGGTTCAATGGTACTATTTGTATGTGCCATTATAAAATCTAAGTGGCGCAGCACATAATGTATATATTTATGTTATGTTGATTTAAACCCCTCAACGTTACCACCCACGGGAATCTCTCTATGCAAAATATTTATAACAGCGCACAGCATATAGATTTCAAGTATGTAATGTTATGTTATGTGGATTTATACACGCACCGCTATCACCTATGGGCAGGCGTAATATACTTTATATTTATCGCTATCTCTCGTTGCAAAATATGTATTATTACAGCACACAGCATCCAGATTTCAAGTATCTATCTTAATATATGATCATAACTTCTCAGTATGATGTATGCACTATGTATTATATGGATTCATGAATATTGAAGTATGTCCATAAACACCCCTTGCTTTATAGAAACAAATAAGCAATTGATTTTTCGTTGCCTTTCTGTCCACTGAGAACCAGAACACCCTTTAAGAGTAACAATTTGAGTGTGACATGATCCCCTTGCCTTCACACCCATCACTTGATCTCGACACACTGCAAAGAGCATCATGGATCAACTGTATGTCTGCAATACAGAATGAATGGGCTGTAAAACCGAATGGCTTCTTATATTTTTACATCGTGTCTATTACTTGTTCAAGAATAATTTGCCTACCAATTAACCCACCCTGCACACATAGTGCAGCACTTTGCATACAAATAGAGTCAATTTCTGCAGACCTCATTTGACTATTGTCACTTTGTGAACAGAAGTAAAACCAATCGGAAAGAGATCGGCTCCACTTTGAACAAATTTCCTTATTTCATTTCATTGCATGCAGAAAATGGAGCAGAATCGAACACAGTAGTAGACAGAGTTTAAGTTACAAATGTCTTTAATTGACACATGTGATTGTATAGGGAATGGAGGAAAAGCAGTGCTCATTGTCCTCATTAACTTCTCATGCATTGTCTGAAAAATGAAAGCATTTTTCAGACTCCTGTTTGAGAGCACAGTTCCTGAAATCACAGATGCTCGTACTTCCCATCAACTATACAATTCCAGATAGATAGGCACAATTGATGAGTGATAGGTACACAATGTCCCTTCCAAGTCTGTCATATGATATGACACTCCTAAGTACAGGAGATGGCCTTGCTCACTAATTAATGACTTTGCTTACTACTTTTCCACTAGAATCCCTAAAATGCATAACACTCTTACATCCCTAGCCTCAGTCCCTTATATCCACTACCTCTCTACTTCATCTTCTACTCCTTAACCTCTCCCATTGAATTAGCACTCATCATTTTTGGCATCTACCTATCTTGAACTACTATCCACCCTTTTGCTCCCCAAAGGGTCAAGGATTTAATTTCAATAATCTACCCTTCTCTCTATTAGCTCCTCAGCATCTCTCTATCCACTGAACTCTTCCTTACCTCCTTCAAATCTGCAAATTCTTTGCAACTATTGAAGAAACCCTTTGCTGATCCAAACGTTCCAGCAAACAAGCACCCAGTTTCCTTCTGTCCACATTATTCAAAGGTCCTTGAGCGGGTGATCTTCAATCAGATCAATGAGTACCTTGCAAATAATGGGCATTGATATCCACTTAAATCTGGCTTCTATAGCAAACACTCCAGAAGGACTCCACCCATGCATGTCTCCAACTTTTTCTGTGATGCTCACCATTACAAACACTCTTCTATACGTATTCAGTTGGACCATTCAGTGTTGCTTTCTACACTGTTAAACAAATTTGGATCAGCAGCTTGGTTGATCCTTTCAAATCTTTGAATGTCTGGTAAACCCCTCTCCCTGTCAACATCGCCTGAGGATCAGACCTCTGCTCTTCTCCCTCTACACCTCTGCACTGGGAAGAAATGGTGTGTCTTTTGGCTTGCAATATCACCCCTTTTCTGATGACACTCAAAACATGTTCTCCTTTACCTTTTTCACCCTAGACATCTCAGAATAGAATACCAACTGTCTCATTACAATTCATCACCCTACCCAATTTATTCAATCACCAGTGACCTACACCCTTGTATGCTATGGACACCCCTACCACAGTCCAATGTTTCACTAATCAATTGAGGTGGCCATCAGTGCTCCTAGGTCAGCTAAATGGTAAAGTAGCCCTCTATAAGTTCCCACTATCATAACAAAACATAACATAGTTGTCCCAATATCCACTGAAGGCCAAAAGAGAATCCTCTGGAAAAACCAATCAAGAAGAAATCACTTCATCCCAGCAACACAAGGGGCAAAATCAGAGAAATTAACCACTGATGGACTAAGTGATCAGATGAGGGGAGTGTGTCTTAATTTCTGGTTTGTGGCATCACTTCCTGTGGCTATTTTGGTTTGGGACATCACTTATTGTGGCCATCTTGGATTGGTGACATCACTTCCTGCCACCATCTTGGATCAGTGTCATCACTTCCTGCAGCCATCTTGGATTGGTGACATCATTGTCTGTTGCCATCCTGATTTGGTGACATCACTTCCTGTGGCCACTTTGAGTCAGCCTAATCTCCAGCTGAAGGGCACAAGAGACTCCACTGCGAACACTGATCAGGAAGAAATCGCCTTATTACAGAAACACCAGGGAAAGATTCAGAGAGACCAACCACTAACGGACTAAGCAATCAGGTGACGAGAGGCTGTAACATCACTCCCCTGTGACATCCCTCCCCAGGGGCATCACTCGCTAGGGGTCTCCCAGTTAAGGTGGAACAGTGGAGGGTGAAGACCAGCCATTGGCCAGTATCCTTGCCTATTTTGCCTTCCTCCCTGCTACACCTGCGAGTACTGTCAGCTTGCTAATTACTGTGCTGTCTATCAACTGTGTGGTACTGACCTATTATTCACTGCTCGTTCTACTCACCTCTCCTTAAACTTTTTCCAATCATGCTGCAATGTCCTCCTTTCCTATCCCTATCATAAAACTCACATCGCAAAACTCCTACTACTGCATCCCTCCTACACCACTTATTTCAGACAAACAAAGCTAATGAGCTAACCATACCTCCATTAACACTTCTTCACCTATCCACCTTACCTCTTTTCCTGTGAGACTCAATTTCTCGACTCTTACTTACATCATCAACTGAACATTGCACTCTGGAATGCTCAGTCTATATGCAAAAAAGTCATTTACTACTGACTACTTTCACACAAGCTCTCCTACCCTGGACCTCCTTTCTATCAGTGAAACCTGGATTTCTCTATCAGATACTGTCACAATGTAGGCCCCACATTACTCCAAATATTTCTTCATTCACTCTCCTCATCTGACTGGTAGATGTTGAGGTGTCGGACACCTACTACCTTCCAGTCTGAATGACATCATACATCTCCAATTCCATGACCTCTCCTTGCTCCTTTAAATTCACCATCTCTAATATTGCTTCAACTCTCATGTTAACATCATATCATATCAATCTACCATCTTCCTGGTCCAACTGTACTAATCTTTGAAGTCGTAGATTCTATTTCCATTAACATCATCTCGTTCTCTTAGGTGACTTTAACGTTGCCCCTCTCCAACCACTTCTCAGAAAACTGAACATTTTCTTAGTTACAACAGTATCCATAACCTACCTATGCACCTCAGGGGTAACTCATCAAATTGTGTATTCATCTCTAACTCTCTCTCAGCCACTAATACTACTGCCACACCATCACTAGCTGATCACCCCAATGTTTCTACCACCATCTCATTTTGACCCACTGACCTCTCCTCGCCACTTGCCTTACATATTAATAAAAGGAAATATAAACGTTCTGCCATTCCTCACATTCTCTCACTCCTACAGTTCTCACTCTCTTACTTCACACCCAATGACACTTCTACTAACTCTGCCTTCTCCAATTTCAAATACATACTATATGACTCATTCGTCTCTCACTTCCGACTGCTAAATTTCACGCCTATGTCTATGCATCATCAACCCTAGGTCACCCCATCTTTGCACAGACATGAATCAGCTGCTGCACAAGGGGAGGTGTACCCACTTGCATTAGGACTTGCAACTCTACCTCATTGCTGTGAACTCTCTCAAATACTCTCTTGTGAATTCTACCTCACACTCACCCTCATTGATAAAGGGCACCCTAAACATACTCCTCACTTCTCCCTAATATATGACTATCAACTCCACTCTCACAGCTAATGACCTAGCTGAATACTTCAAGGAAAAACATTCCAAAATTAGAGACTCTCTCCTGACCTTCCTCAGAAACCCTCCTACTTCATTCTACTCTCTGCCTACTCTACCATCATCCTCTGCTTCTATCTCCAACTTTAGTCACACTAATACTGAAGATGTCCAATCTCTACTGATGAAGGTTAATCCATCTTGTGCCCCATCAGACCCACTTGCACATCAGCTAGTCAAGCCTATTTCCACTTTAATGGTCTCTCACTTCGTTGAACTCTTCAACCTGGCCGCCGACTCTGCTTGCTTTCTGTCTATTTACAGAACTGCCATGTTTATCCCTCCGCTAAAAAAAGCAAGGGGCAAACTAAAACCTACCTGCTAACTTTCATCCTCTGTCTCTCTTACTGCTCTAAAGGGCGCAAAGGGTTGTGTTCAACTGTCTAACACATTTTGCAGACATCCATAACCTTTGAGAACCCCTACACGCAGGTTTATGCTACTGTCACTCGATAGAAACTGCTCCCTCGAATGTCTCCAACTTAATTGGCTCTGCTAAGCACTCCAACCTATCCTCTATTTTTATTCTCCTTGGCCTTTGACATTGCTGATCTCCTTAATGCTCTCTCTTTTCTTGGGATTCCCAATCAAGCCCTTGCCGGGATTGAATCCTTCCTATCACTTCACCAATTCTCTGTCTCCTGGAACAACAACACCTCTCAACTCACGCACAAGTATTGGGTTCCCTTTTCATCGCACTCTCGACTTCTGCTCATGGGGCACTAATCTCCTCCTTTGGGTTATTGTACCAACTCTTCATGGAAGACACCCACTCTATTTTTAAACTCTGCTCTGATCTATCAAACGTTCCAACTGTCTCTCTGCCATTAAATATTGGATTGCTTTCCACTCTATGATGTTAAACTTTCTCAAATCAAAGGTGGTCTTCTTCCATGCGCAAAACACTCTCTCATTTCTTCCCCTGCCTATCCAGTTCCCACCTGATCCTCTCCTCTACTCTTCTTCAGCTAGTAACCTCGGCATAATCTCCAACCTTTCTCAAATCTTCTCTACTTCCGTTTCCAAAACTGAAATGGTGGCTCACCTCAACATCCTAAATATTAGTAAATAAGACTTCTCCTTCCGCTCCTCTAAGGCCATCATTAATGTCTACACTAATGGGACCGTCTTGGTCCAAGGCCCTCAGGCCAACCTTCACCTCTTCGATAGACGCTTCCCACACCTCATCAACTTCCTCTCCTCTCCTGCTGTCCCCCCTCCTCTATCCTTGGCTACCTTGCCTCTACCCTCCCTCCCTGCCCCCTCTCGTGCTCCTTCTTCACCTCCTTCTTCAATACCTCCGCAGGGCGTACCTCTGATCTTTACCCCTCCCCGGAAGTTCTTCAAGGATGGCAGCCTTCTCCACATTGCCACACTAAACACTCGCTCTGCCATCAAGCACTCCTCCAATATCTGTCACCTTCTTGAGGAACTGGACCTTCACGTCCTTTGTCTCACTGAGACATGGTTCACAGCCAGCTCTGCCACCAGCTTTGACACACTCCTACCTGACGGTTACAAGATCCTCTCCATGCCCAGGCCCAAACGTGCAGGGGGGGGTGTTGCCCTTATCTTCCCTGAGTGGATTCCTGCCACTGTCACTCCTACGCAGACCTACTCCTCTTTTGAATGTCTTGTCTGCAGACTCTCTCTCTCTCCTAGCCATTCCCTTACCGTGGCTACTATCTATCGGCCACCTGGTCAAATTTCCTCCTTCCTCTCTGAGTGGGCTGACCTCTCCTCCGCACTCCTGTCCTCAACCACTCAACTCCTCTTTCTTGGCGACTTTAACATCCACCTTGATGCCTCCAGTCCCCCCACTGGTCTCTTTCGTGACCTCTGCGACTCTCTCTCACTCTCTATTCTCCCATCTGGGCCTACTCACTCTGCTGGGCACACTCTTGATGCTCTGATCTCTTCTGACCTTCCCCTCTCCGTCCCTCTCTCCACTCCTCTCTCCTGGAGTGATCACTTTCTCCTATCCTCCCACCTCACCCTGCCTACCCCACAGGCAAAGCCACCCTCTTCACTGCCACCCACCTTCTCGGTCATCCGACCCATGAAGCGTGTGTCAGTTGAGGCTTTCGCTGCTACCTTCTCGCCCCCCCTGCCCCTTCGGCTGACTCCCACCCTGACACAGCCCTCTCCATGCTCCACTCTGCTATATCTGTTACTCTTGATATCCTTGCCCCCGTCATGAGAATCCGCCTGAAGCCCAAAGCCAAATGTAACTCCTGGTATGACTCGGATCTCGCCACCCTAAAACGCAAGTGCAGGGTTGCAGAGAGGAAATGGCGTGCTTCATGTTCATCCTCTGACAAACTGGCCTGCCACCTGCTCCAAAGGCAGTACCGGCTCTCCGTTCTCACCAAGAAGAGAGCCCTTATCCAAGCCCGCATCTCTGCGGCATCAAACAACTCCGCCAAACTCTTTAAAATCTGCAAGGAGCTGGCCAACCCTGTTGCAGTCTTTACCTCTCCTTTCCCTTCCCAGGCCCTCTGCACTGCACTGGCTTCTCACTTCATCTCTAAAACTCAGGACATCCTGTCCTCGCTCTCCTCCTTTCACCTCCCTCCCTCCCTACCTGGCCCTTCCTCTGGCCCTTCTGCGGTCACCCCTCCTCCCTCTTTCTCTGCCTTTCCACCTTTCTGCTGACGAGGTTTCCAGACAAGTCCGATCAATGAAAGTCTCGTCTAAACAGGTTCACCCCTGTTCCTCCAAAACTATCAAGGACCACATCGACTCCCTGGCTCCTGCCCTGGCTGACTTTTGCAACCACTCCTTCGCCTCTGGAGTCTTCCCTTCCCCCCTCAAGCACTCCCTTGTGCACCCTCTTCTCAAGAAACCCTCCTCCGACCCCTCCTGCCCAGCTAACTATCGCCCTATCTCCATCACTCCCTTCCTGGGCAAGCTCCTGGAGAAACTGGCCATCTCCCAGCTTAACCTCCATGCTGAATCTGTTGGTAGTCTTCATGACCATCAATCTGGCTTCAGAGCTGCCAGAAGCACGGAAACTGCTCTCCTGAACATCCGTGAAGACCTGCTCTTGAACCTCGATTCCAACACTCCGTGTGTTCTCATTCTGCTCGATCTCTCCTCTGCCTTTGACACTGTCAACCATGCCATCCTGCTCAACCGTCTCCGGGAAAACCTGGGTATCACTGGTCAGGCTCTGGCGTGGCTGACCTCTTTCCTTTCAAATCGACCCTCCCAGGTCCAACTGGGGTCCTTCCTCTCCGACATCTTTTTCTCCACCTGTGGTGTCCCCCAGGGATCTAATCTCTCTCCCTGGCTGTTCAACCAGTATCTGGAACTCCTTGCCCACCGCATCGCCGCTCTCTGCCCTAATTTCCAGTGCTATGCGGACGATACCCAGCTCATTTTCAGGCTACCCTCAGCCTCCCCCTCTCCTTCCCTCAACTCTGACTGTCTGTCTGCTATCCAAGAATGGTGTGCCGCCACTGACCTCTGCCTTAATGCCAGTAAGACTGAGATTCTACTCATCGGTACTCCCACTCCCTCCTTCCCTGCAGCTCTCTGGCCTGCCTCCCTTGGCCCCCTCCCTGCTCCTACCTGCAAGGCAAAAAACCTTGGGGTCATCTTCGACTCCACACTCTCCTTCTCTCCTCATATTTCTGACGTCGCCAAGAGGTCACACTACCAGCTGCACCTCCTCAGAGGTATTCTTCCCTTCCTCTCCTTCCCCCAGAAGCTCACTGTCTCCCGAGCCCTGGTTCTCTCGAAGCTGGACTACTGTAACAGCCTCTATCTTAATCTGCCTGCCTCCACTCTCCGCCCTCTGCAACTCATCCAGAACAGAACTGCGAGACTTGTCCTTGGCCTCAAGCCCAGGGACCGTATCTCTCCAGGACTGAAATCTCTACACTGGCTCCCAGTGGCTGCGAGGATAAAGTTCAAAACCCTCTGCATTGTCCACAAGGCCTTCTGGGGCCTGGGTCCTAAATACCTTCAACTCTCTCTTCCCAAACATCTTCCTTCCCGAGCCCTTCGCTCATCCGCCTCCAATTCCCTCAGGGTTAGCCGCTTCTCGAAGCAACGAGCTGGGGGTAGATCTCTCTCCGCGGCAGGGGCCTCCCTCTCGAACAGCCTTCCTGCCTCCCTGAAACTTGAGGAGAACCATCTCCGGTTCCGGAAGCACCTCAAAACCTTCCTCTTTGCTTCTGCTTTCTCTCTCCCTCTCCCCTGCTGAACAGCTAATTAATTCTTCACTGAAACTGCACTTATCCTGCAACTGGACCACTCTAAACGGCCTCGGTCCTGGGCCCAGCCACTCTCCTCTTGCACTGATGCCCTGGAACCCCATTGCACTGCAGGACTGTCTCTGTATCCCTACAGCCCCCCCCCTTCCCCAGCACTTGCTCTGCACTTACCTCACACTTGCCACCAGCTGGCCCTATTTATTTATTACTTTACGCCACTTACCTTGTACTGCACTTCCCCCCCTCCCCTTCCCCTTGCACTTTTCCCCCTCCCCCACCCCTGCACTTGCGCGATCTGAATGACACCTGGCCTAGTAGGATCGTTGTCTGTCTCCCCTTGTCCCTCCCCTCCCTGCCTCGTCGCGCCTTGAAACACCTGTGTATAGACGCGTTACAAATACCATATCATATCATATCATATCCTTCCTTTCAACAGTGCTAAGCATCTCTAAACTGCACTTGTCTTCTCTAAACTGAACTAAAGTGCCAGCATCCTCTTTGGTCTCTCCGACTATGCTTTAGATCTAGTTCTATGCAGTATCTCATGTGTGTTTCACATGCATCTGAATATCTGCCATTTATCTTCTTGACCTGGCTCATCTTAGCTTGTAATAAGGTGCATTTTCTCTTTTGTAGATATTCAACTACGTGGGGCATGTCTGTAAAACACAGGGTGATAAATATCTGTCACAATTAGAATATAAAATACAAATATAAACTGTTGTGTACTCTGTTCCAGTAATGAAAAACAAAACCACCAAGTCATTCTGTAAGTTATTAGATCAGGGTGTCGATAGAAATCCACTTGGATATCAATAAGCGGTCCTGATGGTGATGGGTGCCCCGCGTGCTGTGTAATGGTAACTGGCTTTTCAGCATTTTTCTGCATTCAAGTCACACACCATCTACAATAGTCTTTTTACATGGGTGTGAACCCTGAAACAATCCAGTTTTATATTAGAATTGAAACTACCTCTACGTTACCCACATGTGGCAGCACATGATATACTTTTGCCAAATAAGATACAGGGATCTTTGGAGTGAACAAGTATCAAAGTTTAACTATCCACATGGAGTACTCATTTAAGTGGCATCCTTTAAGTATCCAAATATTATGTTATTTAGAAAGAGCAGCATCTAGTATTAGTGTAAGCTCCTCAAGAGTTTTGAAAGTGGCCCGCATTTGTACCCTTCTTACTCGTAACACAAAATCAGCCTGGATGCCAGAAATGGCAACCGATCAGAGGCATCTGCAAAATCATTCCCATAAGGAACATTTTAATGTTATGTGTTGACAGAGGCATCTTTATTCATTTTCGTGCAGCAACCTACACCTAACAGTTTCTGACTGAACTAACATGGCCTACCTCTGAACCTCTTACCTTTATAGATCACCAAACATTCAGGGCACCACGCTCCTGCCTTCCTCAAAACAATGCACTCATTTATCCTCACATAATCATTCATTAAATTAATTTCTGGTTATGTTGTCATATGATGACTTCTGATCTACTCATTCCCACCAGGGGAGTTGGACCCCAACTCCATTGAAGACTTCAGGTCACATATGGGCAGTCCCTTTGTGTATTCTAGTTCAGGATGAATTTGTCCTTCACATGAGTGCTTTGACCTTGGCAAGAGACCTCACGGAACAGAATGTTTCAGTTCATCGCTGAGTGCATGCCCAATTAGGTCCATGGCGGAACAAGTGGTGCAATGTCAATAGCATCAGGGAAAATCTAAAAGGTCTGCTAAAGGAAAAGCATAAGGTGAATGAGTATTAACTTAATACGGTGTGGTTAACTTTATTCAGTTCATAGGTATTGTCCACTTGCAATTTCATTGTTTTAATTTGCCTTATTTGTATTTACCTTTTCATTTACTATTAGTGTTTTCTGTCACTCACTTCTTTTTCTCCCTCTCTCTCTCGCCAACTCTCTCTTTATCCCCCTCTTTCTCCCAATCGTTCTTTCTCTGTCTCTGTCTCTTCCTCACTCACCCTATATTTCCATAATCTAAACTGGGTCCGCTCTCCATTGCTTGCAGTAATGGCTATTGGCCACAATCACAGTAGGCATTGGTAGGGCAACCTAACAATAATATCCCTTCAATAAAGTTTTATTAGTGCATTTCAATAGCTTTATGCATGAGGATATGTCATGCTGTTCTGACAATGTATGTTATTAATTGAAAATTCCTCTTTTAATATATATAAATGAAATATAGCTTTCCTTGATATGATATGATATGATATGATGTGATATGATATGATAGGTTATTTATAACGTGCTTAATACCCAGAGGTTTCTAAGCGCAGACCCAGAGATCAAACCTGTGATGCTCCGTGTCATCTTGCTTCCAAGGCGAGCACTTTGCTGCTGAGCTATCCTCCCGAACACAACAGGCCTTTAACAAACATACTTTTTCAGTGCACATTGAACACTGCAATATGGGGATGCATGGTGTGGCTGAATTACCTGGGATATTAGAATCAATGTGTGAGGCCCCACTTAGCCACTCATAATATCCACAGAACCTGCCCTGCGACCTGGACCATTGTCCCCTATGTCCCTCATAATGGGACTGTGATATACTGTCCATGGCTTGCAGATATGGACAGTGACTGAAATCTCTGGGGCATGGGCTTCAGCAATGCTGCAGAAACTGCCAAGTAACCTACAGTAGACTTTACCTTGGCCTTCATCCTGGCCATGTGGCAACTGTACCCCAATAGAACCTTGGGACACATTTCATCGCTTGCAGGCATGACCAAAGGTCACAATCCCTGAAACATGGCCTCCAGTCATGTTGCCGGACCCGTCAAGCAATGCAGAGTATGATTTAGGGAATGCCTGCAGCCAGCCCCAGGGGACACGTTAATCCCATATCCCATGCCTGTCAGCTATGGTCAGTGGCTAGATTGTCCAACATCCCTCAGGCACCAAAATTATATCACTACTTTGTGTACCTAATTTTTCCCAAAATAAAATAAAACACATGTTTTAAAGCATGCTTCTGGAGGCCACTGCTCCTTGCACACATTTGGTGAACTTCTGCCCAGTAGTTCAGGCTATAGGCACAACACAAATGTGTTTAATGCAAATTGTAATTTCTGAAAAGTTGAGACCCACTGTAACTTGCCCTGCCCACCCGCAAAAGACAATTTTCACAAAGAATTCATGGGTCTATTGTTTGGGAATTTTGTTTGACATATTCGCTGAACAACAGAAAAGTTATTTTTGATATGTATATTTATATTCAGTGAATTAAATACAGTTACAGAACAGTTAAGCTGAATACATTCAGTACAACCAAACCCTTGAAATTTATTGAAACTCCAACCACGCTGAATCTACCAGAAAAACGGTTTTCAAATGCTTCATCTTACTTTCTTGCACACGTGATCTGCTTTGCAGTTGATATCACACATGATGCCATAAGTGATGTCACATGTGAAATCATCAGTGATGCCATTTGTGATTTCATCAATGTGCTTAAGGGCCACACACTGTGGTGATCATAGTTAAGGAAGCACAGATTTAGAACCTGCCACATTTTTGGGCTTTTGTGGCATTAAATCAGCACCTTAACTTCACTTCAACTAAAGGTTTTTATTTGAATTTCAAGGTTTTCGTTGCATCATAACGGTACACATTAATCTCACTTCAACTAAAGTTTTTTAACAGATTATCAAAGGTTTTGTTCCACTGAACGTATTCACCTTCTGTCCCTTAACTAAAGTTGTATTCACTGAATTTCAAGGGTTTTGTTATTCTATACCTCCAACCACCTGTAATTCTGTCTTTTCTCTCATAACATACCTAGTCTCATACCATTTCTTAATATCTGTTCTTTTGCTAGGCAACATCGGATTTATAAAGTCTTTAATTGTTGTGTTTCCACTAGATAAGATGGGATTAGTAATGGGTTACTGTGACAAAGAAGAGCAAGCTGAGGCGAGTTGGGGAATTTGTTAAGGAATATTGATATTGTGTAGTTAAGTTCTGTGACAAAGAAGAGTGAAGTGGTTGTTAGGAATTGTGACATAGAATAGTGAGGTGGGGTTGTTGAGGGCTGTAATGAGGAATTGCAAGGTGTGATTAGAGGAGGACTATCACGAGGAAGACTGAGTTGGTACACAAATATACTTTGCACATTTTAAACACAGAACTCCTTATAAGGACTACCTATAAATATGAATGTTTTTGTTCTCCAAAATAATACTATGAACAAAGAAAGTACTGGGATGTGGAAGATGGAAGTGCTGATGTGAGATCTAAATTGATGAACAATGTCTGTGTCTTTGCCTATTGAGATCGAGAATTAAGAAAAGGAAATACATGAAGACACTATAGGTCCGATTCATGGAATATTTGCCTGGTTCAAAGGCAATTTGCACTGTTGAAAAGTGACTTTGCACTGCCGACACAACCCTGATTCATGGAGCTATGCAAGGCATATTTTTGCCGGACAAAGTCCGGGCAAACTCATTTTGTACTTCAAAAATGACTATGCACTGACTTTGCCCGGACTTTGCACTGATAAAATACACTGTGCCATTAATCAGGGTTTGTGTCTGCAATGCAAAATCACTTTTCAGCAGTGCAAAATCACTTTGAATCAGGCAAATATTCCATGAATCGGGTCCAATGTTAATTGAGAAGTTATAATATTAAGTAATATTCAGGCGATACTGAGACGAGGATGACTACATTGAACAACTATGCAGATCGAGAACCACATGTACACCCAATGAAATAAAAACGGCATCTTAATCTTCCACTAACTTTATTTTATGTCAAAGGAGAATACAAACACTATAAAAACATTGATAATTGTACTCTCTTTTGGAGAATGTTCAAGAAAAACAGTGAAAATAACCCACTATTTTCTTTTCGATTTGCGATTCCGCGTTACAAATATTCTGCAAAAGGATTGGACTGAGGGCACATGAAGAGTATGATGTCCAACAGCTGATTGGTTTATAGACAAATGGTTCCATGTTCTTTTGCCAATTTACCAACACTAAATACTTTTGCTACTTTAAATTTTTCCATTTGGGCAGGTTCTCCCCCATGCCCTCCTCCCCCTGTGTTACTGCCCCTTCCCCCAAACCCTTCCCTCTATTCTATTTACTTCCTCCCCCACAATTACCTACAATATTTGATGAAAATTCGAAGTAATTCATTTGTGGTAAAGTACCTAATTACTGTCGGCAAAAGAATGGATTCCAGACAAACAGATCACATATATGTATACTGCAGAAATCCCTACATTTCCTCATGCTTTGGGAACAAATTCAGCAAGACACAGTGAACACTTTGTCTGCCAAATGTTCTCATTGCCACTATTCCCTATCCAAACCTTTTCCCTTTGTGTTTTCCCTTTGTTTTACATGGTTTTCTGCCTGTTTTGATTCAATTTTTAAGGATGATTTGATCCTTTTTCTGGAGATTGTGACACAACATCCTGAGGCACTCTCAAGAAATGAAGAGATTGACCATGTCACTGTTCCTGAATATCCAGAAAATGCCGATTGTGTAGAGCAGCAAGCTTCACCCAGGATATACCGCAAGCATGAGCATCACAATTTCCTTGTGCTGGCAATAATTGAAGGTTACTAAAGACACTCCACTGATAGACGTTGAGAAGGAAAAGTGTACATTTAGCAGCAAGGTTAGATGAAGAGGATTTTCCACGGTTCCGGCACAAAGCCTGGG
This sequence comes from Ambystoma mexicanum, assembly GCF_040938575.1. NCBI lineage: Eukaryota > Metazoa > Chordata > Amphibia > Caudata > Ambystomatidae > Ambystoma > Ambystoma mexicanum. The sequence goes on from NC_090930.1 coordinate 368,902,278, forward strand.
CACCACAGTGTCCGTAAACCACCTGATCCTTTACCACTGGCAGCCAGTGGGTGAATGTTTCAGGAGCAGGAGCATGTTGCTATGCCCTGCAACCCACCGCCGAAACTGCAATACCACAGGAGGAATCAGGACCATCATTATCAACTGTGTTATCTGCTGGACCTCTCCCATTGACTACATCTGGCACCAATGATGGGAGTGTCACCTCTGCTGTCCCAGCGTTGAACCCTCCACCCCAATTCAGCTCTCAGTAGGTGGTGTTTTCACCTGCAGCAAGTGCTATATGGCAATAGCACTAAATGTAACAACTTTTGAAGCAATTGAGGATGCCCGAGTGGAGCATAGGTGAAATTGCCACTACTTTTTTTTTGTTTGTTGAGAGTATTTTTACACCCCTTTTCAGGTGTATTTGCACCAGACTGCTAATAAAAAATTTAAAAAATTTTAAAAAATAGAAATATTGAAATAGAAATAAAATAATGTTCTGCTTTCCACCTATTTTTCCTATATCCACTTCCTCCCATCAATTTCTTAACCTGACAACGGTTCTTTTCAGGGAGTTGGGTTTAATATTAAGCACCACGACATTGGGCTAACTCTACTGGTAACCGCCTGCTTCCCAAATTAAAGGCCCAATAGAAACAAGGGTCACATAATGCAGGCATTGGTACCGTTACTGGCAGTGTCAATCCTGCCACCACAGATTAAATTGCAAGGTCATATATTTTTCTAATTTAGCACTTACCATAATGCAGATGCTAAGGATGTTTAATTGGGGGAAAAACACAACAACCTTGTGTCACAATTCAGTGTTACACCCTACTTCCGAAAATCCATCCACTAGATCGAGAATCACCTTTTTAACACTGTATAATCTTCATTAGTTACATCTAACATATTGAGAAATCATGCAAAATAATGTGCATTTATCTCTGTTCCCACTGCTTCTTTCCCAAAACTGACAACACTAACATAGCTCATGTATACCCCTTGCATCCCCCCCTTAAACAAATCAAACATTAAACAAACCTAAAATCAATTTTTACAACTTCCCGACTTTTATAACCACTCCAAAGACAACACTGAATCGACAAACGTCCCTTCAGAGCATGTGAAAATCTCACCTAATCAAAGCAAAACAGAATGTAACCATGTCTCTGCCATGAACGTGTCTCAGGGCACACTTCGTATTCACAAAGCAAAGTTAAATGAAACAGTTTTCAATCTCAATACACATTTTAATTTGGAAAAAAACATAGATATATACTTTTTGAAATACATATATTTACTTGAAACATTGATCTAATTAGCACCCATACTCAATACTCCCAAATTACCACCATTTAAGTCATTTTAGGGCACCTTTCAATGTGAGTTTGGAACTTAATTCTCAAATCGTGTTATGGCTGCCTTTCAGAACTGAAAACATTTTGCAACAACAATGCATGATAGGAGATAAAACAAACTTTTTAGCCAAAAGAGCAACCTGCACACCGCCAAATGAAAAAAAAAAAAAAACACTGGGTGGTTCTGCACTAAAACAAGAAATCATTTCCTTCAAACGCTTTGTGTCTGACTTGTTTTGTATTTGGAGCAAATTCGTTCTGCGGTTTTGGCTGTGAGCATGAGCAAAAAGTGGACATTTTCCGCATAGGGAAATGAATGGAAAATTTAAAAACACACCCTTTTTTGACCCTTTATATCTTTTGAACCATAACATGGATTTGCACGAAACTTTCCAGAAGGTACATTTAAGGGAAATCCTTTCACAGTTGTTAATTCTGTTGCAGAATGGGTTAAAGATGCTGAGTAATCTTTCAGAGGGTATTCAACTCTGGATTGGTTGTGACAAACAGTGGCTCTGAATTGACGCCCCTTTTTCTCTGTGTTTCAGGAGGTTTCCATGGATTTCACTGTATACATTCATTTATTTATTTATTTATTTGCATTTGTATAGCGCACTTGCAGCCAAGTGGCATCGAGGCGCTGTTACAAGAAGTTGTTGGACTTATGATTCAGAGAATATACAGGTGACCAGAGGTCTCTTGGTTACACAGATACAGGCAAAGATAGCAAGATGCATGATAAGAATGATACAGATACATAATGATGTAAGGTGCATTTCATACAAAGAGCTTGGTTTTAATGGCTTTGCGGAAGGCTTGGTGGGACTCAATCATTCTTACGTGAGATGGCAGTGTGTTCCAGTGCGTGGCTGCCTGGGTGGGAAAACTGGAGCCACCGGCGTGCACCTTGCACGTTTTAGGCGTGACAATCGTGTTGCAGTAGCACTTTACTAAGGGTCTTGTCGCAGTGTGCTTGGCGATTCTGTGGGTCAGGTAGGGAGGAGCAAGTTCATGTAGGAATTTGCGAGTGAGGGCGAGTGTTTTGAAGACAATTCTCTCTTTAACAGGGAGCCAGTGGGCCTGTCTTCTGATTTCTGAGATGTGGTCTCTTCTTGCTGTACCTGTGCCTGCCCTAAGTGCATTATTTTGGACTAGCTGAAGTTTGGCAAGGTTTTTATTGGAGGTCCCAACGAGAAGGGCATTGCAGTAATCAAGCCTTGATCCGATTATTGCCCTGGCAATGGTGAGGCAATTCTGGCGTGACAGGAAGGGCCTGGCGGCATTGAGAACTTTAGAATAGTAGGCTGAGGAGGAGGCGATGGTATTGACCTGTCCATCCATGGACAGATCGGAGTCCAGGTAGACTCTGAATGTCTTCACGTGGTTGGAGACCTTGATGTGAATGTTTTCAATAGTGAAAGAAGTGCACTGATCACCGAGGTTACCCATGCTGGAGGGTGACCCTATGAGGAGGAGTTTGTTTTTTTCACTGTTGAGGCAGAGCCAGTTATCTGCATTCCCTGATTGGATAGTGGAATAGATGGTGGTGAGGGTTTTGGTATCCACTAGGTAATCACCTGTGAGTGGGATGAGTACCTGTGTGTCATCTGCATAGTTTGTATATGAAATACCCAGGGAATCAAGGATGCTGAACAGAGGCCTTGCGAAGAGGTTGTAGAGCGTGGGCGCGATACATGATCCCTGTGGAACACCGCAAGCGATGTGGTTGGGAGTGGCAGAGGCTGAGTCAGAAAATACTTTCATGGCCCTTTCTTGGAGAAAGAATGTGATCCATTGACAGGCTTTGGGGGAGAAGTTAGCTAGGGTGGCTAGATGGTGGCACAGGGTATTGTGGTCCACCAAGTCAAAAGCAGCGGATAGATCCAGGAGCAGTAGGAGAGCAGGTTTGCCTGCATCTCTAAGATCGTCCATTTGGTTCTTTAAATCCAGGAGAGCCGTTTGGGTACCGTGTCATGGGCGGAAGCCAGATTGGCTAGGGTGATGTTGGTTTTGTAAGATTTGGAGATGGCTTTTAACACATTTTTGATGGCTTCAGATGGGTTGGCTTTCCATGCGGAAAGGACAATCCTCTTCTGCGCACGTTGGTCAAGGAGTTCTTTGGAGAACCAAGAGTTAGAGTCTTTAGCTTTCTTGGCTTTTTTGAGGGTCAGTGGAGCAATGGCGTCCACTGCTAGGGTGATGACATCTTTGAAGGTGCTAGCTAAGGTTTCTGGGTTGTTGGAAAATGGGGCCTGCAGGGCCGGGTTGAGAAGGTAGGGTGCTAAGTTCTCAACTGTGAGTTGGCGTGAGCTCCTAGCGGGAGTAGCCGGGCATGGGGGGGAGGTGAAAGGGGCCCTCTTTTGGTACTAAGGTTCAATTGGATGTAGTGGTGGTTAGACCGTGGGATGGTGGTGTTGGCGGTGATTAGTATGGAGCAGTTATGGTGACTGATCCAGTCGGGGGTGCACCCTTTGAGGTGGGGAGGGTCAGAGATAGATTGTGCAAAGCCCAGGGTGGATTGGGCATTCTTGAGTGATTTGTCATGGGAATCCTTGGGGTCGTTGAGCCCTAGGTTGAGGTCACCCAAGAGTATGACCTGGGAGGTTTTTTTGATGTTGTCGGACAGTGCGAGGATGAGGGTGTCGTGGAAGTCAGTGCATGGTCCTGGAGGTCTGTAAACGATGTGCATAGTTATTGTGCAGTTAGGGGAGATATTCATTTTTAGTGGGAGGTAGTCACTATTGTTGTCAAGTTGCCCTGCCACTTCTCTGATGGCAAGAGTTTCCCTGGCAATGATGGCCACGCCTCCACCTCTCTGAGAGGTGCAGTCTTTCCTGAAGATGGAGTACCCAGATGGAATAGCCAGAGATAGTGCCGGGCCCGATCTTTCGTTGAGCTAGGTTTCTGTAAGAATTAGGAGATCAAGGTTGTCCTTAATGATCAGGTTGTTGATGTCGAGGGCGTGGGCAGGTACGGAGCGGGCATTGAGCAGGGCACAGCTGAGCATGTGAGCCATAGGGAATGTAGAGGTGGGTGGCCTGGTGGGTGTGGTTAGTAGCTCAGGCATGGCGGGTAGTATGGAATCAGCAATGGTCATGGGGAAGCAGCATGAGCATTTAGTATGGAAACAACACTGGCCATGGCAGGCAATGCAGTATCAACTTTGGTCATGGGGCAGCAGCATGAGCATTTAGCATGGAAACAACACTGGGCATGGCAGGCAATGCAGTATGAACTTTGGTCATGGGGGCAGCAGCATGAGCATTTAGCATGGAAACAACACTGGGCATGTCAGGAAATGCAGTATCAACTTTGGTCATCGGGGCAGCAGCATGAGCATTAAGCATTAGTATGGAAACAACACTAGGCATAGTCATGGGTGGTAGTGCAGAGTCAATGTTGGTATAGGGCTTTTTGTTTGTAGCGGCCGTGGGAGCTGGGTTGGTGGTAAGAGTATCAAAGAACTCAGGTGGAGTGGCTACATTGTTCAAGGCTGTCAATCAAGTATTTGTAGTCATTGATTATGAAATATGACCTCAAAACATGTATGCATTTATCTGGATCCCTTTGTTCTTGCAAATCTGGCTGTGGCTGAATATTGTGGCATGCTTTGTGCACATTCGGTGGAAGCTTTTACTCTTCAAATAGCTGCCCTACTATTTTGGGATTTACTGTGGTCTGCAGCTGGACATATTTTTATGTTACAGTGGTGTCAAGAACATGTTCTCTTCTAGGAGAGCAGGCAAGCTTGATGTTTACAGTTGGGTTAACAAAGTTGCAAGAGAGGCTAATGGGGCCAAAGTACCATTAATGCCTGTGTGGATGGGACAAGTCAGACTTAAGCTTGCTGTAAGATAACAAAGGTGGTTCAGAATGCAACCCTACTCATGACATTCTTCACATCTGGTTTTGAATACAGGATGTATTCAGATTGCTGGAGTGTATGATTGTCAGTGGGGAGTGAGGATGTGTACATGCAACTTTTGCCAGAAGAAAGTTCAGCAAGTTAACCAATGAAGGGGTATCCCAAGAACCTCATCATTGATCAAGCACTGCATGTTGTAGCACAACTATGTGTACATATCACAGTGACAATAGAAACAAGGGATTGGAAAATGACACTCTACGTCATTACCAGACACTCTTTAACAAGTGACTCAACCCTCCCCTGCCACTTGGCTCGCCTAAACATCTTCCCAACAGCACATGACTGGTCCAACACAGCCTCACTCATTGTCACCAATGACTATCAGGGCACCTTAACCACCCGTAGCAATGCAGCCACCTGATTGTGGTGTGGGATTCAGAGGGTGGCTCCATTGTGAAAGGACGTTCAGTCATGGCTAATGAGGAATGCAGACAAGCACTGCCCATATTGACTGTCCTCTATCAGTCTGTGGATGGTGGATCAAATTGCAGGGGTTGGCAATGCCACCTCTAATGTGTTCCCTCTTAGGGTGGTAATGAAAGGCTTCAGTACACCAAGGCAAATGCGTGCATGGAAAAGGGATGTAATCAACTGGTAAGTTAGTGTGCAGAGCAAATGCATTTGATAAATACCATTAGATGCCCAGTTCCTAGGTCTGCTGCCCCAAAACACAAAAGGCCAGTAAGAGATTTATAAGGATAGATTTATGAAAGAAATGACTTTGGGTAGATTGTGTTGGTAGGAACAGTTGTTGTGGCCAAGCTATTACAGGCCAACAGTGGTTGAGGTCAACTCATGTACCAGTGTCATTTAGGGCTGACCCAACCGCACCCCTGCATACTATATCCCCCCATGCTTCTTTGCAGTGTTTGCCATTCCTTTAGAGTGCATACACTTTGTCATATGGTTGTCATAACCAGTAGACGTGTGTGTACTTCTGATCTCTTTCAGAACCTGGATTTTGGATTTAATGGTGTTCATGAGTCTGAATGTGCATATACAATGTGCGGTGGATGCATGGAAGATTGCACATATATTCACGAGCCGTGACTTGCCATTGCAAGGTGAATCATTTTGAACATTGAATTGTGCCATGTCTGGAAAGTTCCAAATGGACCAGTTTTCCCATTATGACCAGCACGTGCTTGTTGTATTTGTATTGCTGGATTATATGCTATAGTGGCTGTTTGGAAGCAGGTATCACTGGTTCACCAAAGACCATGATATTCTTGTATTATTCAACAAGGAATTTCAGTTTCTGAAGGAGGGCATTTAGGTGGATACAACTTGGAATTCAAAGCATGAATATTCCTTCAGTTTACCTTAGGGGACTCACTTTTGCAAATGCTCACGAAGCAGTGTACAATAGATATACATCAAGCTGCATACTGTGCTGCTTCAAAACACAGTTTCCCCAAGCTGTTTTTTAATGTGATAGATTGAGACAGCATTTGTTTGACACAATATTCTGCCAATGGATAATTCTCTTCTAGCTTCTCATGCCCAAAGTATTTCAAAGTATTGTCATAATTTGGCAATATGCCTGGACAACGATTTCACGTAATGCCATGGCCTGAATTGTAAGACTTTAAATTCGGCAACAGATGCAATGTCATGCAGCTTCGACTTTCTAACAAGGGAGCGGGAAAACATAGTGTAAACATTTCTTCAACACAGTCTCCATTGCTCTAGTCATCAACACCTTTTTCCATGCATCATTGATTCCCAGTGTTGCTCAACTAAATTGGGGATGACCTCTTTCAGCCGAGTAGCAATGCATTGTGCTTGGCAAGCATTACAGATGGTTCGTCTGAGGCAAACATGACCATTTTCTGAAGACCCATCTTATTTGCATAGTAGAACTCGGTCTATGCTCTGGTAGTTGTCTTTGCATTATAATGGAAAGTTCAACAATTGCACCGTGTGCTCTGTTGAGTTTGCAGGCTTTAATTTTAAGTACAAGATGGACATTTTGCCCACTGAAATGCCTGCGCTTCATCGATTATCACAGCATGATAAGGTGCACTGCCAATACCAGCCAGGCTTTTCGAGCATATTACACTGTTGATTGAATCTTGCTGTCTAGTATCATGACATACTGAGCACGATGATCGTGGATTTCCTGCATGGAAATCATTACATTGTTCATTCGGACAGCTAGCATAACATTGTTTACGAGGATCCGATTCTCTTCTGGCTGGAAACTTTGGCACGTAGACACATCCAACCTTGTTGCTTGGTCAGTGGCAGTTTCTTGTAACATGGTTCGCAGCATTTCCATTTCTCAGATGCGTGGATCTTGATACCAGTGTGACACTTTGCGTAGTCTGGTTCACAGGCACCTTGCCATTTTCTGTCTATAAGAAAATGTCCAACTATGTTTGCCTGTGCACACACTTTGCAGAGAAGGCCCTCTCAGACTGCTGCTTCCTCAAATCCATGTGCTTTTCAGTTTTGGATTCCTGCAATGGCTGAACTACTATTAACATCAAGCACATAGTGTCAGTGTAGATGAAATTGATAGGAGCAGATTCAGATGGAAAACCTCCTACAGGACAAATCGCTGTTTTCTCAATTGCATGGACTATTCAGTTTTGCATTCTTGCACTGGAAAAAGTAATATTAAATAGTTAGGATAAAGTTCAGATCTCAAACGTCCCTGCTACACACAAAGCATCGCCCAACAGCCATAGTATATAATTATCCTCTACTGCTCGCCACATTATAATCTTCACATGCCAGTAAGCAAAGCCTGAAACAGAGAACATGCATTCATATCATGAACACAAGATATATAACTGCATGCAAGGTATTCCTCTGAACAACTACACCATAATTAGCTGTCTTGTGTGCACTTTTTAATCCAACCAATCCTTTGAAAAAGCACGTCATTGTCAGTACAATTGAAATGGAGCAAATTAACCAATGTTTTTGTAAGACCTGAATCGATGCTGTGGGCAACAATGTTAGCATTTATGACACAAATGGGCTACATTCAAAATGAAGTCAATCGAGAGAAAAACAACCAGTGTAAGATCAAATTGTCTGCCTGCATTCTTTGCCTCCACTTCCATGGCATCCCCTACGATGCTATGAGTGGACAAAGAAGAAGTCTAGATAGGTGAGTATGAAGGGTGAACTTGTACTGATTGTTTAAAATGGTCTGTGGCTTCAGCAATACAGGATCACTGAACCCCCAATTTGATAGGGGAGACTGAGGTATTGAAGCAGTCGTCATGAGTGAGAGAAGTTGGAGGGCCCAGTGAAAAGTCCCTGGAAAGTAGAAGCACAGAGGAAAGGGTGGCAGGGCCTCATTTGAACACCTGTATGGAAGCAGGTGAGACAAGGCCTCCAGCTGATGAACCCACAGAGGAAAGGGAGGCAAGTCCTCATGTGGATGTTCCCAAAGTGGAAGTGTAGGCAGGGTATCACATGGACACTTCCACATAGGAGGGTAGGAAAGGACTCATGTGAAGCAATTGAGGAAGATGAGGAGCAGGAATGTTGTGTTATATTAGGTGGTCACACTCAACTCAGGAAGTTCCTTTCCCCCCCAAGCAAGGTAGCTCGCACCCAGATCGCTAATACAGATTCAACTTTAGTGACACCTCCAACCCATCTCGCACCAACCTCAACAAATACTCTATGTCACCAATGGATTAGGAACCAGGCCAGTGTATAGTAAGAATATGTATATGTATTTAAGGTTTGACAAAGAAGACTAGCAACCAACATCAACCACCACTGCCGTGTTACTATACAATATCACAACTCTGAATTACTTTCCGTTATTAAAACAACACAGGTAGAATTTGGAAATATGCAGTCAAAACATACATCAGATTTAATTTCAAATTAACCAATAGAAAACATTCACAATACAATGGAACACACATTCAAAGGACAGGCAGTGCTTTGGGATTCTGGAGGCAAGGGATTCAATGGGAAATGTGGTTTTGCAACACACATACATATGAGATGTAGGACTTTGTAAATCCGACTTTGGAATCACTGTGAATACATGGGAAAATGTGTTTGACACCCTCTACATTCACTTGCATAGCAACATTTTTGGGGTACTTATTTTGGAATTATGTACCCATCGGTACAGAAGACAGGGGTTTCAGAAAGGTAGAGACACCCATGTACTTTATTGTCTATACCAGCACTAACACACTGGACATGAACTTTGTTTGTTTCAAATTCTAACAACATGCATACTGTAATTTTCTATATGGGAATTAATTGATTTAACTTCAATTCAATCTACTAAGGATCTACTCAGCTTCCCCCACCCCACAATTTATTGGGAAGGATTAAGGTGGGCTGCTCACAACACAATTCAATTTAAATGGATAGGGTGATTTTCTATAGTGGAATGTTACCATTGGAGTTACCATGGTGTGCATTGTAGCAACATCGCCGGCCTCGCCATAGAAGGGCATACTTGCCTGACCCTGTCCCAAGAAGGTGCCTGACTCCCGCATGCCGGGCGCCGTGCGGCATGATAACGAGGCTGAACCTCATTTGCAGCTGATTTGAAATCGAAACATCAGCTGGTAGGCGGAGTCGCCGGTGGCCAGCCATGCAGGCCATACAAAGGCCCTGTTTTGCGCCTGTGCCCCCCCATTACATCCATCCTTGCAGAGGGTAGAGGGCAGGAGCCCCATCCCAGAAGCTGCTCCATGCACATGGAGTGCATTGTAGCAACATCGCCGGCATCGCCGTAGAAGGGCATGCTTGCCTGACCCTGTCCCAAGATGGTGCCTGACTCCCGTATGCCAGGTGCCACACTGCACGATAACGAGGCTGAACCTCATTTGCAGCTGATTTGAAATAGAAACATCCGCCGGTAGGTGAAGTCGCCGGTGGTCAGCAACGAAGGACACACAAAGGCCCTGTTTTGCGCCTGTGTCCCCCCATTACATCCATCCTTGCAGAGGGTAGAGGGCAGGAGCCCCCCATCCCAGAAGCTGCTCCATTCACATGGAGTGCATTGTAGCAACATCGCTGGCATCGCCGTAGAAGGGCATGCTTGCATGACCCTGTCGCAAGATGGTGCCTGACTCCCGCATGCCAGGCACCGCGCGGCACGATAACCAGGCTGAACCTCGTTTGCAGCTAATTTGAAATCGAAACATCCGCCGGTAGGTGGAGTGCCGGTGGCCAGCCACAAAGGCCACACAAAGGCCCTGTTTTGCGCCTGTTCGGCGCATGGGAGGCGCGGCATGGCCCATTCCTTTCTTCCTGTTTTCCAAAGATGCCTCAAAAGAAGCCATGCCCTCCTCTATGATGGGCCCCCACCACCACGGTAAGCCTTGGGGCTTTATTTTGCATCTTTAGCAGGGAAGCTAAAAATCTGCAAAAATTGAGATTTACCATCCACTTTCCACTTAATGATAAACTGCCTTTCTGTAACGCTTTTTGCACTTCGGCGAGCGGTGCAGATTTGACTTTGCCCACTATCCTGCAGTTTATACAGTCCCAAAGCATGAGGTTCGCCATTCCATGATGGCCACTCTGCTTCACTAAGGTGCTCCTCACCTGTGTTGAAACCAGCCTCTACATGGCTGCTCATGATTGCCCACTACAGTTCAACAGGGAGCTATAACATGCTATCCCTTTCGCCTAGCCAGTGATCTGGTCAGCTTGTAAGTCTATATGATTGCTGCATTCCAGTTACCCACTTCCCACAAACCTCACAACCAAAATACCACACCTACCATGCCCTCCAACCAGTCACACGTTTCACCTGGTGCATCCTACGTCACCATATATTCACTATCTAATTCAGTAATAGTACTAGTTATTTTATGTTTGTTATCATATGATCCTACACACGCCTAACTGCATTTCTTCTGCTTATGCCTCTGCCCTTGCTTTTGCCTTTGTTGCCTGCACTGTGCCTATGCCATTTGAAATGTAATCATTATAGACCATCGTGCCTATGCTACTTGAACCTTAGTCACTGCAGCCCATTATGCCTATGCTGAACTTTGCCCATTGTGCCTTTGTATAACTTAGTCACTGCAGCCCACTGTGCCTATGCTGACCTTTGCCCACTGTGCCATTGTGTAACTTAGTCTTTGTAGCCCACTGTGCCTATGCTACTTAAACTTTAGTCACTGCAGCCCATTATGCCTATGCTGAACCTTGCCCATTGTGCCTTTGTGTATCTTAGTCACTGCAGCCCATTGTGCCTATGCTGAACTTTTCCCGCTGTGCCATTGTGTAACTTAGTCTTTGTAGTCCACTGTGCTTATGCTATGTGAACCTTAGTCTTTGTAGCCCATTGAGCTTATGCTACTTGAACCTTAGCCATTGTAGTCAACTGTGCCTATGCTACTTAAACCCTAGTCACTGCAGCCCATTGTGCCTATGCTGAACTTTGCCCGCTGTGCTTATGTGTAATTTAGTTATTGTAGCCCATGGAGCCTATGCTGAACCTTGCCCACTGTGCCTTTGTGTAACCTAGTCATTGTACCCCATTGTGCCTATGCTATTCGAAACCTTAGTCACTGCAGCCCATTGTGCCTATGCTGAACGTTGCCCACTGTGCCATTGTGTAACTTAGTCTTTGTAGCCCACTGTGCTTATTCTACTTGAACTTTAGTCACTGTAGCCCATTGTGCCCATTTGAAGTAGCCTTTCCAGCTTACTGTGCTTATTGGAACTTAGCTTCCACATCATTTGTAGCACACCCTGTATCGTGCTCTTGTACTTACTCCTCCTAATTATCTTCCACCAGAGAGAGGACGGTAGCTTCCCCACAACATTCACGAGAGCCCTAAACAATTCTTCCATGACCTCCCTAGCTACCGGTACCACTATGGAACACCCAGATCTGAGCCCCTCAATTGAGTTTCCTAGTAACCCATGTAGTCTACTCATCAGAAACTCCAGGCTACGAGCTAGACTCTCGAGACTTCATGAGCTCCTGACTAGAACCCTACCTCCCACCAACAAAAGATCTAAAATCCAGAAGTCAAATATCATCCATCTCAATAGCCTGAGACCTCTCCCCACCCTTACCAAAACAAAACCGTCTCATCCGACTGCCTCCCCCGCAAAGGAGGACTAATAAATGCCAGATCCCTGACAGCACATGCCACAGACATCTGCGATTTGATAGTGCTCGATAACTTGGACTTCCTTGCTATCACAGAGTCTTGGCTGCATGACGCAGCAGGACCCCTACTCTCCCTAGCAATCTCGGACGACTATACAATATTCAGGCAAGCCAGAGCCAATATGCGCGGTGGCGGCATTGCTATCATCGCAAAGACCAGCTTAGGTATGAGAATTATGCCTACCATAGCATCCGATTCATGCAAAACGCTCACCATAAAACTTCCATTAGCTAACTCCCAAACACTGACTATCCACCTCATCTATAGACCAGCTGGACCCATGGGGACATTTGAGGAGGCCATCCACAACCTACTCTCTAACAACCTTAAAACCTCCTCCCAACTACTTGTCCTAGGGGACTTCAACTTGAGTTTCAATGACCCTCTAGATAAAAATGCCAACACCATTGCCAATTCTCTTTCCAACTTGGGTATAACGCAAACAACTCTAGAACCCACTCACAATTAAGGGAGAATCCTTGATTGGCTAGCAGACTACAACTGCACCCCCAATATCAAAGCCATTGTCCCTCAACCCTGGACAGACCATTTCTTCTTGTCATTGGAATTATCTACCTCCAGACCACCTCCACCAGTATCTATCATGGCCCGCCATGCCTAACAAGAAATAAAAAGAGCATCACCAGAGATATAGTGATCCCAGCGATTCTACACATCATTAAACTTTTAGAGGATCATTTATACCCAGAAACATTAGTCAACGAGTATAACAAAATTATGTTAACCACCCTTGATAACATCGCACCTCTGAAACTTAGACCAAGTAAACCTAAATCTCACCTAAATAAATGATTACCCCTGAACTAAAGGATCTGCGACTACTTAAGAGGAGTTGCGAAACAGCATGGAGGCTAATCCCTTCAAAAGATCATTAAATGAAATTAACAGAAATCTCTCCCAATATAAAAAAGAAATCCAATTTGGCCAAGCAGAACTCATTCAATAAGCGTATATCCAATGCTAATTCAAGCATGAGGGAACTGTTCACCATCCTCAAGGAACTAGAGTCACCCACCCCCATTCCGGATATATGCTCCAAAGATAAAACTTGGTGCTCTGATATTCAACAAGCCCAATCAAATACAATCTCCTTACTCCAAACGAAAATAGCCAAAAAGAAAGCCTCCCTCACACAACCATCCAAGACTCACAACCCAATTATAGACCGTACTCCAAAGGTACAGGACCCAGCTGCACGATTTATGTTCTCTAAAACTTCTATCCTTGAGGTGGAGAAAGTCATCCTCTCTCTCAAGCCATCAAATTGTCAGGGCGATACCTGCCCTGCCCAGCTCATAAAAGATTCTGCTAGGGATCTTTCCCCATTTTTTGCAAAAATTGTGAACTCCTCATTCACGTCCGGCACTGTGCCCACCAATCTAAAACAATCTTGGTTACTACCACTGCTCAAAAAGCAAATGCTAGACCCACTTATACCCACAAACTACGGTCCCATCATGACAGTCCCCTTTCTGCCTAAAATCATGGATAAGATTGCTTATAATCAAATCCAAAGTTTTCTGGAACAACACAAACTCTTAGGAGACCGCCAATCAGGATAACATCCCCAACACGGAACAGAGAATGTCCTCATTGATCTGAAGGCACAAATAGATGAACTAAGATAAAGGAAAAATGGCACTCCTCTTGCTTTTGGACCTTTCGGCGGCATTTGACCTCGTGGACTATGGGGTAATTAGCACCCATTTAGACTGGGCCGCACATTTCTCCAGAGAGACCATAACTTGGATTGAATCCTTTCTTAGCGATAGGACCATGAGGGTGTTTTCCCCATTGGCAGCGGCTGACCCAATCCCCATCCTGTGTGGAGTTCCTCAGGGCTCTTGTGTCTCCCTGACTCTATACAATATTTTTACTAAGCCCCTTTTTGAGGATCTGGACCTTCTAGGTATCGCCTACACTAACTATGCAGATGATACCCAGATTCTCCTCCCACTTTACGGGGATTATAATAAGGATTTGGCCTTGGTAAATAGGGTGTATTTCATCATCCAGGCATGGATGGCAACCCACAGTATATGCCTGAACGATGATAAAACAGAGTTTATCATCCTAGGGACTCATTCTAACCTCAAAAAACTAAGACAGGACTACACATCATTTGAAATTGATGGTAATATCATCAAGGTGTCTAAAGAAGTGAACACACTTGGCTTCTATATGGATGCCACTCTCTCTTTCGACAAACAGGTGAAGTCTTTGGCATCGGCCACCGCTTACACATGTAAGCTCATTAGAGCAGGCAAACACTTTCTCTCTGACAACAACTGCCTTATCTTAGCGAGAGCATGAATCCTCTCTAGGCTTGACTATTGTAATGCCATTTGCATTGGAGCCAATACATCCATCACCCATTGTATTCAAATATTACAAAATAACGCCCTGCGAGCTGCCCTCGGTGTGTCCAAAACATTGCATATTTCAAAGATCAGGCGGCAAAGCAACTGGCTGTCCACCCAAAATAAAATCCACTTAAAAGTAGCATCCCTTGTTCACAAAGCCCTGAACAATGCCGCACCGAGATATCTCACTAACAAACTCACAAAAAGAAACCATATATGCCCAGCTAGAACCTCAAATGTCAATAGCCTCATCATACCAAGGTTTAAGCTAACTAAGGTGGGGGCTAGCAGCTTCCTGTTCGAGCTGCCCAATTATGGAACTCACTGCCCCACCCTCTACGTGAGGTGCAGCCCTTTCCGAAATTCAGATCCAACTACATTAATCTGCTGAGGTCTGCCAATGATTAGCCCATTAGCACCTACTCATCACCACAAGACCCTAGTATAGACATATTACTATCCTGCTTTCTATTGCTCTTATAGACCTCCTCACTCTGCCCACCTGGCTGATGAGCTAATGTCCATTTAGTGCCTGTACATATACTCTCCTTATTGTACTTTGTACTCATTATGCCTGTTTGTAAACTGCAATTGCTGTCTACCTGTAATTTATTGTATTTTGTATTTTGTACTCTGTATGTAACCCATGACCCTACCCTGTAACTTAAGCTTCGCATTTTCTGTACTGCTGCGCCCGGCTACCTTTGGGTTTGGTGCGCATTATAAGTGAATAAAACAAACAAACAAACAATGTTACCAGTATCACCCTCTACCCGCGATGCAATATGGCTATTAAGGTTGGTGGTTCCCCCCACACTTTTAATGGCTTTTAGGATATCACTACTTATATGGGAGGATCTGGTCAGAGAAAAACAGCAGGGCTCCTCTGAGGACAGCACAGATCTAATCATCAAGGGTTTCAGTCAAGGATTTTCACCTGCACCCCAATTTCCTCAGCTCCTTTGAAGGGGTCCCAGCTAGCTTCTAGATTTCCCTGTCACTGTCTCCAATGCAAGGAGTGAGGCCTCTCTGCTAGTTCTTCCTCGCAAGAGTCTGGCAGCAGGCTCCCCCAGGAATAACGTGCAAAGCCTTGTTCTGATGCAGAATTGACCTCTTATAGTGCGGATGACACTCCTGCATGATCATAATTCCCACAGTATGGATTGTCTAGCACTCTCCCTTCACCTCCCACCTAGACACCCACTGGCTGCTGATAGGACCAGAAAATGGATGATATATATGATGTAGGCTGAGGGAGGAGAAGGATTTTTCATCTCAAAATGACAAGTGGGTTTTACCTTTTTGGGTTCTGAAAATCTAACAACATGGCAGCTATGCTAATTTTTCAGATAAGGACATGAATCTATACATTTTTGGATTCTACATTTTAGGGCGAGTCGGAAAATACCATTTTCTTTCTGGCACGCCCTAGGCAGAGCCATCATTTTTCACGGTTTGCTGCTGCACCGAAATAGGTAAAAATGGGACACCTCCCAATTCAAACATTCATTTCACGATCTAAATCTTCACCAATTTTCCAGTTCTTCATACTTATGAAAATGGCAGAATAACAATTTTGATCATAATTTACGTTATGTACATCACAATAATGTTGTTTTTACCTGATCACAACTTATGATATGATATGATATTTTATTTGTATCACGCTCGTACACAACTGTTTCAGAGCGCAAATAGGCAAGGGAGGGGAACAAGGGAGAACACAGCACAACATAAAAACGATCTTACTAGGCCCAGTGACATTGAGTACGCGCAAGTGCATGGGCAGGAAAAACGGAAAAAGTGCATGGAAGGGGGAGAGTGGAAAGTGCAGAAGCCGAGGAGCGCAGATAAATAAAATAAATATAAAATTGAGGCAAACTGTGGTAGTGCAGCCAGCAATTGGCAAGTGCTGTGTTTAAGGCAACAGACTGGGTAATTCTGAATAAGTGCAGAAAAAGAAGAAAAATGTGGGGGGCTGTATGGGTACAGATGCAGTCCCCAATGCCAGGAGGCAGTGCAGGAAGGTGGCAGGGTGAGCAGGTACCTGGGCCCAGGGGACAGAGGGTGGCCAGGTGCACAGTGCCAAGAGAGCAGATCAGCAGGGGAGAAGGGGAGCAAAGGCAGAAGCAAAGAGGAAGGTTTTGAGGTGCTTCTGGAACCGGAGATGGTTCTCCTCAAGTTTTGGAGTGGCAGAGAGGCTATTCCAGAGGGAGGCCCCAGCTGAAGATAGAATCTACCCCCAGCTCGTTTCTTTGAAAAACGACTGACCCTGAGGGAGTTGGAGGTAGAGGAGTGAAGAGCTCGAGAGGGGAGGTATTTGCGGAGGGATAGCTGAAGGTATTTTGGACCCAGGCCCCAGAAAGCCTTGTGGACAATGCAGAGGGTTTTGAATTCAATCCTTGCATCCACTCGGAGCCAATGGAGAGATTTCAAAGCTGGACAGATACGATCCCAGGGCTTGAGGGCAAGGACAAGTCTTGCAGTCCTGTTCTGGATAAGTTGTAGAGGGCAGAGAGTAGAGGCAGGTAGATTTAGAAAGAGGCTGTTACAATAGTAAAAAGCTAGAGAGAACCAGAGCTTGGGATACCATCAGCTTCTGGGGGAAGGAGAGGAAAGGCAGAATACCTCTGAGGAGGTGCAGTCGGAAGTTTGACATTTTAGAGACATCAGAGATATGGGCCGAGAAGGAAAGTGTGGCGTCAAAGATGAAGCCAAGGTTCTTAGCCTCACAGGTAGGGGTAGGAGGAGGGCCAAGGGAGGCCGGCCAGAGAGTGAGGGAAAAGGATGGCGATGGTGTGCCGATGAGGAGGATCTCCGTCTTGCTGGCATTCAGACAAAGATAATTGGCGGCACACCAATTTTAAAGGGCAGTTAGGCAGTCAGAGATGGGAGAGGGAGAGGAGGTGGCCGAGGGCAGCCGGAAAATGAGTTGAGTGTCATCAGCGTAGCACTGGAGATTTGAGCAGAAAATGGCAATGCAGTGAGCGAGAGTTGACAGGTATTGGTTGAAAATCCAGGGTGAGAGGTTAGACCCCTGGGGAACCCCACAGGTGGAGAGGAAGATAGATGATAGGAAAGACCCCAGTTGGACCTGGGAGGGTCGATCAGAGAGGAAAGAGGTCAGCCAGGCCAGAGCCTGATCAGTGATACCCAGATTATCACGAAGACGGTTGAGCATGATGATGTGGTTGATCATGTCGAAGGCAGAAGAGAGATCAAGAAGGATGAGGACAGAGGGAATGTTAGAATCAAGGTTGGAGAGCAGATCTTCACGGATATTGAGGAGAGCAGTTTCCGTGCTTCTGGCCGCTCTGAAGCCAGACTGGTGGTCATGGAGACAACCAACAGAATCTGAATGAAGGTTAAGCTGAGAGATGGCCAGCTTTTCCAGGAGTTTGCCCAGAAAGGGGGTAATGGAAATTGGGCGATAGTTTGCGGGACAGGAAAGTTCAGCTGTGGGTTTCTTGAGAAGAGGATGCACAAGGGAGCACTTCAGAGGGGTGGGGAAGGATCCTGAGGCAAGCAAGTGGTTGCAAAAATCAGCTAGGGCAGGAGCGAGGATGTCAATGTGGTCCTTGATGGTTTTGGAGGAACAGGGATGAACCTGTTTTGACAAGGCTTTCATAGATCGGACTTGTCTAGCGACCTTGTCAGGGGAGAAAATAGGAAAGGAAGAGAAGGATGGTGGGGGGGTGCTTAAAGGGGGGTCTCCAAGCACAGACTGAGAGGGAATAGGAGGGGTAGGGGAGGTGAGGGTGGACAGGATGTCCTGGGCTTTAGAGATAAAGTGTGAGGCAAGGGCATTGCAGAGAGCCTGGGAGGCAAGAGGAGGTTGAGGAGACTGCTGCAGGGTTGGCAAGCTCCTTGCAGATTTTAAAGAGTTCGGCCGAGTTGTTGGATGCTGCAGAGACACGTGATTGAATGTGGGCTCTCTTCTTAGTGTGGACAGAGAGTCGGCATTGCCTTTGGATCAGCGACAGGCCAGTTTGTCAGAGGATGAGCAAGAAGACCTCCATTTCCTCTCAGACGCCCTACACTTACGTTCAAGTGTAGCTAGGTCGGAATCATACCTGGAATTGCACTTGGCTTTGGATTTAAAGCGGATCCTCATGACAGGGGCAAGAGCATCAAGAGTATCAGAGATGGAAGAGTAGAGAAGGGACAGGGTTGTGTCGGGGTGTGAGTCAGCCAGGGGAGGAGGAGGGGGAGATAAGGTGGCAGTGAAAGCCTCAGCTGACACATGCATCACAGGTCGGATGTTCGAGAAGGTAAGTGGAAGTGTTGGGGTGTGGTTGGCTTGGGGAGAAGAGGGTGAGAGATGGGAGGAGAGGAGGCAGTGGTCACTCCAGGAGAGAGGAGTGGTCAGAGGAATAGAGAGGGGGAGACCAGGGGAGATAAAGACATCAAGTGTGTGTCCTGTAGAGTGCGTCGGGCCAGAGGGGAGGATAGAGAGGGAGAGGGTATCGCAGAGGTTGCGAAAGAGCAGCGATGAGGGACAGTGAGAATCGAGGTGAATGTTGAGGTCACCAAGGAGGAGGAGTTGAGTGGTTGAGGCCAGGAGGGAGGAGGAGAGGTTGGCCCACTCAGAGAGAAAATAGGTGATTTGCCTTGGGGGCCGGTAGAGAGTAGCAACAGTAAGAGAGTGGCTAGGAGAGAGTGAGAGCCTGCAGACAAGGCATTTAAAGGAGGAGTAAATCTGAATGGGAATGATAGTGGCAGGAATCCACTCAGGAAAGATCAGGGCTATGCCCCCTCCAGGTCAAGTGGATCTGGGTGCAGAGAGAATGTAGTAGCCCTCAGGGAGTAGAGTGTCAAAGCTTGTGACAGAGCTAGCCATGAAACATGTCTCCATAAAACCGAGGACATCAAGGTCCAGTTCTTCAAGGAGGGGGCAGATGTCAGAGGCGTGTTTGACAGCAGAGCGAGAGTTGAGAGTGGCAAGATGAAGAAGGTTGCCAGCCTTAAAGACCTTCCGGGGAGGGGTACAAATCAGTGGTACGCCCTGCAGAGTTGTGGAGGTAGCCTAAAGAGTGGCAGAGGAGGAGGAAAACGTGGGTAAGGTAGCCAGGGAGTGAGAGGAGGGGACAGCTGGAGATGAGAGGAAGTTGATGAGGCGAGGGAAACGCTGATCGAAGAGGAGGAGATTGGCCTGAGGACCTTGGACTATGACAGTGCCATTTAGGTAGACATTAAAGATGACTCTGGAGGAGTTGAAAGAAGCCATGAGGACATCCCAGCGAGTGCCACCATTAATGGGAGAGGAGGAGACAGGACAAAGCACAGAGATCATATGGGGGGGTCCATAGATCCGGCGAAGGAACAACAAAGAGGATGTTGGTGAGGGTCTGTCTGGAAGAGGCGCTGGTATAGGTATCAGCGATGGGGAGTCCAGGGTTGGAGGTCAAGATATCCTTTTTAAATTTATTTTTTCCAGACTTAGTGAGAAGGGAAGGGTAGTTGATAGAGAAGCAGTTGGAATAGATGGGAGAAACAGAAAGCACCATGAGGGGAAATGAGAAGAGGCAGAGGGAGGAGTAAGCAAGTAAAGCAGTATTGAACAGTCACTGGGCTAGCAGGTTACAATCAATGGCTAAAAGTTAAATGCAGAAATACACTGAAGTTGAACTTTCAAGTTAATGCAAAAATACACCCAAGTTTGACTTTCAAGTAAATGCAAGATACCACCCAAGTTTGACTTTCAAGTAAATGCAAGAATACACCCAAGTTTGACTTTCAAGTAAATGCAAAAATACACCCAAGTTTGACTTTCAAGTAAATGCAAGAATACACCAAGTTTGACTTTCAAGTAAATGCAAGAATATACCCAAGTTTGACTTTCAAGTAAATGCAAGAATACACCCAAGTTTGACTTTCAAGTAAATGCAAGAATACGCCCAAGTTTGACTTTCAAGTAAATGCAAGTATACACCCAAGTTTGACTTTCAAGTAAATGCAAGAATACACCCAAGTAAATGCAACTTGCGTTCTATACACTTTAAAATGAACCCGGGGTGAGCCCAATGGGACACACAATGTTCTTTTTATTTAGGAACATGTGTTCCATATTAATCAATGGCAATGCATCACATGGGTCCCTCAGTTTCAGATGGTCCCCACCAATTATTAGATTTCTATTTCTCCTTAAACATATGACCAGCTGTCATGACAACAGGCAAGGGTTCTAATTCTGGTCCAGGGAAAAGACTGCTAGGGGTTTTTTCCTAAATGGGATTTGGTTAATGCCCTGGTTATTCTGTTACTATAGATTCCCCATTGAAGAATAGAGGCTTCCGGGTTCCTTAATGGCCACCTGTTAGTGCCTTTCAGGAGTTAACCCTGCTCGTCTAGTCGTTGTCCTTGTTAGCCTATTTAAGCCCCGCCCATCTGGAGGCTCCTGCTTCGCGTCTTCGTCTGCTTTGCAGATACACCGCTTATCGCGAATTCCACAACCTACAGCTGTTCCCTGTCATAGTAATTTTTTTCCACAGTTCTCGCTTTGTTTTCTTTTATTTTGTCTCCGTCACAGCCCTCGCCCTAGATCTGTTCGTGTTCACTGCTTCCAGTTAAGTTTAATCAATCTTGTCAGTCACGGACCGTCTCACCTCAGAGTTTGCGAACATTTCAGTCACACACAAGTACCGCATGTGGTGTAACCTTGTTTTTTCATAAGAATTGCATTTGGTTATGTTTGCTTAAGTGTTTTTTCCATTGAAAGTGTTGCCAGTCCATTGTGGTGATAATTCATTATTAGTTGGGTCGCGTGCGCATCCCGAGCTACGTGTTCCCTAATGTAGCAATCTCACTTCAGATACTGCCCTGACCTTGTTATGAGGAACACTTCACATAGTTAGAAGGTGCCCATTTCCAGAATTACGTTTTAATAACATTACTCGACACAACTGATTTTTGCCTCAAATCTGTATTAGGAGGTTCCACACACGTAGTTATTCCTGTGCTCTGTCGGTGTGCTTGTTTCATTTACATTTTACTGAACACCGCTTCCACTATTAGTTCTTAGGTATTAACCCTTTAGTATCTTGTTACCTAAGAATCTGTTTTTTCTCAACTGTTTGTACAGACTGGGTTCCTTCTGAGGTGCTCTTAGACTGCAGCTAAGAGAGAAAGAGCATTGTGTAGATATTTTCTGTCAACGTAGTAGTAGTGCCTTTCTTTTCACGTAGGATTACATATGATAGAAATTCAGACATCAGGTTGTCTTCCACTCTCTTTCTGATTTCAATAATACCCCTTTATATCATCGAATTCAAGAACCCATTGTTTCTCAGTATACATTCCTTCCACCTGGGTTCCAACATCTTCAGGACTAGCGCCCCTGCAAGAACAGGATGGATAGCTCATAAAAATAAGTTCAAAGGTGAGCTTTAGTTATAAGAGAGTTATTCCCATAATTATAGATAAACCAAGGAAAACACATTAAGGAGGGAAATATTGTTATTTATCCACAGAATCTATGTGCCACTTCAGAGAAGGAAGGTAGAAGACACTAGGAGCACCTGAGGTTCCCCGCAGAGTCCAGATAAGCGTTACAGCAGCTACCTCCTCCGGCAAATGTGTATGCTATCCTCTTCTCCTGTGTTTTAAAGGGTCTTGCTCAGTGCTAATGCACAGTTTATGGGGAACCTGTCCTTAAAGGTAATTTCTGTTGGTCATGTTATCTTGTTCACTGTAGTTCCAATCTCTCTTGCAACATTTATTGTATTTTTAATATTTGGACTGATAACCTGAGCTGTTTCCTTGATAGGCCCAGCCCGAAAGGTTTTGGGGTCAAAGTTTCAGCTCAGAGAGAAACACAAGCTGCAGCTCACATTTCTGAAAGAATAGCCTTTTAAATTGACAATGTTGGGACACATGACCTTATGTATTGCATCTCGGCCTGCTGGCAAGAATTATCTTTCTTTACGTAATGTTTGAACAGAAATTAGTTCCCTCTGGATATTATTTACACAGACAGCCCATAGTTACATAAGAAACCTGTCTTCAAATTTACACCAAACAAAATAAGCCTTTCTCTTTACATGCTGTCATTTTATATGATGAAATTAAGTCTCTTTATTCCTGAAAACACAGTCTGTCATTCGACTTTAATTCTTAAATTTAAGGCATCCTTCCTCCTTTTTGTCTTTCAAATGTACAGTATTTCAAATGGATTTATTTCCTTCCATGAGCACTTCTGAAGCCTTAAATCTATCACATGTGCCTTTACACAAAGTCAGCATTTGCAATGCCATGTGCCTTTTTTTAGAATCCATTGGACACAGTTAACAATATTCCAGTTCCAAGTTGCAATTTTCTTCAGATGAGTGCCTGTACATTCTAACAAAATGGAGTGAGGCCCATTCTCACTTATTCACTAGGCCTCATGTTGAACTCACTGCGTTGCACAGAGTTTTATATTTCAATGGAACTCCACACTTAGCCAGCTTTACTCTCACAATGGTGCCTACCATGGGCTCTCTATCTTTGTCACTATGGTGCTGTCTTTTTACACCACAGGAGGGCATGTTCCTTAATTGGGTGGAAGAGGAGCTCTAGTAAGCATTCTGGATGAGGAGTTTGGGATGTCTTCTATATTGATGTGGGTCATAGAGAAGGAAATTATCTCCATCAAACAGGGTTAGGGGAGGACTAGTCTTTGGAGTTGCCATAGAAGGTGGTGGATGTGAGGGAAAGGAGGAGGAGTAGTTAGATGAAGGGGTTGAGGAGGTGGTGGATGAGGTGACTCTTCAACCTCCTTCCCCATTAGAGGTACCAATCCAAGCACAAGGTGAGTCTAGAGAAAGACTACCTAAAACCCCATACACAGTCCTTTTGTCCTCCTGGGTTTGGGACAATGTCCACCTGAAACAAGTAAAGATGTTCAGATGCAGTAGACAGAAATCTCTTGCATAGTGACTGGCTATGGATAAAAGGTAAACTGGGACAGGTGACATGGGCAAGGGCCACACTCTAGGGGCAGCAGCCAGAGGAAACCTCAAACACCAGTGGCAACAAGAAGGTTTTGATCTTGTAGATCATAAAACCCTCACCGCCCACCTTATGCAGGCAGCTCATTTTTCCGATGAAGCAGCCTCTTGGATCACATCCTTCCTAGAAGGTAGAGCAATGAAAGTATTCTCAAACATAGCAAATGCAGCACCGACCATCATCCACTACAGGGTCACTCAGGGATCTTGTATCACCCCAACTCTATACAATTTCTTTACTAAGCCCCTTTTTGATAAGCTTGATGCACTAAGGATTGCATACACAAACTACGCTGATGATACTCAGGTCCTTCTACCACTAACAGGCTCATACGACCAAGACGCAACAGCGCTATCCCAAATCTACTCCACCATCCAAGCATGGATGACCACAAATGGCTTATGCCTCAATGGAGATAAGACATAGATTCTTATTCTAGGCCAAAAGACTACACTAGCTAGGCTA
The DNA here is from genome assembly GCF_040938575.1 of Ambystoma mexicanum. NCBI lineage: Eukaryota > Metazoa > Chordata > Amphibia > Caudata > Ambystomatidae > Ambystoma > Ambystoma mexicanum. The sequence continues at coordinate 368,926,519 of NC_090930.1, forward strand.
GTTTGTCTCTACTCCAATTTTAGCATTGACAATTGCATCATCCCAGTCCTATCCTCTGTAAAGACACTAGAGGTCCACATTGATGCTACTTTATCCATGAACAAGCAAGTCAGCGCTATTGTCTCTGCCTCCACTTTAAGCACCAAACTCATTAACGCTATAAAAATGTTTCTAACCAAGGCTAACTTTCTCTCAATAGCCACAGCCACCATAGGTGCTAAGCTTGACTATTGCAATGGTCTCTTAGCAGGCACCTCTATAAAGAACATAAACAGACTCCAGATCACCCAAAATAACTCCTTAAGAGCAGCTTTAAGCATCCCAAGAAGAGACTAGAACATGTTTAAAAACCTCACTACCACACACAAGTGCCTCAACTTATCGCACCTCCCTACCTTTCAGACACACTATCCAGAACAACTTCAGCCCGGACTATCAGAACACGCTACATAAATCAACTCACCGTCCTGCAAATCAACAGGCATAAAGCAGGAGGAATAGGCTTCCCATATTTAGCCCCTAAGCACTGGAATGCCCTCCCTGTTACCCTCAGAGAAGAAACATTGCTCCTTGCCGTTTGGAAAAATTTGAAAACTTCACTCTTCAACTAACAACTTGCCCTCCCTCCTTCTCTCCTCTGCCTCGCCCTATTTCCTATGTAAATTGTTTTATAAAATGTACAATAAGTATTAATGCAATCATGTAACTAAGCTCTGTTCACTCTGTCTAACAAGTGCCACAATGCCTTCGGACTGCTGCACGCTCTACAAATACGAACAAATATGTGGTAACTTCATAAAGTGCCACACCAACCCAAAACAAAGAGGTAATGGCTGGAAGGTTTAGAAATAATCCCAAACCTCTGAAATTGATCTGGACAACCCTCCAGACCATCTTTCTTTGCCTGTCAAGCCATTACAGAAAGGGGAAAGACCACATGCAAATCAGGCTTCATTCCACCCCCAAATGGGCAGGCCAGCCAGAACTGCTAGGTCACATCCCTTCTGCATGAAACCACAAGCATTCCCAGACATGGTTTGGCCTCATTTGGTGTCTTCAGTGAGGAGTAGCTTGAGTCTCTAGGCCCAGCATGCACAGGACCCATGTCTGTACATACCTGAGCGAAACAAAGAGGTAATTGCTGTAAGGCTTAGAATGAATCTTAAACTTCTGGCAATTGTTCTGGGCATCCCTCCAGACCATTGTTCTTTGCCTGCCTCCACCAACCTTACCTCCTGTAGGCGCATTTGCAGGGGGAACAAATAGGGATGTCATGGGGGAGGGACTTGCCTCACAGGGAGACACCCAACCCGTGAGTTTGAAAGACGTCTGTATGAGAGCTGGAGAACGTTAGGATGCAGCCTGTGAAAGGGCCGAAGAATCTTAGTGGGTGGCTGCCCTCTACATGTGAATCACTTAATATCAATCGGAGGAGATGACCTGTGAAAGAGTCTGAAACCCTTAGTGGGTGGCTGTGCCCAGTGGGAGGATCTGAGAACCACAGAGGATGATTATGCTTTGTGAAAGAGCCTGAAAACTTTAGTAGTTGGCTTCATGCTGGGAAAGGTAGGTAGGTTGATACCTTTCCTCAGCTGGCTCGCTCCTATGGAACAGCAGCCCCCGCCTCTGTGCCTTGAGTAGGACTTTGTTATATTCCGGAAACTCTTCAAGACTTTCCTCTTTACCTCCTCCTTCCCTTGTTCTCTTCTCTGCTAATACCACAGTTACTGCGATTGGTGTCAGGGGCCATTATGCATCCTCGGGGCCCCTGTCCTCCCACATCCAATTGGCCCAGCTCCTGTCTACCCTCAGGACTCAACTTAGCACACCTTCCAACCTGGAGGTTCGTACGTACTCCTATGATGACCCATGGCCATGTAGCACTCAACAACCCAAGCACTTCATCTGTGGCTCAACCCTGAGCCCGGACCCCCCAGCACTTACCCTCTTTTGCCCGCTTCCTTGCTGCACTTGTACATTCTAAATACTCCCAAGGCATAGTAGGTTCATCCTTCCTTCCTTTTCCGTCCACTGATCTTATTAAATATCATGTTTTGTAATGTATTTCACTCCCTTGTTCCCTCCCCTCGCCCTGCGGGTGCTTTGAAACAGCATTTTATTTGCTGTATAAAGGCCTGACAAACAAACAATAAATACATAACTAAATAAATAAATAAAGATTGTGTTAACCTTTTTGGGTGGCTGCACCCTGTCGGAGACACTGCTAGTTCCACTGAATGAGCCTAAGAACCTTAATGGGTAGCTGTGTCCTGTGGGAGAATGTTAGAACCTCAATAAAAGACATGAGAACAGGAGTGGTTGTCTATGCCCTCTAAATCCTTAGTGTCTTGCAGTGACCCATGGGGGAACCCCAAAAACATAGTAGTACTATCGGGGCGAGAACTGTGAAAGTGCCAAAGTACATCAGTGAGTGGGAGAACATGATACCATCATGTGGAAATGCAAAGATTCCAAAACATTGTTCAGAATATATTTAATGGCATGTGTAAAATGACAAGTGGCCAGGGTCTCAAAGTCACTGTAATTGAAGCAGCTCTCTGTTCACCACAGCATCCACCATGAAACAACTCTGCTCCAATTGTCAGTGTCTGATAAGAAACAGAAAACAAATGATTGCCACAATCAGACCTGGTGTGTTAGCGATACATAGATATCATTCTGTAGCCTTCCATGCCCTTCTGCAATTAAGTCACTGTTCATGAAAACATCAATTGTTCCACATTTAGCACTGAGAGACTTTTCCACTTTTGGTCTTTCTGTTCATCATGCCTGATTCACTCGCTGTGATTCTCCTCTAAGTAGGCTGCGAATCCAGGGCCCACAAATATTTCAACATGTGTAAGTAAATTGCTACTCATTGATGCCAATATTCATGAGAATGAAATGCCATTGTACTAGGCAGAATGTGGGGTGGTTGGTTTTGAAGCTGCTGCCTCCCACCTTTCTCTAAATGATGTTGCAACTGTGGGATGTATTGACCCACTCTGCTGTGCTATGCAGCATCACCCTACTAGTTATGGTGAAAGAAACTGCAACAATGGCGGCAAAACCCTTGCGCATGCCAAAAACCTACAAAAAATGCGTTCTCAAGCCCACAAAAAGATGGATACCCAACCAGCCACCCATGGTGCATGTGTGTTGGAATAGAGCACACCCTGCAGAACATGTGCCAGTGGGCTCCATGACCAGCAAACAGAGTGCAGAGAGAGAAACAGCACTTTGCAAGTGAACCCCCAAAATGTGCCTACAAATGACATTTGCTTTGTTGCTAAAAACTCCAAAATGCCTATAACACATCTCCTCAACATTCAAAATCTTGCTTGGCGCTAAAATTCATGTAATCAAATGAAGCATTGTGAACATACAAAGTCCTAATGTGAAGAGCAAAACATTCATTAGACAAGCTGGATTGTCTGTAAACTGACAGCCTCTGTCAAAATCTGAGTGCAGTACCCTGGGCCACCTGAATGACAGCTGTCAGATGAGTTACTATTTGAACTACAAATCTGCCGGATTAGCAAACATAAAAAGGATTGTTGCTAAAAAGAATATAGATCTCAATTGCTTTTTATCCCACAGAGTTAAAGCTAAGGAAGTAATGTATTTATGTTTGATGCAACAAGTTTGGTCTTTCCTGGATGTTTAATTAAGAATAAAATTAGCTTGGCTGAGCTACAACCCTTTGGAAGTGGACAAACAGGTTTCTCCCAGGTGGAGGGATATCCTCTCAGCTGAAACTCATGGGGAGGTTCTAATCGCGGGTTAGCCCAAACTTTTGTCTATAGAAAGAGAAGGAACAATGACAGAGCTTCAGCCCAGAGGTGTGAAGGTGGTCGTAAACTGCTCCTGGAAGATACTCACAAGGGAGGGGCCTGTTCCTGGACTGCAGGGAGACACAAATGGGTGTACCATTTGCTGTTAAGCATGAACAAAGAACAATTCTTAAAGACTCATAACTTGTCATCCAAAAGAGTGAAAAATATACCAAGGACAGAGTTGTGAATTTAATTTTTGGCTGCATGTTTTAAGAGGCGGCAGAACTTTGTGACATGTTCTGGACAGGAATGGGAATCTATGTGGTTTTATGTGAAAAGTAGTAATCCTAGAATTGTGAAAAGTTACACACACATTCCTATGTTAAACACACACATTTGTGCAAATTTGCATAAAGATGGGAAATTGTGTTCATAGCAAAAACGACACAATTCTGTAGAAAGTTTAAACAAAATCCTACAGCTGCAGGATTTTGATGAACAGCTACTATATAACATATGGCATCTTTGTGTGTGATTTGTATAAAGGTGACCAATGTAGAAATGTGTATTCGGTATTAAATCTAATTTTGAGACCAGTGGCTAAAGGGAGGTCTCTGAGGATTGTAAAGCAAACCATAAAATGTGAAATCATCCGGCCTTGATCCAACCACTCAAATGCATGGCGCAGATGACGGTTTGATCCTATCGCAGCTCACAGGTGCAAGTTTAGCTAAACCGGCCCATACACCAACTTTGTAATGTCATTTTAAAGCATAAATAGAGACAGCTGACAACACATAGGGACTCACAGATCCACTCACTTTCCTGATTCCGGCGAAGCACTCTGATCCAGCATTCTACATTCAGCTTTAACATCCTACCAGATCCAGATGCCTAGACTCCTGCCAGAAATAGAGAGCTATTGATTTCAGCATGGCCCAAATCCTCAAACGTATTCTTGCACCCCAGGGAAGTGCTGTGGTGTGAGAAGGCATTTTTGAACCCGTATCCTGAAATTATCTGGCTTGCCAGCACTAGGCTTGCCTGAAGAACTCGCTATCCAGCTGATTGAAATATTCACATACAAGGAGGTCAGATCCTTTGCAAATCCAGTGACCGGCCTAGCTGATCCAATCCCGTGCCTGATGTGCTGTTCTTCCTAGACCAGATCCAATCCATGACCAGAACCGACGGTCCAATTTAATAACTTATTATGTGAGTATTAATAGGAAGAAAAGTGACCCTCATATATCTGCATTGTCTGATCTCTATCTCAAACCCATCCTATATTTTAATTCATAATCATAGTATCGTCAGAACCTTTCCTACGCTGATTTTTCTCATTGGTTTTATAAAATCATAAGTCATTAGTGATTTTGAGTAAGAAAAGTAAATTCCAGAACGGAAACTAGAGTATTACACGTGAAGGGTTATGCTGGCCACGTAACTGTGGAAATTCACGTGTGACATTCTCTTTTTCACAGCCATAATCTAGTGTAAGCAAACCCATCTTTCATTTTTAAAGTGCATTTCTGTTTTCCATTCTCGCGCCTATTTTCCAAAAACAACCTTTACTAAAACCTATATAACTCCATCCTTTTTTATGATAGAAACGAAATTTCAACTCCTACTTGTACCTAACATCCGTAGCTATCCATAGAATATCGCGCATAGGAAAGGTTTGCCATGAATTACAGTTCTGAAAGGTTTTTACACGTGTGAATTAGCTTTAAACTGCTTTCTACTTGGACTTTGAGATTTCAAATGTTTTCTTTTGACTAAATCATTGTTTGTGATTGTGTGCAACTTTTCAAAGCGGCTCCCATAGGAATTTATGATCATTTAAACATTTTGGACCATATTTGATGTTTTTGCCCAGTCAATTCTAAAGACAATTTCAAAGCCATACTGACAGATGAAAAATCAATTCCGTTTTTCTCTTGTGTTTGAAGGGGGAAGGTGAGACTGATATTCTGTTTGATTTGTGATATTCCTGAATACCTGCTCTCTCCTCCCATCTCTTTACATTGCCTATTGGGGGTTGAGGGGTGTTGCAGGGGGAACCTCTAACCCAAGTGCTATCTATTATAAACCAACACAAAATCATTATTTTCTGTGCTGCATTTGTTTTGTGCTCATTCCTTGATTCCAAGGGCCTCATTACGAGAATGGAGGTTATGAATAAAGGAAGGCGGAATGGTAATACCGGCATTGTTAACGGGTCCGGATCATTACGACCCGACAACCCGCCAATACCGCCACTGCCCGTGCCGTGCCCCCTCATACCGGCATGCACGTGTACATGCGCCCCTTCGTGGAGTAAATACCAGGATGCCAGTAATAGGAGGACACCACAACCCACGCGGGCATGCAATTACCGGCATCCCGAAGGCAGTAATTAGGGTCTGCATGATGGCGGCCATACAGGCTTCGCGGACCACCCGTAAATAGCAATCTGCAAACAAGCCAACTGCCACAGGTACACACAATCACCACAGGTGGAGTCAATGGAGCCTGGCCCAGCATAAAAGGAGTACACCTACAAACCACACCCCATCCTACACCAACATGATACCACTAGCTGTTGCAGTCATGGGGCTGGAGGAGATGCCTATACTGCTACAACTACAGCAACAAGAGCAACTACAACAACAACTACAGCAGCAACAACAGGTAGCACAGAGGAGACACAAGAGGAGAAGGAGGGTGAGACAGGCCCAGCAATTACCACCAGTGCAGCCAATAGTACCTCATAGGCAGCCACCAATCCCTTGCATCAGACCCAGTCCATTCAATCTAACCCCTGAGCAGATCCACACCCTGTACCGGTTGGACTGGGACACCATCACCAACATAGTGGACATGATACACAACAACATTGTCAGACTCATAGAAATATGCACTGCCATCCCCCGCTACTAAACGTGGTGTCTGTGTTCCACTTCCTGGCGACAGGCACCTAGCAGCACACAGTGGGGCAGCTGCATGGCATTTCACAACCACTATTTTCACGCATGCTGAACAAAGTGCTGGATGCCCTCCTGATGCACGCTAGCACCCACATATCCCTACCACGGACTGCCCAGGAGCTTGCCGACACCAAAGTAGGCTTCCATGCACTGGCAGGCATGCTTAATTGTGTCAGTGCCCTGGACTGCACCCATGTAGAATTGGTAGTCCACCATGCCCTCGAGGTGGTGTATCGCAATCTCAAGCAATACCATTCCATCAATGTGCAGTTGGTATTTGACTCCAGCAAGATCATCACACATTGCTGCGCCTGATTTCCCGGATCAACACATGATGCCATGGTGCTGCGTAACTCCATGCTACTCCGCCAAATGTAGCGACATGCTGGACGACGTGCCTGGCTGCTTGGTGAGTTGCCTGACTGGCCCATGGCCAGAGATGTGTTGTGATGCATACTCCACCTGGGTGGGAATGGGGGGTATGCATACTCCACCTGGGTGGAAATGCGGGGGGATGCATACTCCACCTGGGTGGGAATGGGGGGTAATGCATTCTCCACCTGGGTGGGAATGGATGCTGAGTGGAGAATGCACACAGAGCTAAACACTCCTGACCTGAACCTCCCAACCCCAACATAACACATTACTGGTACACATTGGAACAATTATCCATATCTATGACAACTTGTAAGAGGCACAACCTGGCCGCCATGGGTATTTCAAGCAATGCATGACTAAACATGATTGCAACTGTGCCAATGTGGCTAGTGTGACCATGCACAGTGTAGTATACACAGCAGAAATGGGGGGGCAAAACATCATCCTACAACCACCCAACATCTGCATCAGTATTCAAGAATTCACCCTGCATCAACACCATCCAGACTACCACACCATATTGCAGTATGAAATGCATCTAAACAATATTTGTGCATACATACAAGGACATGTGCAGGTCGACAGCAAATAGCTGCGGCCATGACTGTGAATCCTGAAGGTGGCAGCTTAGAGTGACTCACATAGACTTATTTGTATTCGCTTCCAGGTGATGGAGGATATCCCTTGAAGCCGTGGCTACTTATCCCGGTATGGAACACGTAGAACAGCCATGAAGAGGAGTACAATCTGGTAAATGCCTGTACCCATGTTGTGATTGAGTAGACCTTTGGTTTGTTGAAGGCGCGGTTCCACTGCCTAAGCAGGTCTGGTGGAGCACTCATTTATAGGCCTGAGAAGGTGGCAAAGATCACCATGGCCTGTGTCATGCTGCACAACATGTGCGTCTGGAGAAATGTACCACTGCCACCTGACATTGACATGCATGCACCAGGTGAGGATGATGAGGATGAAGACGGAGGAGAAGCAGCACCCCTGCCAGTACGTGATGCACAGGATGGCCGTGCAGTACGCCAATCACTGATTGACGAATACTTCTGACCCACAGGGACGTTGATAGATATGTGTCAGTGACACATTGTACACTGTGTCCATGTGGACATGCACACAAGGAATGTGGGGAGTTGGGCACTGTACACCGTCATTAATTAAATGGATACACACGAAATGAACAATGTCCAGGCATCGAATGTTTTTTAACAACGGGTGTATTGATATCAACTGCAGAAAGTGCAACCCCCAATCCCACAGTGAACTCCTAAAACCCCCCAGTGAACTCCCAAAACCCCCAATCAACACCCAAAACACCCCAGTCAACTCCCAAACCCCCATTCAACTCCCAAAACCCCCAGTCAACTCCCAAAACCCCCAGTCAACTCCCCCTAACACACCCATATGCTGCCGACACCATCTGACCCACTCCCATAGTTGTCACACACTATTTCCTGGACTTCTTGATGTCTGGGCGCTGCAATTCCGAGTGCCTGGCACTCTGTCTTGTTAGACGCACAGGGCTGGAGGGCGCAGAGGAAGTGGGTGCAGAGGAAGCGGGTGTGGTGGATGGGGTGGAAGCCTTGGTGATTTGCACGGCTGGTGCGGCTTGTGGCTCCTGCATGTGCAGCAGGATGGAGGTGAGGACCTGCGTGACTGTCCCCAGACTGTCTTGCATGATCAATGCAGAGGCATTGATGGCAGCTGTGTTCGCCAATATGGCGGCTGTGGTTGCCTCTATGGCCTGGGCAATCCCACGCCTCGTGTCCTCCCCATCTGCAACATATTGTCGGAGGAGGTCCAACATAGAGTCCTGTCTAGCCTCCACCATCGCCAGACGTGCCTCAAGGTTGGTGGTGGGAGGAGCAGTGGTCGGGGGTGCTGTGACCGGCCCCTCATTGGCAGTGCTGTCCTCTGGGAGGCTGCTGAGGTCCGGATCATGCAGCAAGGGATCTGCACTGCTGCAGGTGGGTGAGGGCTGAGTGTGGGGTTGGGGGGTGGACTCGGGGTTTGGGATGTGTGGTCATGGCACATGGTTCAGTCCATCCTGGTCAACAAACTCCTCCACTGCAGTATCTATGTTGCTCAGTGGGTGAACGGCCTCGCCTTCCACTGGTGTGGCCATCTCAGTGTCCACGGTGTCAGGCACCCTGGGTGTTGGTGTGGGCTGCGAGGCTGCCCCGGAGGTGGTATTGTCGGTGGCCGTTGTCTTTGGCCGGGACAAGGATGCCCTTGTGGTTAGTTCCTCGCTGGAATCTTCTCCATCGGTGCCTGTGTGGGTACAAGAAATGCAGGGCATCAGTGATGGTGTTACATGCTAGTTGCATTATATGGTGCTGTGGAGTATTTCATTTATCATGCATTCATATCTTACAGGTGTGTCACACTGGGTAGTATGAAGGGGGCATTTTGGTGTTTGCTGCATGGCAGGTGGCATGCCGTTGTATTGGTGTTTGTGTGATGTAATACATGGGCACAGTCCGTGTGTGTTGGCTGTGTGTTGGTAATGGGATTGGCACTCAGCATGCATTTCAGTGTGGCAGGGTTTGGCCCTCCATCTGGACAAGGATATGTTCATGTGTGCGTTGGGACATGCATTGCCTTGCCTAGACTTTCTTCCACATCACTTGCGCTACGTCATGGTTTTCCCTAGGGGGATCTGCAGGGTCACTCACCTCCATCTGCAGATGCTGCGGCACCCGTCTCCATCTCCCCAAATCCCCCGATGGACTCCATCTGAATAAACGTGCTTGCCGTCTCCTCCCAGCGTGACAGTTTGGCAGGTAAGTGGGGAACCACGCCTGCAGCCATGGCCTCCCTCCTGTTGCTGGCCAGGATATTCCGAACCCTGAGGTGGAGGTCATCCCACCTCTTTTTGCAGTCCTTGACTGTGCGTGGGGTGGTGCCGACTGCCAAGACCTTGCGGGCTACCTCCTCCCAGATCTCGTTTTTGCGGTGCTTCACCTCCCTCTTCAGGTGCTGCAGGTTGATCTCATCTGCATGAGCAGCAAGGGTGTCTGCCAGCATGGTCAGTTCTTCTTCTGAAAAACGCTTTTTGCGCAGGCGGTGGGTTGTTTTCAGGGTAGCCTTTGACATGGTGAAGGGATTGTGTTACGGTCACCTGGTATCCACGGGGACGCCACCAAGCCCTGGTTGGATGATTTGCACTCTCGAACCCTCTCCCGGTCCCTTGGTAAGGCCTCTGGTTAAAGATGAGTCTTAATATTGTAAAAGGTGGATTCTCCATCTTGCTCCTCGTGGCAGGGGCACGTAGATGTGGGGGGGCGAGCAGCGACCAAGTTACTTCACTGGTGCAAGCCCCCCTGTGGGAATCCAGGCCTGCTGCGACTCTGTAGGTTTGCTGCTTTACAGTCTTTATATGCAGTTCTTATGTTCCTCTTAGTTCGAATAATAATGTCTTGCTTCTTTCCTTTTAGGTATGGAAAGGTATTTTGGTGTTGTCATGCAGTTTGAAGATGAGCATGGGCTGGTAGGTGAAAGCGCGTTCTGCGCGATGCTGTCTGGTGAGTAATGCGCGATGCGCAGTGCTGTTTCGCCTTTTATATTGCTAACCTGTGTCTTTTCTCTACTTACTGGATGTGATGTTCCTTGCCGAGCGCCGTAATGTTCCAGCAATGATACTAACCAGGAGATTACTACCCAGGTAAGAATTGTGTGGCTTTCTTCATTCGGGAGGAAACGTGTGTAAACGCTTATTAATGCTGTCTTTCTTTCTCCTCTTTCAAGGTTATGGTATTCCAGGATGTATGCGGTGCCGGATGATGGAGTTCGTACCTTCAGGTGAGTGGTACTGAAATCAGCGATGGATTGAAGACAGGATACTGTTCCAGGTAAGTTTCGTAGTGTTCTTTCTCTCTCTGCAGGTCCTTGGTTTCAGGTAAGCTGGCATCAAAGAACTGGACACAGTGAGCATTACGCTGCCCACAGCAGAATAATGCAAAGCATGTTCTGCTGTTTGGGTGTGGTTTAAATGGTCTCAGGTAAAGTAGTCCAGGTAAAACAGTCCCAGGCCTGCCACACCCAAAGTAGTCCAGGTAAAGTAGTCCCAGGCCTGCCACACCCAAGGTAGTCCAGGTAAAGTAGTCCGAGGCCTGCCACACCCAAAAGACTAGACCGCATAGCTGAGTTCCTTGTAACTGAGTTATGTGTGTGCCTCCATGTTGGCTGAACCCCCCAAGTTAAATAGTCCCAAGTAAATATTCACATTCTAATGTTGGTCTTCATGATGGTTATGTGTCTGGCGCCAAAGGCGCCAGGACTGACTCCAAGAGATTCTTGGATGAGGTTTCTAATGCCTTTGACCTGGCCCTAACTGGAAGGCTGACTTGCCAGTGAGGGCCAGGGGCAAGGGTCATGACAGATTGGCACTGGTCTCTCCTGGACACAATTGGTGGTTTGGGAGGATTGCAATGGATTGTGTTTTTAAAGATGGCCGCCAGTGCATTTCCCGTTCTGACGCAATGATGTTACTTCCGGGTCCGGTATTACGAGCCCAGTATTAGCATGCTGTTATTACTGGGTCGGCAATAAGGGGTGCCTCCTAGGCAGAGGCGGTATCCGCGGGTCGCGTGATGGCTCTATGGGGGGGTTGGAGTGCCTTTAGTGCCATGGCGGTATGGTCATTACTGGCATGGGGGTTCGCGCGTGCTCGCGCACTCGTAATCACCCGCTATTAGCGGCGTCATACGATCACAGACCCGCTAGTTCCTCCATGCCAGTAATGAACCCGTTTTTACCGCGCTTCACGTAATGAGGGCCCCTAGTGTATTAAAGATATCATTCAGTGTTCTATCACCCCATTGGTGATTGTTGTTACCTATTAAAATATATCGTGATTACATTTTGAATACATAAATAGATATTTACCTTTGCAAACTAGCCTGATTCCTGGTTCATTGTGACCATAGGGGTCTCAGGAGAAGGGTGTGATATGAGTGGTATATCGTTCAGAATATTGAACTTACAGACTAAAATAAATAAGGATTACAATTGTGCACTACATGCTGGGCTTGACTTGGGTGTGTGCCGGATTGAAACACTTACAGCTTGGGGGCTCGTCTGGGCTCCTGAATTTGCCGTACCACTCGTGACAATCTAACACAGCGTGCTAGCCGACGGGGTACATACACCTTGTTGGGTTACCATACTGTGCTACACTGTAAAAACACCCTTCAATAGAAATACTCAAAGGAGTTGGGCCTGTTTTGCAAAGGTAAAAGGAACCCTGAGATAAGTCAGAAGGAAATATTTCTGGAATGGCGACCCCAATGGAAATTAATATTGCAAGGGAACACCTTCTGCACAAATTGTTTGTCAGGGATGAATGGCCAGAACAGGACGCACAGGTAAGGCTGCAGGGAATAAAACAGCAAATCACTTAAATCAATCTTGATACCTGGCAGGACAAGGGGCCATTACATCAAGCACTTAGCGAATTGTACATGGCCCCAAAAATAAAAGAGGAGCAGTGCAAAATTGTCAAAATAGCGGCCTACCTGTACCTCCAAATATGAGTCAAATCCGAAAAGTATGCAGACCATGTAGATTTCACAAAGATGCCAGGGGAAGCACTGCAGAAAATATAGAGCAATCTGGACTCTGCAGAGCAAAGGCTCCAAGATAGCAAAGAATCTGAAACAGAGGCTAGGCAACATGCCACCAAGCTCCAAGAAGATCTGGTTCTCTTACTGCAAAAGAATGCAGAGCCAGATGCCCAGACACAGACACTGCAAAAAGAGTGTCAGGAAAGGGTGGACTCCCTACAACAGAGTCAACAAAAGCCGCCACAACAATTAACTTTTAATAAAGCATGCGCAGAACAGATAGTCACTTTAGAGAACCATCTAGAATCCTTGAAAAAGGAAAACAATAAATTAATTATTAAAGACCTAGAATCCCAAGCAGAGTTTGACGAGGAGCGCCAGAAAGCTGGTGCACTTAAAGAGCAGAGGGACGACCTGCTACACAGAGGGGCACTCTAACTCAGGAGAGGGACGCCTTAAGCCAGGAAGTCAGCCATTTAAAAACAAAGTTGGAGGAAAGTAAGCTAGCCCTTCAGGAGTTTGAGGAAATCAAAACTGATTATGAACAACTGTTAGAGCACACCAGGCGGGTGGAGGATGCCTTGGCAAAGAACAATCAGACTATAAGGACCAAACTCAGGAGGTGAGTCTCCTGCAGCAAAAAATGTCCCAATACTCCCAATGCAGGCAGGAACCAGAGATAAACAATGAGGCTCTCTGTGAAAATAATGACAGGCTCCACAGACAGATAGCCATGCAAGAACAAATCATAGAGACTTGTAGGGCCTTAATAGAGGAACACAAGGGTCAGATTTTGGCAGGTTATCAGGGAGTAGGGGCTGAAAGAGATGAGGCAAGATGGGAAAGAGAAACCCATGAGCATAACCTCAGGACCCCTGGTATCAGGGACTTTAATCCCTTCAGTTCCATGCCAACCTCATGTCTACTGTCTCATATGAACCAAGGGCCACGGGAATGGTAGACGTCAACAAAATGGTAAATATGGGACTGACAGATCAGTGCCTCCTAGAAATGGATGGGCGGGCATCTATGTACAGGTCCCCAAATATTAGGGCCAGCCTCTCTGATCAGGGAGACTCCAGTAAGGGGAGATTCAGAGAACGGGATACTCAAAAATATCACATACCAAGAGATCAGTCAGTCAAATTTGGTGGGGAATTCCATGAAACTACGCCCACAAAGAGCATTTCAAAAATCTCTTCCCAGCTAGGACAATGGGGTGGGAGTACTCAGCCAATCCTGGGAGCAAGGGAGAGTCAGAAGACTCTTCTGAGCACCACAGGTTTCAGGAGACTAGGCCCCCACAATCTGGGAGCCATTCCCAAGCCTGCAGAATCAGGAAGCGCCTACCTTATTAGACAGCCACCTCTGGTAGCAGTGCCTCTGAGGCAGAGGATGAGTGGACCAGGGTGACCAAAACTAAAAAGGCCAACAAAATCAAGAGGGCCCTACTGAAAGATCCCTTGAAGCAAATCAAGGCTATTAGGAGCATCATCAAGCCCTACAATAAAAATGCCAAATATTCAGTTTGGGAGCACCTCGAATTGTTTGAGCAAATGATGGAGACTTTCCAACTGAAGGACAGCCAAAGCTGCATTCGGTATGTCCAGTGGACATTTTCACCTGAATACTCCAGCTTCATTGCGGGGCTGGAGGATCAGAACCATTCAAGGTGGTCCACCTATAGGGCAGCCATCTTAAAGCATTTTTCTACACACAGAAACCCTCAAGAGGCCCCCAAGGCGGCCTACAATCTGCAATGTGGGGAAGACCAGGCCCCACAAGAATTTGTCCAAGAGCTGAAACGTGCCTTTGCGCAGACCACCAGGAGGGTGCGCACAGACAGTAGGGAATTTATCAATACCTTCTTTCACGCCCTCCCTAAATACATTATGACCCAGCTGGTGAGGGACTTTCATGAGAAAATATCACTAGACTGGGTCATTGAACAAGCAACCCGCATCTGCGAAGTGCAGAAGCCAGTAGAAAATAAAAGTGCCAATAAAAGTCCAAAACCGACCAACACCCCTGCTGCTGCTAAGGTGGCAGAGGTGAAGGTTGCCCCCCTTTTAGATCTGGAGATGGGGGGGCCTAGAAACATTCCTGTGCAAAATCCTACCAACCAAAGACCCAGAAGGCCCTCGGCCAATCCCAAACAGGGAGTCAGGGATGTAAACCCACAAATGGGACCCCTAACTTCCTTCACTACACCAGCCCCCGTTACAAGGGCAACAGACCCATCCTGGGCTATGTGTGGACTTCCCCAGCCCAAGGGGGGGATCCAACCAGGCAGCCGCCAACCCAGGAAACTTCCCTCCTCACTTTCCCCAGGAGGGCAGTGATCCCCCAAATGCAGGGTTGAATTTCTTTCCCCGGTACCCACCAAACACCAACCCCCAAAACAACCCTTCTTTCTTTCCCCACTTTCCTGAGCCCAGACAGCCCAATCCGGCAGAGGGGAGTCCAAGGGCCGAGGGGTACCACAACTATCCCAACCAGGGGTATTATGGGAGAAGGGACAGTTACCCCTCCCATGATCAACCAAGGGTAGACCAGAGGACCCCGTACCAGCCAGAGCGGGTGTCCCAACTGGAGCACCAGGCCCAGAACTTGGCACAGGATCTGGCTCAACAGAACCCTCAGATGAGCATGGCGACTCAGAACTCCTCAAATCAAGGGTCTGGTGCTCCAGAGCAATGATGGGGAGAGAACCCCGACAACCCACCGGTTCCCAGGGAGGAGGCACAGGGGGAAGGGGGGTGTAAAGCCTTAGAGGAAGCTACCTTCCCCACTCGTGAAAAGCCCCTGGAAACCGTGGAACTGGGAACCAGAATCTCCTGCCACCCAAAATCTGCAACTAGCCTAAAAAGACCCATTTTGTGGAGGAGGTTCAAATCTAACAATTCGAAGGAGAGGGGTCCTCAGAGGATTCTGGGAAAAGGATCTTCTCCTTCAGGGATGGGGGAACTCCTCCCAAAGAAAAATGGCTCCCAAGAAATCCTGATCAAGACTGGGTAGATGTGGGGACTGAGTTAGAACCGCCCAACATTGAACCCCAGAATGACCAGCAAATAAGTCTCCTTGTTCAAACCAATTCTGGTGACTGCCTCCAAACGGGGGGGGGGGGGGGCAACCCAGAATCAGAACTACTGGAGTCCAAAACTCCCCCCATATCCAATTGCCACCTTTTTCTTACAGGTTCCCAAGATCCCAAACAAAATCCTGCCCAAATCACCCCTCTATCAGAATCCAGAGCAAAGAAATTAACCCACCAATTGGCCAAAAATGTGCATTATCTTTGCCCCCTTGAGGAGAAGGAGGGAAGATTTTATGCCCAGGTCCAAATACAATGGCAATGTACATTTTTGGCACTGGTGGACACTGGATCCCAAGGCACCCTTCTGTCAAAAAGGGCCTTTGATCAGCTGAATTTGGGAAGGGGGGAGAAATACCATATACCTCTCACCCCTCTTCCTGGACAACTTCAGAACTTCGATGGGAAGGAAATTCCTGTTTAGGGGACTGCGGATTTAGACATTAAAATTGGGCAACACAAGGTGAAGCACCCGGTCATAGTTGTGACTCCAGAGGGCATACCATGTTTACTAGGGAATGACATCCTGCGTAGATAGTCTCCCCTCATAGATTGTGTAAACAAGGTCCTCTGGACCCAAACTACCCAACCAATAAAATTAAAACAGAGTGTCAACCATGTTAGTTTAAATGGCACATGCCACATGGTTGAATAAAAACCTGCCCAAATTGAATTCCATTTCCAGAACATCCAAATCCCTGACGTGACAGTAATTGCAGTAGGACAACAAACTGGGGATGGGAAGTCCTCTCTATTTTTGAAAATCAACCTTCCTTCCAGTCCAAAGTGGCATTCCACACTGGAAGGGAATAATCTAAAATTCTATACGAATTCCCAATCAGAAAATCCGACTCCTATAGTCCAAAATGATGAGAAACTAGCTCAAAGCTTGGCTGACATTCCGAAAATTGGAAAGCAGTTGTTCATCCCTATTCAGTTAAATGAGGGGAGTGTGCTTGAACAACGGTAAGATCTTCATCAGCGCGGCCAAGTTCTGAAAACTCCCAAAAGATCAAGCCATTCCCAGATTTAAATTGATAGGCAAATGGGAAATGGACCTGGAAATACCCTAGCAGGTATATACTCAAAATGTTCATAGGCAACAAGAACATAGTCCATAATTGTTGGGTCCTGTAAGTTGTTCCTGCTGCATTTTATTTACGCGGTGACATTCTCAATGGCTTTGTCATTCATTTGGACCTAATAAACCTCAACGCCTGGTCCCGATTAGCGGGTAATCCCATGGACTTTGATGACCCAGAGAAAGCATTTTGGTCAGCTCAACTGCTGCCATATGCAGTTGAAATTCAGATTGGAGAGGAAGTCACCATCCCAGAACGGACCCGACAATTTTCACTTGAAGTAAAAATTAAAAGAGGACAGAAACTGAAAAAATCCTCACGCCTATGTTCATCTCAATGCTCATTTCCAACAGCAAGGGTTGGGGGTAAACCCAACACCACTACTCAATACAGAACACAACACCATTCCAATAGAGGTAGATAACAGCGACCTAAGGAGTATCACTCTGACACAAGCACCGTTATTAGAATGGCAGTTGATGACCGAAATTTTGCAACAATGACACAACACCAGACAGGATCTTCACCCGGCATGGCGGGAATTTCCTGGTGTACTCTTCCTGCCCTTATGGCAAGGAAGATGTGACCTGTGACTTCAGGAGGGATGAGGTGATCTTTACAGTCCACAAGGACTGCCTTCCCCACATGAAGCCATCAGTTCATATCACTACCTTCAGCAGGGACTTCTCCACCCAGCTGGAGGAGGCCGCTGAGATTGCCAAACCAAAAGTCTTTCCGGGCTTCAGGCAGATGGTTAAAGAGAGAGTCAACATAGCTGATGCCTGTGAGACTCTGGAGCAAAAGCAAAAATTGAAACAAGTTTTCTTAGATTTTCAAGATCTCTTTGCGGTGGACTCATATGACTGTGGTAGCACCAACATCCACACAACAACAGTTCCCACGGACCCTGGCATGACTACAGTGTTTGTGAAGCAATATTGTTTGCCTCTCGCTACAATGGAGTCCCTTACTGAAATAATTAAGAACCTTGAGTCCCGTGGGATAATTCTTCCAATCCACAGCACCTTCAATAATCCGGTGCTGGGAATTTTGAAACCAAACAGCCAGTGGAGACTCTGTGCTGACCTAAGGGAGCTCAACAAACGGGTCCACACTTCCCAATGGTCTCTTCCCTACATTGACCAAGGGCTGGGCCAGATCCAGGGGTCGAAGGTATACACTGCCATTGACCTGACCAATGGGTACTGGACTGTACCTGTCAGTAGGGAGGACCAATACAAGCTGACCTTCACCTTCGGGGGGCAGCAGTATGCTTGGACCCGGACTCCCTTCTGATACATCAACTCCGGCAATTAATTTAACATCTTTCTGCATAAGGCCATGCCCAACTTGGGTGAAAGGGGTTACCTGGCCTATGTAGATGATGTTCTAATCAAAAGATCAATTGTGGAGGAACACATAGCGGAGATCTGTTATGTTCTGACACAGTTGAGGGCTGCCAGAGCAAAACTCTCTTTCCAAAAGGCACAGTGATGCAGGACCCGTGTCAATTTCTTGGGGCATGATATAACTCCTGATTTCTCTGTCCCCAGGAAAAGAAAGTAGAAGCATTCCAGAAAATAAAAGACCCCACATTTCTGCCGGAACTAAGGAGCCTCCTTGGACTGACTAAATACAGCAGAAAGTTCATTGAGGATTACGCAGAGATAACAAGACCCCTGATCCATCTGTTGAAGGGGGGTGTCAAGTGGGAGTTCATTTTGGAGACAGGGTTCTCAAATACATGCTTGACTGCAGTATTATACCAAAAGCATGACAAGGTCAATAAAGTAATCTCCCATGCGAGTAACACTTTATCCACTGTGGAGGAAAAATTAAAAAATTGTGAGAAGGCACTCCTGGCAACAGTGTGGGCATTGAAGAATTACCGCCCGTTCATCCAGGGGGAACACATCATAGTGGAGACTCCACACCAGCCTCGGCAATATCTTCAAAGTGACAGAATCTGGGCCGGAAATGTGAGTAATTCTCAAATTACTTCCTGGATTCTGTCAATGCAAGGCTTTCCTGTAGAGGTCAGATATGGCCAAAAAAAGAAGAGTCCCCTCGCGCAAGTTCTGGCTGACTTGCATGATTGTGCCAGAGAAAAATGTCTCGAGGACGAAAATCTTAAAATCAAGGACACCATGGAGGCATACCTTAATTCCTCACACAAAGTCTATGAAGAAGACAAGTGTGAGGGAATGCCCACTGTCTATGTGGATGGGTGCTCCTACCATGTTGACAACAACGGGAAAAGGAACTTGTGGCCGGCGTGTGGAATGCATGGGTGAATGATGCCCCAGAACACCCTGCTGGGTACAAAATCCGTCCCAGAAGTAGTCAAGTGGCAGAGCTGATGGCTGTGCATCAAGCCATCCTCCCTACTGTCCAACACCAACTCTGCAAACTGGTCATAATCACTGATTCAGATTATGTACGGAACAGGTTAGTGTAGCACCTGGTTAACTGGAAAACCAGAGGCATGCTATGTGCTAATAATAAACCATTGAAACACAGAAAATTAATACAAAATATTGATGATCTGGTCACCTCGAATGGGATGACCATCTACTGGAAAAAGATCAAGGGTCATTCTAAATTAGAGGGACCAGACAAACCTGAAAATGACCTAGCTGATCAGCTGGCCAAAAGTGTAACCATCCAAGGGGATCTACTTGAGATCGAATCCCTGTTGGGGGAAATAAAGGTCACTGCTATCACTAGGTCCCAGACAAATGCTCACAATGAACACTCAACTGCACAATGGAGCAAGGAGACCCCAGATGCTGATTTGATTATGGCTCAAAAAGGGGATCCAATAATTGGTACGTTTTATCAACAAATTGGGGACCCTGAGAACTTTACCCTGATGGATACCAATTACATTGGGAAAGTGGACCGCAGAGTGTTGATGAAATGTCCAAAAATGTTCTGAATTCAAGACGGTTTATTGGTGAGGAGATCCATATCTGGCCATGACCAGTGGGTGGTCCCTACTTCATTCCGTAGCCTGATGCTAAGTCACGCCCATGATGCAGCCACAGCCGGTCATCGGGGGTTAGAAATGTTGCAAGAGGTTGCATACTGGCCCACATGGGGCAGAACCTCGATCAATACTTGAAGGGGTGTCTTGTGTGTGCACAATTTCAGCCAACATCACTCACACACCGTGCTCCCCTCCAAAAGATGGGGATAACACTGCCTTGGTCAGATATGCAAGTCGATTTTATCAGGCCCGTGATTCGCTCCTCTACGGGAACCAAGTAAATGTTGAACGTAAAATGCTTGTTCACTAAATGGGTGGAAAGTCTTGCGGCCCCAAATTGCGAGGCAGAAACAGCAGCTGCCCTGATGATCAATCACATCTCCTCGTGTTTTGGACTACCCCAAAGGATTGAGTCAGACCGAGGTAGTCACTTCACTAGCGAAGTGATGACAAAGATGTGGTAGATACTTGGGGTCAAAAGGAAACTACACATTGCCTACCGGCAGTCCTCTAGTGGAAGAGTTAAGAGGTACAATAAAACTATTGTGAGCATATTAAAAAAAGTTTGTGGCAGATTCTGGGCCAAGTTGGCACATTCGATTACCCCTTGTCCTGATGGCCATCATAGCTAACCCTTCTTCTGCAACAAAAATGTCTATATTTAAGCTGATGACTTGACGAAGGATCGTGCTACCCCAGCATCTGCTCTACAGAACCCAAGAGCAGACCTTGATAAACGCCTCCACAACTCATGAGTATGTTGAGAATCTGAGAAAACACATTCAACATGCTTTTGCCTATGCTCAGCGGAATCTAGAAAGATCTGCAGACAGTATGATGACCCACTATGACCTTAAGATGACTAAAAAGGAATGTCAAGTAGGAGACCGGGTCCACTTGTACAATTTCCAAAGGAACCAAGCCAAAGAGCGCAAATTCCAACTTGGTGGGGTCCTTTTGAAATTGTGGACAGAATCTCACCAGTCACCTACAGAATTCACATCCCCAAAGCAGTTTGACAGAAGTTTGACAAGTGGGTCCACATAAACCAGCTGAAGAGTTGCCATCCCAAGCATACTTTGTGGCAAATAGAGAAGCCGGCCGGAAACCCAGAGGGGGGATATGCGGAAACATAAAAGAATTATTAAATGGTCACTGTGTATGTGCGAGAAGAGTGTTAAGGCCATTAGTGACATGGAAGGGGAATATGGCCAATTATTAATCAATGCATGTGTCTTTCCCACTGCTGACATCCCCAGATGACGTGTGGACACAGTAGTGGGAACATTTCCATAATCATGCTATGTTCTATTTTCTAGCATGTGGACTAAGAATCATCCCAAGAATTACCAAGGAGGTCCACTCGGGGACCGTGAGGAAAGAACCAAGGAGCCCGGAGTGCCGCTCCATACTCCCAACCAGAACCAGCAATATGCCCCCAACCAGAACCAGCAATACTCCTTACCAGAACCGGCAAGGAGAGCGTGTCGCTTCAATCACTGATGGGAGAAGGCACGGAAGTTCTCCACACGGACAGAAAAAGAACATCCCAATCTCCCATCTTCCCCTTGACGGGCGGTCAAAATCAAGTTGGGAGGGGGGCTCTGTGGGATGTATTGACCCACTCCGCTGTCCTATGCGGCATCAACCTGGTAGTTATGGTGAAAGAAACTGCAACAATGGCGGCAATACCCTTGTGCGCCAAGAACGTACAAAAAACGCGTTCTCAAGCCCACAAAAAAATGGATGCCCAACCAGGAACCCATGGTGCATGTGGGTGGAATAGAGCACACCCTGCAGATAACGTGCCAGTGGGCACCATGACCAGCAAACAGAGTGCAGAGAGAGATGCAGCACTTTGCAAGTGAAACCACCAAAATGTGCCTACGAATGACATTTGCTTTGTTGCTAAAAACTCCAAAATGCCTATAACTCAACAATTCTCAACATTCAAAATCTTGCTTGGTGCTAAAATTCATGTAATCTAATGAAGCATTGCGAACAAACAAAGTCCTAATGCGAAGAGCAAAACATTCATCGGACAAACTGGATTGTCTGTAAACTGACAGCCTCTGTCAAAATCTGGGTGCAGTACCCTGGCCCACCTGAATGACAGCTGTCAGATGAGTTACTGATGAAACTTTAAGTGATCTGAATTACAAATCTGCCGGATTAGCAAACATAAAAAGGATTGTGGCTAAAAAGAATATACATCTCAGTTGCTTTTTATCCCACAGCGTTAAAGCTAAGGTATTTATGTTTGATGCAACACGTTTGGTCTTTCCTGGATGTTTAATTAAGAATGAAATAAGCTTGGCTGAGCTACAACCCTTTGGAAGTGGACAAACAGGTTTCTCCCAGGTGGAGGGATATCCTCTCAGCTGAAACTCATGGGGAGGTTCTAATGCGGGTTAGCCCAAACTTTTGTCTATAGAAAGAGAAGGAACAATGACAGAGCTTCAGCCCAGGAAACGGAGGTGTGAAGGTGGTCGTAAACTTCTCCTGGAAGGGACTCACAAGGGAGGGGCCTGTTCCCGGACTGCAGGGAGACACAAATGGGCATACCATTTGCTGTTAAGCATGAACAAAGAACAATTCTTAAAGACTCATAACTTGCATCCAAAATGGTGAAAAATATACCAAGGACAGAGTTGTGAATCACATTTTTGGCTGCAGGTTTTAAGAGGGGCAGAACTTTGTGACATGTTCTGGACAGGAATGGCAATATATGTGCTTTTATGTGAACAGTAGTAATCCTAGAATTTTGAAAAGTTACACACACATTCCTATGTTAAACACACACATTTGTGGACATTTGCATAAAGTTTGGAAATTGTGTTCATAGCAAAAAGGACAAGATTATGTAGAAAGTTGAAACACGATCCCACAGCTGTAAGCTTTTGATGAACAGCTACTACATAAAATATGGCATCTTTGTGTGTGATTTGTATAAAGGTGACCAATGTAGAAATTTGTATTTGGTATAAAATCCGATTTTGAGACCAGTGGCTAAAGGGTGGTCTGTGAGGACTGTAAAGCAAACCATAAAATGTGACATCATCCGGCCTTGATCCAACCACTCAAATGCAAGGCGGAGATGATGTTTTGATCCTATCCCAGCTCACAGGGGCAAGCTTAGCTAAGCCGGCCCATACACCCACTTTGTGATGTCATTTTAAAGCATAAATAGAGACAGCTGACAACACATAGGGACTCACAGATCCACTCACTTTCCATTTCGGCGAATCACTCTGATCCAGCATTCTACATTCAGCTTTAACACCCTACCAGATCCAGATGCCTAGACTCTTGCCAGCAATAGAGAGCTATTGATTTCAGCAAGGGCCAAATCCTCAAACTTATTTATGCACCCCAGCGAAGCTCTGTGGTGTGAGAAGGCTTTTTCAACCCGTATCCTGAAATTATCTGGCTTGCCAGCACTAGGCTTGCCTGAAGAACTCGCTATCCATTTGATTGAAATATAAACAAACAAGGAGGGTAGATCCTGTGCAAATCCAGTGACTCGCCTAGCTGATCCAATCCCGTGCCTGATGTGCTGTTCTTCCTAGACCAGATCCAATCCATGACCAGAACTGACGGTCCTATTTAGTAACTTATTATGTGAGTATTAATAGGAAGAAAAGTGACCCTCATATATCTGCATTGTCTGATCTCTATCTCAAACCCATCCTATCTTTTAATTCTGAATCATAGTATTGTCAGAACCTTTCCTCCGCTGATTTTTCTCATTGGTTTTAAAAAATCATAAATCATTAGTGATTTTGAGTAAGAAAAGTAAATCCCAGAACAGAAACTAGAGTATCACACGTGAAGGGTTACGCTGGCCACGTACCTGTGGAAATTCACGTGTGACATTCTCTTTTTCACAGTCATAATCTAGTGTAAGCTAACTGATCTTTCATTTTCAAAGTGCATTTCTGTTTTCCATTCTTGCGCCTATTTTCCAAAAACGACTTTTACTAAAACCTATATAACTCCCTCAGTTTTTATGATATAAACAAAATTTCAACTCCTACTTGTACCTAACATCCGTAGCTATCCATAGAATATCGCGCATAGGAAAGGTTTGCCGTGAATGACAATTCTGAAAGGTTTTTACACATGTGAATTAGCTTTAAACTGCTTCCAACTTGGTCTTTGAGATTTCAAATGTTTTCTTTTGACTAAATCATTGTTTGTGATTGTGTGCAACTGTTCAAAGTGGCTCCGATAGGAAGTTATGATCATTTAAACATTTTGGACCATATTTGGTGTTTCTGCCCAGTCAATTCTAAAGACAATTTCAAAGCCATACTGACAGGTGAAAGATCAATTCCGTTTTTATCTTGTGTTTGAAGGGGGAAGGTGAGACTGATATTCTGTTTGATTTGTGCTATTCCTGAATACCTGCTCTCTCTTCCCATCTCTTTGCATTGCCTATTGGGGGAACCTCTAACCCAAGTGCTATCTATTCTAAACCAACACACAAGCATTATTTTCTGTGCTGCATTTGTTTTATGCTCATTCCTTGATTCCTAGTGTATTAAAGGTATCATTCAGTGTTCTAAATATTTACCTTTGCAAACTAGCCTGATTCCTGGTTCAGTGTGACCGGGGGCGGGGGGGTCTCATGAGAAGGGTGTGATATGAGTGATATATCGTTCAGAATATTGAACTTATCGACAAAAATAAATAAGGGATCCAATTGTGCACTACGGATTGAAATCACTTAGACAACTGCTACTGAAAAGTGTCCTTGCCCATTTGCACACAGACGCCTACTTGCGATACTTGCAGTGTGCCCACTTCCCCAGAGACATGTAGATGAAAAGTGCCACTTTCACATTGAAAGATGGGTCAACAAAGGTAGCCAGCATGTACTTAATGTTATCCCAACTACCCATGGATCACCATACAAGCTTCAAAATCAGGTACCTCACCCGGTGTGCCCAAGTTAAGATGGATTTCTACAACCTGGCCTGCTGGACAGATTATAGAAGGCCAACCTTGTTCTGTGGAACAGGAAAACCCCGAGAGGTTGCCAAACCCAATCAAGCTACGCATGGAGAATGATCAATGAGAAGGTGAGTGCAGTCAGAGGTCCACAATGATTCCACGCAGTGAAGCACACAATAATTACATTTAGACAGGTAAGTACACAAATACTCTGTTTATTATAGGACCAAAAACAAAAACTAAGGAATGAAAAAAGCTGGTAGTACTATCACACAGCACTCAATTATAAAACATATATACAGTCACCTTTAGGTTTGTAGTAATGCATGCAATAACTTAGTCAATTTAAACGAAGGTAAGTAGTGATGCAGTGGAATTAAACCAATGCACAAGAGTTATACTGTAACCTTATGTTTCCAATCCCTATTATGTACGAGGCCTTGTGCCCAACAGTTACAAAACATCTTCTTTGGAGTGGGGACAGATGGAGGAATAGTTATAGTTATTGTGGTTGTGAATATGTTGACAATGTTGAAGAATGGATCTGTAAGAAAAGACACACAACTACTTTTATCTTTTTGCTTCTTCTCTCTGAACCTTGTTAAGTAGTGGGCAGGAGTTCTCCCAAACTTTAGGAGGAGAACCTGCTTCAATTTGTCAAAGTCCTTTCCGTCAGCATTTGCCATATCCATAATAGCACTGCAGCCATAAAGGGGTAGTCTGCTGAGCAACCAAGCAATCTTGTCAGGCTCACCCACGTCATGCACCTCACAAGCATACTCAAAAGTTGTAAGCCATTCTATGATGTCATTCTTTTCATAATACATACTGATCAGATCCTTAGAAAATCTAGGATGAGAAGAGGAACCACTCCCAGAACCTCTTCAGGAGCCAGGAGAACCTTGCAGTCTGGCCAACTCCAACAGGTGATCCTTATCTATCTGTCTCTCAATCCTCTCAAACTTCGTTATAGCTATGTTCAAATCCAACTCTTTCTGTGTGAGACTGAGCTTCTCTTTCTTAAGCTGTCACACGATCTCAGCTAATGAGGTTCTTCCTGTGCATTCTCAATAGTAGCAGTTAGCACAAGTCCATTGCTACTGCTGGGACATGCCTTAGCATCTACTGCATCGCTAAAAATAGGCAAAGGAACGGTACAACATCCTTTCATTGCGTGATGTTTTTTCACAGGGTTTTTTATCATGAATTTTTTTATGAAAAAAAAATCCAATTTTTTAGGGGGGGTTAGAACATTATATATATGGAGTGTGGGTGTTTATGAATACAAACTTAAAGGGAATGGGTGGGTTCGGGGGGAACCCCCCAAAAATAATGTAATCAAAATGTGATGGTTTTTTTCATTAAAAAATTCACAGTAAAAAACGCTGTGAACCCCCCCCCCTCCCCTGGAGATGAAATGACATGGAACCAAAGGAACAATCCTAGAATCCCAGTGATTAAACAATTTCTGTAGCCAATCAGATTTGTTTCCAGAAGATGGAAATTGCCTTTCCACACACAATTTGATAAGTACTATACTTGAAGTGCAGCAAGAGTAGACACTGTGAATGTTTCCATATTTAAAAAAAAGATTGGGAATCTGGAATACTACTACTAAGTTCAAATCACAGTGTTCTGTGTGAATATAATTATGATACTACACCTGTGGACAACAGTAGGTTGCCCAAAACCTTATTTTCACTGCTGTGGCACAAATGTGTTAAGATGGATTTCTACATTCAGGTCTGCTGGCCAGTAACTGAATGTATTCCACCTGCCCTGCTGAAAATTGAATTTAGCCTAGGGCAGCAACTGATTGTGTTCCACCTGCCCTCTGGAAATTGCATTTAGCTTTGGCTCTGTGCTGCATGTATTTCACCTGCCCTGCTTAAAAATCGAATTTAGCCTAGGCCAGTAACTGAATGTGTTCCACCTGCCCTCTGGAAAATTGCATTTAGCTGTGGCCCTATGCTGCATGTATTTCACCAGCCCTGCTAAAAAACTGAATTTAGCCTAGGCCAGTAACTGAATGTGTTCCACCTGCCCTCTGGAAAATTGCATTTAGCTGTGGCCCTATGCTGCATGTATTTCACCCGCCCTGCTAAAAAACTGAATTTAGCCTAGGCAAGTAACTGAATGTGTTCCAACTGCCTTGCTGAAAATTTCATTTTGCTTTTGCTCAGCGCTGCATGCATTTCACCTGCCCTGCTAGAAAATCGAATTTAGCCTAGGCCAGTAACTGAATGTGTTCCACCTGCCCTCCTGAAAATTGCATTTAGGTTTTCACCTGTGCTGCATGTATTTCACCTGCCCTGCTGAAATGTATGTGTGCCTTGTGGTTGCTTGTGCTGTTCACTAGCTGGTGCGCTTCCCACTGTCTCCCCTGATCCTTGTGCTCCCCACCGCTCCCTAACCATGACCTTCAAATGCATTTGTGTTTTCAGCCTGGTAAGTGTCTCCCACCCTCCACATCAGGCAACCATGTCGCTATCTATCTCTCCTATCTATCTCTCCTATCCTCTCCAACTACTTCACTATCTCATATCCTTCTCCTATCATTAAATCTGGCCGGAAGAAACTTAAGATGAACATACCATGCCATCCTAGTTCTGGGGAATCGGCACTATGAGAGGTTAGCCAAACCCTGTCAAGGTAAGCATGGAGAGTGGTCAAGGCTTAGTCTCAAGAGAATGTGCGTGGGATAATGGGTTCTCAATGACTCCACACAGAGAATCACACACCAATTCAAGTTAGACAGTTAAGTACACAAATATTCTATTTATTAAATGGCTAAAAACACACATTAAGAAACTAAGCAGGTAGTACTGTCTAACAGCACTCAATTATTAAACATATATACAGTCACTGATCCTCCAAAAGTTCCACTTAGATGTGCTGAACGTAAAAATGTTGTTGCAGACAATTTTTACTCTCCTTAAAAGAGAGACCAAAATTGAAATGTGCCTTGAGAATATTTCAATTTAATGTGTATCAATACATATCCAAACATTGAGGATTCAATTTCTCCTAATATGGTACAACACTCAAAAATATATCAGACCAGATATCACCAACTGAAATGTTCAAAACATAAGTGCCAACATGTGTTTGGACCTGCTTGGTCTTCTTCAGGGCACACTATCTAACACAACATAACTCATTATTTGCACCTGTACTGTCACTAATGCCAGACACCTGTCCAAATGAAAGAAAAAGTGGGAGAAAGTAGGGGAGAGAAAGATAAGAGCAACAGGCAATAGTTCCATTAAGTATCCTTTGCAACCTACTGTATTCTCAAATCTACACATTGGTAAATAACCTATTGATACTCGTAATCTGGATCATTCAATAGCCGTGTCTAAACCCACTACTTGCACTGTTTACATGTCTCTTTTGTCCTAAACATTTCCTGGTGGCTTATGTTAAAGTAGACCTATTGTGATCGTATATATATTCAGTGAAAAAACTTTGTTAAAGGGACGTTATGGTTACAAGTAAAACTGAAAAAACCCAGAAATTCGCCAGTTATGGTAAGCTAAGCAACCATAACTCGCGCCACCACAGTGCACTGCTAAGACTAACACCCATGACATCAAAGATGACATCACGAATGTCATTGATGACATCACTGATGACATCACATATCTAGCCCATTCTTTTTTGTTCACTGTCATATCTAGGCCAGGTAGGTTTATTCCCTGATAGTCAGAAACATAAAATTCAAAAGGTATTACATTTTTGTAGACGTTGCTATTCTCACATGTTCTTACACTACTTTCCTTAGAGTTCAATCGCATCTTATGATGCACATACATAGGGGAAGAAGCAGGCCTGAAACACAGCAATCATTTGTACATGAAGAAAAAAAGTTAGGTTATGAACACTTTCTGGTAATACTGCTGCTTTTTTGCTTACTTTACTTTCCCTATATTTTCTCATATTTGTATGCGTTGTGGTCTCTTTATGTTGTGTGTGTAGTAGTACAATTATGTAGTAAGTGAGGCATTGTTAGCTACTTATTACATGCTTTACAGTACGCAAAACTCTGAAACAAAAGCAATCATCATTTTACTATCCAACATGGCAAGATTTTGAATATTGCACCTCTATGGTGCATGCTGCAGACAATGCTTACATTTCTACATGAGTAGGTTCATGTACTAGAAAGAACTCTGTAATGCAACAGTGTCTATAGCAATGCATTGCCTAATGAACTATGTATCTCATAATAGTTCTCCCAATAACCTTAGATAGTTTTCTGCCAACATTATAATGACAATCCCTTGTAGAGGCTTTCATGAAAATCAAATGCACATGTGATGTCATCAGTGATGTCATCAATGACATTTGCGATGTCATCTTTGATGTCATGGGTGTTAGTCTTAGCAGTGCACAGTGGTGACATGAATTATGGTTGCTTAGGTTACCATAACTGCCGAATTTCTGGGGTTTGGCGGTTTTACTTGTAACCATAACGTTGCTTTAACAAAGTTATTTCACTGAATTGCATAGGTTTCTAGTAGCGCAACTTAACCATAACGTCCTTTAAAAAAGTTTTTTCACTGAATTTCATAGGATTTTACTAGAGCAATTTACCCATAACATCCCTTAAACAAATTTATTTTTACTGAATATAGACATAGATATCATGAATTTGATACATTCTTACTAGGATACCTTCAGTTTATATAGATATACCACACAACATACTGAACCCCCTGTACCATGCTAGTGGCTGTAATGTCTGCGGACCATGTGAATGTCTGCGGACGGTCTCGGTCCACATCAACACTGTCCAAAAGCTCAGAGGGTATCTTACATTGTTATATCATACAACAAACACACTGAACATGGTCAAAGAGCAGCATATAAATAATTTACATTAAAAAAGAAATAAGAAGTACAAACTGTATATGTAAGACATCAACAGTCCAATTACATAGCATATGAAACATAATGGATCATACCAAAAATAACATATGCCTCCAGCAGAATTACCTCATAGAAACTGTACGGCAAATATCAACAATATATAACAACAAGAGATAAGTGGAGTGACTTACTGACGCCTGGATTCTACTCTAATTCAAACATTATAGACAGCATACAACTTTGGAATCCAGCCATCTCTCTCCTATGTCACCTTTCTAATTCCCTACATAACTCGGTCCGTGGACCAAATAGGTACCGAGTCACATGATGAAGAAACAATTGTATTCAATTTATTTGCATATCAAAAACAAATACTATCATCTCATAAAACATACATCAAAGATAAACAATGTGTAAAATCATATGCACATTTCCTAAAAAACAACAATACAAACATTTTTAAAAAACCGTATAGATGCACCATTAACACCCCACAGAAACTTCCCTGACTATACAAATCTAACAAATACAATTTGTGACAGGCAATATCTCAAATAATGTGGAAAATAAATCTTGTTTGAGTCTAAGTAATTTTCTACCCCATATATATGCTTCTAGGGTGAACACAAAAACTCAACGGATTGTTATCTGGCACCACTACTATTTATGTTGCTTTACAAAACCCAACATGTTTCGTTCATAGGTTAATTAGCATCACTTCCAGAACTTCATTAGGGGACCAAAAGTGCCCTGTCAACACATCTTCAATTTCAATTATTTGCTGTAGACCAACATCAGTAAGTAAGTGGCCTGTCTGGAGCTGTTTCCCACTACATCACTTCAAAGCTTGATGTGAAGTGGAACCACCAAAAAACAAAGGCACATAGACAGAGAGAGAGAAAGAGAGAGAGAGAGAGAGAGAGAGAGAGAAAGAGAGCGAGAGAGAGAGAGAGAGAGAGAGAGAGAGAGAAATTCAAGAACATCATAAGAAAACGCATTGAATACTGTATGCTGTCCATCTGCCTAGGCTATCATTGTCCTAAGTAAGACTTACCACTAGCAACAAGGATTCACTGTCAATCTTGAGCCTGTTAACTGAGGAGCGTCTTTTTAGTAGAAGATGAACACACTGGTCACAAGGGGAGAAAGTGGAAAGGAAATATCAACAGCACACCTACAAAGCAGTAACAGGAAAACTGATAAACAAACTGGTAAGTACACTACATTAATTTCTATAGTTATAAACTTTCTTTAGTAGGATACACAAAAAAATAATGTATCTTTTTTTACACAGAAATGGCTAGCACTCTGGATTGGCTTGAAGAAATTTTTCCCCGGGATGAAATAAGTGAAAACAGTGATACTAATGGTAGACACTGCAGTTTTCAAAGTAAGCCAATTAATGCACATTATTTTATACGTACTTAACACATTTCTTTTTCTTTAACAGAACATACAGAAAATAATAATATTGAAACAGACACTGTGGAACATCATCTACAGCGTTTAGAACAAAAAATTGACGAATTAATGACCATGTCATTATTTTGAAGAACTTTGTAGAAAACCTTATAATGGAACAAATTAAATATCACTGTCCAACGTGCACCTGTACCCCTTCTCCATGTCCCAGTCAACCATTCCCAAAAAATCCCCATCACCAAAAATGTTATCATGAGACCTCAATCCCTTCCTCCCCTATCATCCAACATGTAGAAAACCCTAATTCCCCAGTATTTGTCTCAATTTTTGCTCACCACTCTCTTTCATAATTAATGAGTAAGGTCAGGAATCTCCATGTTAAAGGAAAGAAAAATTCATTGATTGAAAGATTGTTGAATTATCAAAGTCTGAGAAGTGGGTCTGTTATACCTACTCCCTCAGCAAATGTGGAAAATGATGAGGATGATAATGATTCAGAGTCTACCTCGAATGTTATTGATGAGCAAGAAGAGTTGGAGGAGTCTCAGGATGTGAGCCCCTCTGCACCTCAACAAGCTCTTGGGCCTCACCCTTTAGCCACAGGGACCCTACCAGGTCCAGTACTGAGTCCAGAAGTTGTCTCTCTTGAAAAGATGAGACTTGAGTTAGAGTTCAAAAGGCACCAAATGCAAACTGAAAGTAAACATTAAGAACGCAAACTAAGGGAAATGGAAATGCAACATGCTCTTGAAATGAAGAAATTGTCTCTTGAAAATGTTTCTATCCAGAAGTCTTCTAGGTCTTCCACTACTAAGAGACCTTGCATGCCTAAGGAAGATGTGAGTATGTATGGGGTGAAACTTGATATTTTGGATTGGTTGGGTGCTTTTGAGTATAACTATGGGATTCAGTGTTTCACAGGGAATCGGTTGATTCCTTGGCTGTTGTCTGGGCTCCCCCAGGTTGCAACTGATGCTGTAATTGAGGTGGGGGAACTTGAAAGATTGGGGCATGAAAATGTTAAACTAGCTTTCATAGCTAGATTTGGGAAAACTCCTCTACAGTACCTTAAGTGGTTTAGGACTCTCAAATAGAATGATGGTACCCCTCGGGCTACCTGGGTATGTACCTGTTTGAGAAACTTAGATGGTTGGGTAAAGGGTTACAGTGTTAACACTTTTGAAGTTATGAGAAATTTAGTCATGTTGGAATCTACTTTTGATGCCTGCTCTCCTGAGCTGAGACAGCACTTGGCTGACTCTAATGAGCTTGATTCCAAGAAGCTATCAAAGGCTGCTGACTTGTGGGCTGCCAACAGGGCTACTCACAAGGATTCTGGGGCAACTCAGAAACAGGGTGAAGGGAAGCAGCAAAAGAAAGATGGTAAATAGAATTATAATACCTCCAATCCAAAGGAGGGCCCCAAACAAAAGAAGGGTAAGCCACAAGGGAAACCAAATTAGGCTACTGAAACCTCTGGTGCCAAACCAGAAGAAGGTCAGCAGAAGCCCCCATTTGTCAAAACATTTGGACGATGTTATGCTTGTGGGTCAACTAACCATGTGAAAGGGGATGCCAGATGCAAAGGTAAACCTTCAGGGATCCAGCCTTCTCCCCAGATGAAGTAGTGCATATGGCCGGTGGAAACTTTCAATTATTGGCTGAAGATCCCATTGGAGTCTCTGTCAGTGTTTCTTTAGTGCCCCTGGGGATGTGGGAACAGCAGAATTTAGATGTCTATAATTCAATTCCAGATAACACAAATGAATATTACAAGGACAGTGAATTTGTAAATGGTCAGGAGACCCCTGCCATTAGAGACACTGGGGTCAGCATTACAGTGCTGGATGAAACCTTTTTCAAACCTGAGGATGTTGCTAAGGCACCCAAAGGCCTCACTAAGCTTGCTGGAGGTCCTGTTCAAATGCGTCCAAGACTACCAGCTCTCATCCAGTGCAACAACATGACTCTCAGAATACCTGTTTGTGTACAAAATGAGGTGCCTGGGAGAGTCATGTTTGGGAATGACTTAACAACTCTTTGAGTTGTATCAAGCACCCCCTGGCCTCCCATTAAAAGGAAACAGGAGCAGACAAGCAAGGCCAGAGAGATCACCCTAAATGACTCTCAAGAGTTTGTTACAGGAGAACCTATAACACCCAGTCCACAGGAGTTACTAACTGCTATTTCCAAGAAGAAAGAGACAAAGTGGAAACCCATGGTCTCTGGAGAAAAACAAGATATCAATCCTGTGCATCCAACTAGGACACCCCCGAGAGGACTGTCCAAAGTCACACCTGTGACTACTCCAACAGCTGAGGCTGAGTTTGAGAAACAACCATGAGAGGTTGAATCAGCTGCTGGAGATTCAGAGCTGGAACAAGATCTTCCCCTTGTTGGAGATCTGGATCCTAAAGACCATCCTGAGCTCCAGTCTTTACTGGCAGAAGGTGGACCCTGTAGGGCAGACTTCAGCAGAGGTCAAAGAGAGTGTCCTACTCTTGAAGGACTTCGCTAACAAGCAGCTTCCTAGCTGGATGGGGAAGAACCAGGAAAGCATAGGTTGTACTGGGAAGATGGCCTCTTCTAAATTGAACCTACTGAGTCTATCCCAGGGGACTACAGAAGACTTGTAGTGCCTCAGGAGATAGGACATCAGTTCCTACAGTTAGCCCATGAGATTCCTCTGGCTGGTCAAAGTTTTAAGAAGACCAAGGAAAGGCTTTCTCTCTATTTCTACTGGCCTAAATTGGGGTCTGATGTAGATACATTCTGTAGGAGCTGCCACACTTGTCAGACATCTGGCAAGAGTGGAGCCAAGAATGTTGCATCTTTGGTGCCTCTCCCAGTGGTGAGAGTTCCTTTTGAGAGGGTAGGAATCAACATTGTTGGTCCCTTAGATCCTCCAACCTCTTCAGGCAATCGATTTATATTGGTTGTAGTAGACCATGCTAGTAGATATCCTGAAGCTATACCTATGAGGACTGTTACAGCTCAGGCTGTTGCTAAGGCCCTACTTGTTTTTTTACCATGGTAGGTTTTCCTAAGGAGGTTATCTTTGACAGAGGATGGATCTAATTGTATGTCCCACTAAAAGCAGGCCATGTTGAAAAACTGTGGAGTAACTTACAAGTTCTTAACTGCCTACCATCCCCAGATTAATGGGTTGGTAGAGAGGTTTAACCGTACTATGACAAGCATGATAGGTGCTTTAGAAGAACCCCTTGGGAGAAAGTGGGACATTCTATTGCCATACCTTCTCTTTTCTTATAGAGAAGTCCCTCAGGAGGGAGTTGGATTTAGTCCCTATGAGCTTCTCTATGGTCATCCAGTTAGAGGTCCATTGACCCTAATTAAGGAGGGGTTGGAGAGTGCTCCTTCCCCCAAGCCAGTGAGAGTCACTGACTATGTGGTAGGTCTCCGGAGGAGAATGACACACATGATGACAGAAGCATCTGATAACTTGAAATCAGGTCAGGCTCTGGTGAAGCATTGGCATGACCAGAAGGCCATCATGGTTGAGTTTACTCAATACCAGCAGGTTCTAGTTATGGTACCTACAAGGCAGAGGGCCTTACAGGACAAATGGATTGGACCCTTCAAGGTTGTGGGAAAACTTGGAGAGGTCAACTATCTGGTGGACTTAGGCAATCCTAAGGATGCCACCAGGGTCTTTCACACCAGCCGTCTAAAAGCCTATGTCTCTAGACCAGAAGTGGGAGATTTGCTTCTAGCCTCTGCTCAGGAGGAGGAGGAGGAGAGTGAACCTCTACCTGACCTCCTCAGGGGAAAACCTTTAGGTGGGAAGATAGAAGGAGTTAATCTCTCTTCTAATGTGACACTGGAACAACAGGAGAAATGCAAATATCTGTTAAATCAGTTTGACTCTCTGTTTTCACTATCACCAGGCTTGACCCTTTGGGGCCAGCATGATATCCTCACTGGTGACCGTTTACCTGTTAAAAGCAGAGGTTACAGGATGTCAGACCATGTAAGAGCCCACATAAAGGAAGAGGTCAACAAGATGCTTGATCTCAGGGTAATAGAGCCATCTACAAGTCCATGGTCTAGTCCAGTTGTACTAGTGCCTAAGGCAGGTTCCAAGGAGTTAAGATTATGTTTGGACTATAGAGCTCTTAAAGCAGTCACAAAGACTGATGCCCATCCTTTACCCAGGACAGATGAACTGGTGGACAAACTTTGTTCAGCCAAGTACCTCAGTACATTTCATCTCACAGCAGGCTATAGGAAAATAGCTCTCACAGACCATGACAAGGAGAAAACTGCATTTTCAACACCAGCAGACCTCTACCAGTTTAAGGTAATGCCTTTTGGATTAAAGAATGCACCTACTACCTTGCAAAGGATGGTTAATCAGGTTCTGAATGGGATGGAGGACTTCTGCATGGCATATTTGGATGGCATTGCAATGTTCAGCCCTACTTGGAAAGAATATGTTGACCACTTAGGATATGTTTTGCAGGCTCTTGAGCAGGCCCATCTGACCATAAAGGCAAGTAAATGTCAAATTGGTCAGAGCAAAGTTATCTATCTTGGACATGAGGTAGGAGGAGGTGAAATAAGACCTTGCCTAGCAAAGTACAAGCTGTACCAGAATGGGCCACCCCTATCACTAAAACCCAAGTGAGAGCCTTTTTAGGTCTCACTGGTTATTATAGGAACTTCATAGAGAACTATGGGTCCATGGCTTCTCCCTTGAATGTGGTCGCCTCACCCAAATTCCCCAAGAAGGTCAGGTGGAATGAGGAGTGCACTAAGGCATTTGAAGGACTTAAGAAAGCCCCTTGTCAAGCTCCAGTCATAAGAGCTCCTGACTACAGTCAAACCTTCATTGTGCAAACAGATGCTTCCAATACAGGTATAGGTGCAGTTCTGAGTCAGCTGGATGAGAAAGGTAGGGAACACCCCATCTGTTTCATCAGCAGAAAGCTGAAGGAACCTGAGAAAAGGTGGGCAACCATAGAATGTGAGCATTTTGCTATTGTGTGGTCTCTGAAGAATTTTAGACCATACTTGTATGGATCTACTTTTGTGATTCAGACAGACCGTCAACCCTTAAAATGGTTAATGCAGATGAAGGAGGAAAATCCTAAATTGTTAAGATGGTCAATAATCCTACAGGGGTTTGATTTTACCATTGAACACAGGTCAGAGTCTTATCCCCAAAATTCTGATGGTCTCTCCAGAATGTATGACCGACTGGAGTAAGGAGATTCATCCAGGGTGGATTAAATCCTCCTGCCCCTTAGTCTGGGGGGGACGAGTGTTAGGGAGAATTCTCATAAATGTGCTAATTCCCTTCACCTTAGACACCCCCCGCAACTTTGCTGGATTTTGAGGACTTGATTTTTTTACCTGGACAGAGTGTGACCCTTTTTCCCGCACTCTTTTGTATTTTGATGTGTTTTACTCTTGTGTTCTTTGATTATGGAGTTTTAGACAACTCCATAGGCATCATCTGTTCATGTGTGTCACACAGCAGCCTCAGTGCAGTGACACAGGGAAGCCTTTCAGGCTTTCCAAAGGTTTAAATACCTTCTCTTGGATAAACTACTGTTTCCCAGAGAATGTAAAGTGAAATTGACGTTATTAGTCTTTTCAAATTCCTAGACCCAGCACTCTGTATCTTACATTGGAGTGCTGGAGGGGTTACCTAGTATCCCCTGTGTCTAGAAACTCATGTAGCAGTCAAATGC
Organism: Ambystoma mexicanum; assembly: GCF_040938575.1. NCBI lineage: Eukaryota > Metazoa > Chordata > Amphibia > Caudata > Ambystomatidae > Ambystoma > Ambystoma mexicanum. The sequence continues at coordinate 368,963,347 of NC_090930.1, forward strand.
TACCATTTCCTCTCGAAATGGCTGGTGGCAGTGTTTTTACAACGAACAAATATGATTTTTCCTGACTGTGAACACCATTAGCGTTAAATCACGGGAGCCATGTTTTTCAAGATGGCATCTGAGGCCCCTTTGTTTAAACAGATCCCGGTCTTCTTTTTTTGCCTTTTCTTTGTGGAAAGGTCCTTCTAGAATTTTGCTCTGCATACCAAACCAGGTTTGGTCCCTTTGTTTCATCGCCTTTAGTGGGCTTCAGGACTGAACACCGCCACTGGTGCCTGAGTGTCTGGGGTGGGCAGGAAGTGAGGGAGGTGCCCGAAACTCCCTGTGCTTCGTCTCCTAGGAGACCCAAATGCACTCTGGTGTGATTAGCTGGCTGACTGTCTGGCAAGGACAGCCACCCTACTGGTTGAGTGGCAGCGAGGCTGGAATGAATGGAGGAAACTGGATACAAGACGAGTCTCTTGGCTTGGAAGGCAGAGTCCACCACTGGAACGAAAGAACCGAAGATGAACTTGAAAAGGACAGCTGCTGCAACTCCTTGACCATTGGTTTGCCCGGTGAAGCCCTGCTGCAGGTCTGAATTGCCAAGTTCATCTCGACAGAGAAGACCTGCAAGGACGACTACTCCCTTTGAGTTGGTGGGACCAATCAACTCGTAAGCCACCTGGATACCATTCTCAGAGCTGTTTGTGTTTTTCTCAGAGTGCTGCGGAAAACCGAATAGCCAGGAAGAGGGATACCAGTTTGTGTGCTTGTGTACAGCTACCGAAATTGAAGATTTGCCAAGTGCCAGCTTTGACTAGTCCCAGTGTATTGCAGGAGTCCCCGATATCCTCCCTCTTGTCCCCACGACTGAGGCTCTATCAGGAACAGAAGTCTTCAGCTGCATCTTTTTCTTCATTGTAAGGTACTGTGAAAACCCGACCGAGAGAATTTACCTCTCACTACAACAGTGTTTGGAACTTTGGCAACTTGCAGGCCTAGTCAGCTTGTGACCCAATTTATGAATCTTGCTTTTACTAATTACTTCTGAGAACTTTGGCAAAAACGTTTCTGTTTAACTACCAGAACTGCTTTATCCTATACAAGACTTTCGCCCATTGACTTTGGCCTAAACTAATGCATTAAATAAGATCCTCTGGTGAAAACTATTTGCACCATCTAAAAGTAACTGTATCTTCTTTTCGTTAACCTATGCCTTTTTGCTCTTACTTCAAAGTACTCTGAATGTCATTTTGCTCCTCCTTCAAAGTAGTTTAAATGTCTCAGAAACATACAGTGTAAAGTACTGAAGTATATTTTTGTGTGATATAGATTGCCTCCTTCTAGTGAAAGTTTTATAACTGACTGTTGAATAAATTAATAAGTGTTTAACCAAGAAACCTTGAGTGTAAGAGTTTATTTGAAAACTTGTGATTGTAGACCTCTGTGTAACATCCTTACTGCTCACATTCCATCTTGAGATAAGCCTGGCTGCTCAGCTCCGCTACCAAAAACTGTGTAGTACAGACTTATACCAAAAGTTGGTTTTGCTTACACCTGTAGTCATAGTTGTGTGTAGTGGTCCCAAAGGGTACTGCATACAAACTATGCCTATCATGTCACTAGGCCTAGTAGAACCATTTGTGTTTTTGTCATCCCTATCCCCCCTTGTGCCTTGTTGTGCCTTAAAACACTGGTGTATAGGCCCATTAAAAAACCAATAAAAACATTTAAAAAATAAATTGATGTACTTGGATGCTTTGTCCTTTTTTAATGTTTTTAGGGGATTTCCTTTTACAATGTGTCTAACAGAAGACATCAAGCTATGGAAGACAAAGCGACATTTGGTATAGTATTTACCTTTGTTTTTATATCAATGTCACAGTGTTTGCCACACTTATGTTTTTGGAAGCGTAAGAATTGAGTTTGTAGGTCACTATGTGTGGTTTATGAAGGTTTATGTAGGGATGTCACCGGCGGAAGAAGCACATAATCAGTATGCTCGGTCAGGGTGAGGATGTTGATGTTCGATTTCATCTTCCTAACGCAACATGGACCTGTAGTGCCACTATTTTAGATATCACTATAATGATTGAACAACTAAATCCATTGCGCGCTGCTGGACCGAATGGGATATGCAATTCCCTGGTGAAATCCGCCCCTGGGTTATGGGCTCATTGTCCATACCTGTTGTATGTACCAATAGGTAATGGCTCTCGCTTGTCACTGACTTGGTCAGAGTCTACATCTTACCAGTGCATAAGAGGGGCCCGTGGAACCTACATACTTCATCACGCAATGTAGTGTTCTAAAGAAAATTCCATTGCAGTGTCCTTTCTAGTACAGGAACCTACTCATACAGAAATGTAGGTATTGGCTGCAGCATACACCACAGAGGTGCTATATTTGTACTTTCCAAAGTTGTATAATAAAATGGTGAATGCTCCTGTATCACACTTTTCTGGTCTGTGAAACATGTACTAAGTTGCTAATAATGCATCACTTAGTACATATTTCTAGTAATACACACAAAACATAAATAGACAACAATGCTTACAAATATCGGCTTATATATAGAGAGTAAAGTGAGCATACAAGAGGCAGCATCATTAGCAACTGTGTATAATCTACATGATTGTATTCACGCACAAAAATGATTGCTGTGTTTCAGGCCTGCTTCTTCCCCTATATATGTACATCATAAGGTAATCACCTAATCCACTGTGTATGTGTGTGATCCTGATAATCTGTGTTTTGTGCCGAAGTAGTGCCCCATCTCAGCCTGAGCCCAGCTGCAAACACGAGGTGAGCCTGGGCCCACCCACCTCTAAGAAGCCTGCCCTATCTGATTACAATGTGTGTGCATTCCCAGATTTCACATGCCCGCATACCTGTTCTTTCGATTGCTTGCTGATTGCCATACTGTGATCTTCGCGCAACGTCACAAGTTACCTAGGTGCCCCCCATGTATTGCCTACTGCTGTTGCATTAACTGTGATTTATGCCCTGGTGCCCCTATGCATTGCCTATTTGTTGTTGCATTAACTGTGATATATGCCCAGGTGCCCCCATGCATTGCCTATTTGTTGTTGCATTAACTGTGATGTATGCCCAGGTGTCCCTATGCACGGCCTATTTGTTGGTGCATTAACAGTGATTTATGCCCAGGTGCCCCTATGCATTACCTATTTGTTGTTGCATTAACTGTGATTTATGCCCAGGTGCCCCTATGCACTGCCTATTTGTTGTTGCATTAACTGTGATTTATGCCGAGGTGCCCCTATGCACGGCCTATTTGTTGTTGTATTAACTGTGATTTATGCCGAGGTGCCCCTATGCATTACCTATTTGTTGTTGCATTAACTGTGAGTTGTGCCAAGGTGCCCCTGTGCATTGCCTATTCCTGCTGCATTAACTGTGATCCATGCCCAGGTGCCCCTATACACTGCCTATTTGTTGTTGCATTAACTCTGATTACGCCCAGGTGCCCCTATGCATTGCCTATTGCTGCTGCATTAACTGTGATCCATGCCCAGGTGCCCCTATGCATTGCCTACTGTTGCTGCATTAACTCTAGATACTAGACCTAGCTACGACACATCTTACTGCCAGGTGCACCTATCAACAGTGATTGGCACACGTTCACGCCCCATTTGCTTATAGAATCACTGGTTTAGCTGCTTAATTGCGACCCAACTGGCCCGCACCCCAACCTATCGGCACAGTGATTGTCACTAGCCCTACTCAAACCTAGGTACCTACTGTATGTCATTCTTACATGTCTTGGTGCTGACTTGGCCTCACACACCTACGTGCCCATATCTTGAATTGTTGGAAGATGCCAAATTCACTGTTATACTACAGCATTATGGCCGCCACCCTACACTTTATCACCATGAGTCAGGAATGCCACACTGAGCCTTCCGTTTCTGTGTCAAACCCTATCTCACACACCTTGCCTGACATAGTGTTCAATAATCCTACCACCACCCAATCCAAACACTTTGGTGCCACAGGGACTGAAATCATCTCCCTCCCATGTACCTTATCAGATAGAAATCTTAAACCTCGTGCTAGACTCACCAAATTATACGATCCACTGAGAAGAACCATACCGCCAACTAACCTGAAAACCAACTACCTACACAAGCCAAAACAGATTGATATTACAAACGCAACACAAACTAAAAGATATAAGTACAAGTCTACAGACTCATCCAGTCCTAGTCAGGGCATCACGTCAACCGAGGCCCCGCCACTTAAAGGAGCGCTTCTCAACGTGAGATCTCTTGTTGCCCATGCCCTTGACATAGCAGACGTAATCACAGAAAATAACAGATTTCCTGGCGGTAACCAAGACTTGGTTGCATAATGCAGCAGGCCCATCACTCATGCTAATCAGCCCAGAAGGTTACACCATAACAAGACAAGACTGAGATGGCTCTCGAGGTGGCGTGATTGCCATCATCTCAAAATTGAGCCTTTCCCTCATAACAGCCCCCTCTCAAACCATGCAATCCTGTAAAATCCTCTCTGCTAAATTCCAGATAAATAACACACATTCCCTCATCATCCATTTAATATACAGACCCCCAGGTCCTCTTGGAACCTTCGAGGAGGATCTACACAGTATAATTACTAACAACCTCAAAGCAACCTCTCAGCTTCTCTTACTAGGAGATTTCAATGTAGGCTTTAATGATCCCATGGATAAACAAGCTCTAAACATAGCCAATATCATCAACGCATCAGGCCTGTCTCAGAAAGTCAATAAACCCACTCACTCAAAAGGGAGAACACTGGACTGGATAGCGGAATATGGGCCTCATTACATGGTAGGCGGTGAGCCATGGCGCTATTAGCGCCATGGCTCATGCCGGTAAAATACCGGCACCGCCTTGGCAGAAAGGGGATTTACCGCCCCATCCCAAGGTTGGAGGGGCGGTAAATCCCCCTTCCGCCATTGCTCTTCCCCATTCCCATTTCTGCCCCATTGGGCTCAATGGGAATGGGGAAGGCGCTAATTACGGCACCGCAATTTAGCGGTGCCGTAATTAGCTCCGAGGTCCCTTAGCGGGTTGGTATTTAACGCCTGCAAAAAGCAGGCGTTAAAACTCCAACCCGCTAAGGGACCTCGTAGTAAGGCGGCAGGGATTTACCGGTACCAGTATTTTACCGGTACCGGTAAATGCCTACCGTGTAATGAGGCCCTTTAACTGCACAGTCTCCATTTCCTCCATCTTTCCTCAACCATGGACAGATCACACACTTATAGCCCTTAACCTATCAACACTCAGACCCTCTCCTATGGTCTAACCACCAGCGCCACCCTGCCTAACCAGAAATAAAAAAGTATCACAGTGGATAAAGTTATCCCTGCCATCCTACCCACTCTAAACAACTTGCCTGACAATCTAGACCCCAGCACTTTAGTCCAGGAATATAATAACATCATGCTCAACACACTGGACAAAAGTTCCCCTCTCAAGCTTAGAAAAAGCAAACCCAAGGCTCACCTTAACAAATGGTTTATGCCTCAATTAAGAGACCTGTGACATTTAAAAAGAAAAAGTGAAAACTCCTGGAGACTATGCCCTTCAGTCGAAAACAAAGCAAAACTAACCTCCATTTCCTCACGCTTTAAAAATGAAGTATGCATTGCTAAAAGGAATTCCTATGATGAACGCATCACCAATTCCAACTCTAGTATGAGGGAACTCTTCTCCATACTGAAAGAATTAGAGTCGCCAATAGCCACACCCGATCTAGTTACTAAGGACAAGTCTTGGTGCGCAAATATCCAACATGCGCTAGCAAACAAAATTAATATGCTCCAAAACAAAATTCAGCAAAAAAAAGATATGCTGAACTTACAGCACATCCCCAATACCTCGTCACCTAGTGACTCTTTCGAAGCGCACAACAACAAATTTCATTTTTCCAAAACTTCTCCTTTAGAGGTAGAAAAAATCATACTCTCGCTCAAACCGTGTAATTGTAAAGGCGACGTCTGCCCAGCACAGTTAATAAAAGATGCAGCCAGAGACCTCTCACCATTAATTTCAAAATTGATTAATGCCTCCTTTGCATCAGGCACTATCCCAGCTAACCTAAAACACTCCTGGGTGCTCCCACTCCTCAAAAAACAGACCTTAGATCCGCTCATCCCGAACAACTACCGCCCTATTACCACAGTACCATTCCTCCTCAAAATATTGGACAAAGCCGCCTATATCCAGATTCAAAAACACCTTGATCTGTATAACCTCCTAGGAACTAGACAATCTGGCTTCCTCCCACTACACGGAACGGAAAACACCCTAATCGATTTAAAGACCCAAATTGATGAGCTGAGAGATAGTGGAAGGACAGCACTCTTGCCTTTACTTGACCTCTCAGCTGCATTTGATTTGGTCGACCATAAGGTCCTCTGCAGACACCTGGACTCAGCCACTCACTTCTCTCCTGAGGCTATCAGATGGTTGGAATCATTCCTGAGTGAGAGAACAATGAGAGTATTCTCCCCATCAGCTGCAGCCGACCCCACCCCCATCCTGTGTGGTGTTCCCCAAGGCTCTTGCGTCTCGCCAACCTTATACAACATACCTTCTGGGTACCACCAACACTAACTATGCAGATGATACACAGATTCTCCTCCCACTTTCTGGGGATCATACTAAAGACACAGAGTTGGTGAATGGAGTATATCTTATAGTTCAAGCATGGATGGCCACCCATAGCTTGTGCTTGAACGATGACAAGACAGAGCTAATAATCTTGGGATAACATGTAAATATTGACAAATTATGCCAGGAATTCTCCTCCTTCAACATTGACGGAAATATAATCAGGGTCTCCAAGGAAGTAAAAACCCTTGGCTTCTACCTAGACTCCACTCTGTCATGTGACAAGCAGGTAAAATCTCTGGGCTCCACCACTGCCTATACTTGCAAGCTGATAAGAGCTGGTAAGCCATTCCTCTCCAACGACAGTTGCATGATCCTGGCCAGAGCATTCATTCTCTCCAGGATCGATTACTGAAATGCCCTCTACAGTGGTGCTAATAAAACTACCATCCAGAAATTACAAACACTACAAAACAATGCCTTGCGAGCAGAGCTTGGCATAAATAAAAGAGTACACATCTCCGCCATCAGACGCCAACATAAATGGCTATCTACAGAGAACAAAATACAGCTAAAAATGATCTACTTGACACACAAAGCTTTAAACAATGCCGCCCCTGGCTACCTCATGAACAAATTACACAAAAAAACCTCTATCAGACCAACCAGAGTTGCCAACGCCAACTGCCTAGTAGTACCCAGATTCAAGTTAACCACTATTGGTGGCAATAGCTTCCCAGTGAAGGCTGCTAAAACTTGGAACTCACTACCAAACAATCTGAGATCAGATCAACCATACCCACTATTCAGAAGGAACACCATCCAAAACATCATGTCAATGACCACTAGTGACCCAACTTCCCTAGCTGCACTTGCCCACCTTATCTCCAGTACCTGACACCTGATACTGTTCCTATTCTCCTTGGTGAACTATGACATGTTATCTGTACCACCTTTGTGTAATTTACCTTGTTTTTGTGTGATTCCTGTACATTACTGTAACTTTTATAATCTGCAACATTGTAAGCTTCGCATTATCTTTTGCTGCGTCCTGCTACCCACGGGTCTGGAGTGCATTAGAAATTAATAAACAAACAAACAAACATAACATGCAATTAAACTCTAAGGAAAGTATTGTAAGAACTTGTGAGAATAGCAATATCTATAAATATAATACCTTTTGAAAGTTAACTTTCTGCCTGTCAGTAAATAAACCCACATGGCCTAGATATGGCAGTGAACAAAAACAAAGGGGCGACACATGTGATGTCATCCGTGATGTCATCAATGACATTTGTGATGTCATCTTTGATGTCCTGGGTGTTAGTGTTAGCAGTGCCCAGTGGTGCGGGCAGTTATGGTTGCTTAGCCTACCATAACTGACAAATTTCAGGGGTTTTTCAGTTTTACTTCGAACCATAATGTCACATTTATAAAGATTTTTTGTGTGAATTTGACAGGTTTTTAGTAGCGCAACTTAACCACACCGTCCCCTTAACAAAGTTTTTATTAGTGAATTCTAAAGGTTTTTAGTAGGCCAATTTAACCATAATGTCCCTTTAACAAAGTTTTTTTTACTGAATTTCATAGTTTTTTAGTAGGGCAACTTAATCATAACATCCCGTTAACAAAGTTTTTTTACTGAATATACACTTTCATGATGTGAATTTGGGAGATATGTACTATAATTCCCTTTTTTTATATACATGTAACATAGAACATACAGAACCCCCGTGCTAATGATATTTAAAAGGCACGGACGGAGCGCCTGTCTGTGGATGGGCGCGGATGAGATCAACACTACCCAAACAGTAAGGGGGTATCTGAAATTGTACTATTGTGCCATATGAGAAATGCACAATTTTAAAAAAGAACACATAAACACATTATAAGTACTAATAAGTATCCAATTGAACCTACACGTCTCAAACATTACCCATGCTTTAATTTCCTTGTAGAATGAAATGGATTATACCATAACAAAAAAAGATATGCCTCCAATGTAATTACCTCACAGAAACTGTGCAGCCAGGAGCGACAGTAGACGCACACAGCACAATGAAGACAAATTACAAGAAAATAGTAAGTTAACTTCATTTCTCTTATATGTGTGTGTACTTTTTTTGTATAAGGTGCAGATAAAATAATGTATTTCTGTTGTTTTGACACAGAAATGTGCAGTACTTTGGAGTGGCTGGAGGAGAATTTTCTGCATGGGGAAATGTCGGAAGATAGCGATAATAACGGTACACCTTCTCTGCATAAGCAAATTAATACTCAGTATTTTATGGGCATTTAACATATATATATATATTTATTTTTAACAGACCAGGTAAAAAAAGAAGAAAGTCCACCAAAGGACACCGAGCAAGACAGCCTGAAACAGATAGAAGAGAAAATGGACATACTAAATGAGAATTTTAACAGGCTAAGGCAATTTGTGGAGGAATACATGAGAGGAAAAATAAGATATCACTGCCCCACCTGTACCTGTCCCCCTTCTCCATTTCCTAGTGAACCATCCCCAAACCCTCAAGAAGAACATAAACGTTTTGACGAAACATCCATCCCATCATCCCCTCACAAACACTCGTGTTAAGCCCTAATTCCCCTATATTCGTTTCAGTATCTGCTTCCACCTGTATTTCTCTTGATTGATGTATGTGTGTGTATTGAACATTTATTTATGTTAGTTGTAGTGGAATGATTTTGATGAAACTTTTTTTAAAAAAAATAGTTAAAATGTCCACGGACAGCGCGCCTGTTCGGGCTGGCCGTAATCAATATAATATGGATGTTCTAAGGGCAATACCCCTACCCGTACCATTCGCAACCAAGATGGAACTAATCTTAGAACGCTGCAGGTGTCCAAGTTGTCCGTAAATGAACAAAATGAGGGTGTCCTAAGGACATTATACCTCTCCGTACTGGTCACAACCAAGATAAAACATGGTCTTAGAACACACCAGGTGTCCAGGATGTCTGTAAATCAACAAAATGGGAGTGTCCTAAGGACACTATACCTGTCCGTACTGTCTGCAGCCAAGACGGAACTCTCCGTAGAAAAGGCACGGTGGCCGGCATATCCGTAGTCAAATAAAATGGAGGTGTCCTAAGGACACTGTACCTGGCCGTACAGTCAGCAGAACAGCTACGCACATGCGCATCACACCCATAAGCACTGCGAACATTGCACGTGTCCGTAACTGTCGGTCTCACTTGTGTCACACTTTTAATTAGTTTCAGGACCCGAACACTGTCCGTAGAACACCCGCACGCATGCGCACGTCCGTTGCTCTGCATTTGGTGTCCAGCGGGCACCCATTTCCTTCGCGGATGTGTTCACGATGTCATCATGTGACCGCACCCACGCTGAGCGTGTGCCCTAATTTGCACAGTTTGTGTACTTCTGCAACATTTCAAAAGAACTTATATAGACATGGGAAATTATTTTACAGTATAAAATCACCATTTCACATGTCCCATACAATGGCCCTACCTTTCAACGTATTGTTTAGAATTTTTGCAACGCTTTTGAGTGATCGAATGGTCACCAGGCGCACCCCTCCACCCCTATAAAAGGCCACACCCCCGAGCTCATCTACATTGTACTTCTGGCTATAGCAGATTGAGTTGTGCTGCCTTTACTGCTGTAGCGAATATTAGCCAACCAATCCTAATGGCACCATGGCAGCTGTTGCTTCATTAGCCTCAGCACCACCCCCAAACCCTCCACCGTCACCACCTCCCCAAGGGCCTGCAGAGGGAAATAGGTGTGAGGATGTAGAGAGCGAGGAAGAAGAGGAAGAAGAGAATGAGGTGGAGGAACTCCGCACTACAATCACTCGCCGGGAGTCGTGGGTGTGGAGGTTGTTTACCATTTGTGGAAACATACCAAAAGCACGTGCGTACCATGTCAGGTGTAACCAGTGCAAGTTGGTGCTGATTCACGGGAGACCTGGTGCGGACAGCTTTGGTACGACAACCATGAAGCGACACCTAACTTTGTTCCACAGTGCGGACATTTGCAAGGTGGTGCCATGTGAAGAACGTAGTAGGTTGAGTTACTCTGCAGCATCCTCTGAGTCTGATCCTCTCACCACAAGAAACACTCCTGTGGGAGAGCGCATTCCTCCAGATGTCTCACAGGCCATTTGCGATGCTGTTGACCCTTACCTTGCAAAGGTCACGATATTGTGTATGTGCTGCGATGCAGTACTCTGCAGGGGGGAGACTCTTCGAAGTGCTTTTGAGACTACGGTCACGGAGCACCAGAAGAACTGCTCCCTACCTAAGTAAAGTCCACCCTAAATCTTTCTCTCTCCACCTGCTCTTTCTTATACCCGTGGTTGATGAAGCTTCCTTACCCTCCTTCACCCTCCTTTCCTAGTGTGTCGTGTGTTAAAAAATAAAACAATGGAAAACAACAAAAATTACGAAAAAGGATCTTTTCAGAGCCACCTTTCTCAGTTTAACAATGGAACTATCAAGTGGCCGGTGTAGCCCCCGGTGCATTTTTCAAAAAGTCTGCGGACAGTCATAGGACGCACACAAATGGAAGGTGCAAGTGGAGCACAACAAATGCACTTTTCGCTGGAGGTAAGTGGTGGCTCTGAAAAGAGCCTTTTGGTGGTGATGTGTGTGTTTCAAACACTGTGGATTCGAAAAAACAGATTGCCAAATAGGTGACTATGGGCCTCATTACACGGATGGCGGAGAACCATGGCGCTATTAGCGCCATGGTTCATGCCGGTAAAATACCGGCACCGCCTTGGCGGAAAGGGGAATTACCGCCCCATTCCAAGGTTGGCGGGGCGGTAATTCCCCCTTCCACCATTGCCCTTCCCCATTCCCATTTTTGGCCCATAGGGCTCAATGGGAATGGGGAAGGCGCTAATTACGGTACCGCAAATGGCGGTACCGTAATTAGCTCCCTGGGTCCCTTTGCGGGTTGGTTTTTAATGCCTGCAAAAAGCAGGCGTTAAATCCCCCAACCCGCAAAGGGACCTCATAGTAAGGCGGTAAGGATTTACCGGTACTGGTATTTTACCGGTACCGGTAAATCCTTACCGCCATCCGTGTAATGAGGCCCTATGAATCCAAAAAAGGTTGCAATGCATTTTTAACATTTCAAAGAAAAATCTGATTGCCAGCATATGTGAGATGGACTCCATCTCTGCGAAAAATGAAAGTGCTGCAAAACAAAATGTTTTCATTGTGGAATGAGGACATGCCAACATCTCTTAGAAAGGCACAAACAGCCTTATTGACATTGCCCCTCGCCTTGTCCATTTGTGGACCAAATGCAGAAGAATGCAGCCACATTTGTCTTTGTGCAATACGGGAAAAAAACTACTTGGAAATTTGGAAACATGTCCATGACCTTCGCAAGTCCTTCCTTCATTGCAAATTGCAAAGAAACTCCAGAGACATGCCCTAAACAGTTTCCTCCACAATGAATGATTTTTATATCAGGATGACGCTCTGTCTGTAAAGTAGCACAGAGAGGTACCAAGTCCAGCCACTTCATTCAACACACTCCATGCCAGTGCACTTCCACATGAGAAAATCCAAGATCTGCAGATATAACGCAACTTTCTGCATGCACTTTCCACCAATTTATCCAGGAGTCTCCCAAAATCCAGATAATCTGTTTTCGTGCACACAGAGCCATAGCTGTCTGGTCTCCTGTCAGGAAAAAGACATTCTGACTACATCTCTCCATTCAGAACACACCCACTGAACTTTACTGACCAATCTCTAGCTTTGCACATTCTCATTTGCATGCGTCTCCACCCCAGAAACCCTATTGATAATACGCGCTGCCTGCAGACTACCGCCATGTCCGCGGACACGTAGAGGTTCTGAGCGTGACGACTGTCCATTTAAATACTATTCCCCTTTTCCCCTTTAAGGTGGGCTCTGAAAAGAGCTGTTTTCTTTTTGTCTTTTGGGCAGATGCCTGACGGACACCTATTATTTTGTGTGTTTTTAAATTTTTTTCTTCTTTCTTTACTCCTACAATCATTACAGAACTTTCTCCAAAGCAAGCCTTACATTCCAAAAGAACGTGGCATTTCACAAAAAAGATAACGAAACACCATCTGCTTCAAAATAAGCCTCATTACTGGAAACAATGTTCTTGTGGCTGCAGAAAACCATATCAGCGCGTAGCATGAAAGCACGCATTCCATGATTGATGGTAAACCTCCCAATGCTTTGATCAGGACAGAAAACAGAACTGTTGTCCCATTTTCCTCTAGGGAGTAAGCCAGAAAAAAATACTTTCACAGTTGGAGAAATATTAATGACTGCTTGCACCAACTGTTCCAAATCTTCCAACAAAGTAGGTGAAGTCGCGTAGCCCAAATGGTGAGCACGGTCGTGCAAAAGTACCACATGGGGACTGGTCATCCTATGCATATGTCTGCAAACTTGGAGAAATGCTGCAACATTGCAATCAGTCGCAGCGCTCCACACCACCTCCACTTCTCTAACATCTAAATTGTGTGCCACATGCCTACTTTTGGAATAGTGTGGTAAACCATGGACAAAAATACACTACACGCACCGTCTTTCGAAACAAATGAACAATGTGAACATCTGATTGGCTGATGCCTACAGTCCCCTTTCCAAGCTGGATTTGCTGTAGAACCAGTATGTGCCATGCCCTACCCCCGGACAAGCTAGGTCTACGTGTGGCACGTAACTCTTAGCCAGTCCTTCTACTCTTTCCACATCTCTCGCAAATCCATTCCCTCATTGGACACAGCTAAGCAATCACACAGCCATCCAGCAATCACATTCAAGATCTCTACATCTAACTCCGTCATCAGAGTTCCACACTTCAAATGTACTGTTGATCACTCTGAATGCAAGTCGCATATCATTGCAAAGCACCTACTTCACAAATTACTGTGCAATGTCGCAGATTTCTACTTACAGCTCCATGCATATGAACATGCATGAGTAAAAAAAACAGGTATACATATTTTATTTAGAGAACATGTGCAACCCTTATGATTTCATTTAAACAAATGAATGCCACTAATTCTGCATAGCCAATGCATACCAACGTTCCCCCTTTAAGTGCAAGACTTCCGATTTTTCATTGAGAAACCGCACTACTTCTTACTGCCTCCCGCATAACCTATACATACATAACAACCCTCCCGACTGAGGCGCGAAACTCGATTTTCCATTAGAAAAAGTCACAATTTTTTACTGTCTACCGCCTAAATTAATGTTACTTCCAATGTGATCGTATGAGAAAAATAAATGTTCCCGATTGCTGTGGTGAAATCTCCCTCTAAGCTTCTCCCGATTTTTCGCATTGGTACTTATAATATGAAAGTAGTCACATTTTTCCCATCTACTATAATAACCTATCACTTACAAACCTCTCTGCTATAGACAACACAGCTTAAAAAAAACAAGGGGATTTCATGAACTGAAAATTGTACTCATTTGCAAAGCAGGTTCAACTAACATAATGCAAATAACATATAAAGGATGCACATAGTGAAATAAAATGCACACATGCACTGTGTTGAGATATCAAAGGAGAATACTCCGATGAAAGATGCAAAATGAACGTGAACATTAACATCACTGCTTGAAACACAGAAAGTTACTAATTTCTTCAGAAACCTGGTCATTCCGCAAAAATAAGTAAGTACAGTACTACTTTTATATTCTTACTGTTCCTCAAAGAGACTGTGTGGGTTATTTATGTAATTTGCGCACCAAAAAAAACATTGATTTCTGAACCATTCTACCCCCAAATCCCCATTTATTAAACAAAGAATAACCGGCAGAATGGCACATACATCCCTGTGTTTTTGGAACACAAATAACATATAGAAGCCTTAGAATGTTAGTACTACAAAACAAAATGCTGTTTTAATTTTATACCATTACGGTTACTATTAATGCTTCTCCTCACCACTAGCTCACTTTCTACTCTCATCTGAGGCACAGTGTAGTGATATACAAACAGTAAAATAGCCTTCCCAACTCATTGTAACTGCCCAATGCACATTAACACACCACCACAAACAGCTTCCCCATCAAACACATGCAAGCATGCACACAGCACACATACATTGTACAACAGACCGAACCATGCCTTCTTTTTTTCAACAGACCCCAAAGAATGCCTACCAAAAAGCAAGTCCATAGAAAGGAACACAGAAATAGAGCAAATGAAAATAAAAGTGTCCAAAGTAGGCATCCATCTATAGCAGAGTTTGTAGAGAACGTTGAAACAAAACAGCTCATAAAGTCATTTAGCAAAGCAAAGGAAGCTTCAACTATTGAACCTTTGGCTCCTTATCAAAATGTGGCACGAAACAGAAAACGCTTTTCAAAAAATCGGCTACCAGCACTGCTACCAATGCTCCTATGAATCCTGATATAGTAACAAGAACCCATAGTAAAAAAAGTATTTTAGCAAAAATGATTCACCACAGAGTCCTTCAGAATCCAATAAGAAGAGGAGCGAAATCATCCTCAACCCTTAAAACCCACCATAGAAAATTAATCCTACAAGCTCTCCTAGACAGTGCAATCCTTCTCAAAAGGAAGTTATTTATTTTAGTGTTAAATAGGATGAAACCACTAACAAAACTAAGTGCTAAACTACAAAAGAAACTTCTCAACAAACAGAATGTCAACAAAAATAACTTCTTAAATATTTGTGGATGTGAATGGAGTCACACAACGACCACAGAACCATATTTTAATGAAGAAGCATACAAACAAAATTAAACAAACACAATTGCCATCCATAGTAGTGGACGAGGGTATAAAAAAATTTCAATAATACTATCATGGAACAAGAAACACTGCTTACAAAAGAATCCCCTGAAAACTCAGAATTACCTCTCCATTCAACTGAACCAGACCATCCAGTATACAAATGGCCGTGCACACATACACATACACACATACAAAAAAGAAATACTAACATTTAAAAGTACAGTGGCTGAAGTACCAAAGCATGTGTGTGTGTGTTGTCGCAGAACGTTTTACAAAAGGAACACAAAAACTATAGACGTAACATACAAAATAGAAGACAATGAAGATTCCAAATGGTTTGAATTAGCTCTCTACCTTTTAGCAGAAAACAAATACCAAATAAGTGAACCCATAATATGTTGCAGTTACTGCACTACAAAACTGGACAACAACCAAACTCCTTCACGTGCTATCACAAATCATTTGGAATTACCAAAACCCCTGCAACAACTTAATTTGTATGAGAGCATCATAATTCTAACCCATTTCAAGCAATAATACGCCTTCAACCAAAAACAGCAAAATTACCTCCCTCTGAATTGGTGAAAGGCATTTGTGGCAAAGTATTTTATTTGCCATTAGATCTGACAGAAAAGGTGCACACTGTAGGAGTGCAACGTCCAATAGAGAATTCTTTAATTGTCTTAGTAAATGGTGTACCAAGAAAAGACAAAAGAATTTGGCAACAACTGGTGGGCTTACATAAAGTTAGACAAGCCTTGCAATATCTGAAAGACAATAACGAATACAACAAAGAAATAAATACCAAATGCGACAAACCAAAGGGTCACCAATAGGCTTATGGGAAAAAAAGTATAGAAGCACCTGCTTTTCAACTGCTATTTCTTACTGGCAAAAGCGAAAGATACAATGATAGACCCACTCAGATTACAGCATCAGAAAACCGCTCATTACGAATGTATTCTCAAGATCCCAGATTTAGACAAAATGTGGAATACATATTCCACCTACTCTTTGAAAGTGAACTAGCAACCCTATGTTACGGAGTTGCACAAATATTGAAATCTGGAACCCACTTTCAAAATATGTCAGATACACAGTTAATACAAAAAGTGTAAGAAAAAGATGTGGTTTTACAATCAAGTATAACAAATCTGTTTGTAAACATGCATGGTACGAAAGAATACTGGTTCCGACGGCACAGAGATGTACGTTGTATGGTCAGAAACCTTGCACCACCCACTTGGTTTGTTACATTAAGTTGTGCAGAGTATGCATGGGAAGATTTACATGAGTTCCTACACATATCAAACAACAACAAAACCAACATAGATATACTAACACCTGGAGAACTTTGCTCTCTAGATCCTGTTAATGTGTCAAGATATTTCCATCATCGTTTCATTGCTATGCTACACTTTATTTGTAATAAAACTGTGCGTCCCCTCAGAGAAGTGCAACACTTCTTTTGGAGAAAAGAATACCGAGCCAGAGGAGCACCACATATTCACATGCTTTTATGGATCAAAGGTGCACCAAAATTTGGTCAGGACAGTGATGCCACTGTTTTGAAGTTTATCCAAAAATACGTCACTTGTGAAATCCCTTCACAACGGACACATAGTGACCTTCATGGACAGATTTTACAATTTCAAAGACACAAATGTGGCAAATATTGTCATTGCAAATACAACAGTAAAGGGAAATACTACACCAAATGCTGCTTTGGTTTCCCTAGACCAGTTAAAGAAACAGATGAAGTGAACAACTTCATGTCTTCAGTTCGACATAGTGTTAAAGGTAAATCACCTAAGAACACATATTACTTAAAAAGAACAGAAGAATCAAAATATATCAATGATTACAATGCAATCATTGCCCTCTTATGGAATGCAAATATAGATGTGCAGTACATTGCAGACAATTCCACTGAAGTTGCATGATATGTTACAGTCTACTTAACAAAATCAGAAAAAACAGAGCTTCAAGACCTCTGGAATGACCTATCATCAGACAAACCACTATCTCAGAAATTGAAAACCCTAGGCATAAAAATGCTCTCTCAATGAGAATGTGGCACCTATGAAGTGGCAGATCGTTTAACCGGTACTGCTTTGTATGGAAAATCAGAACACATAGTATGGCTAAGTCTCGGTCCTGCTAAATCTAGAAAAAGAGTTCTGAAATCATATGAGGACATGAACCCAACAGTCAAAACATTTTAAAAAACAATTTACTGGACACATACTATCCGAACAGGAGTACCACTTTGGAAACCATGTGCCTATACCACATAGCTCAAAACTTTGCATACAAAAATAATATAAAACCCGATGAAAGCAAAGGTAGATATAGCGTGACAGAATGTGAAGGCAGCTTAGTGAAACTTACGAAACAAAGCTTAATTAATCATGTCAAATTGTCATTAAAAACTCCTCAACAGAAAGAACTATATTACATGTCCCTGCTACAACTTTTTAAACCATGGAGAAAAGAGGAAGAGATACTAGATAACTATGACTGCTATGAAGATACTTTCAAAGCAAACGAAAGCACTATCACATATGTGAACTTTACCCAGTATAAAACAATTTTGCACAATGAACAGCAACACGAAGAGGAACTTCAGGCCCAACTAGATAAGGACACTTCCGACAGTAGTCAACCTTCTGTAACAGGAAGTAAAGCACCACTAGGACAGCCAGTAATAGTAAATGAGGCAGAATTATCTATGACAGAAGTGGAAAACACCATCTGTCACTATGAAGAAAATGTAGAAGACTTAACTGTACTACAAGCAAAACTTAACAAAGATCAATGCGCCATTTTTGAAGAAGTAACAAAAGAAATTGCACATGGTGTACAACACAAAAGTAAAGAATGTACCTGCCACAATTACAAACCTATACTGCTGTAAGTCAGTGGTGAAGCTGGGTCAGGAAAAACATTCTTAATCAAAATCATCAGCAAGTTCCTTCAACAATTGACAAACAACAAACTGTCAGCTGTTGTAAGTGCCCCTACAGGTTTAGCTGCCTACAACATAGGCGGTGTCACTTTACACCGATTACTACTCCTTCCAGTAGAACACCAAAACAAATTAGACTATTACAAACCTTCTGCAGAAGCTGCAATGGAACTACGCAGAGTATTAAAACAAATGAAAATGCTACTAATAGATGAAGTGAGCATGGTCTCCAACCTAATGTTGGTTTTGATTCACCTCAGATTGCAAGAAGTACTTAAAAAACAAACTACAAAGAACTCTTTGCAGGGAAACACATTATCGTTTTCGGAGATCTTCTACAATTGACACCAGTGAAAGGTGAACCTATTTTTAAAACCTTAGGACACAAACTCTGCCGTAAAACTGTTGGCAGCATAGGAAATGTCAACCTTTGTCAACATTTCCAATACAGAGAGTTAACAGAAAACATGCGTCAATCTGCAGATCTCACTTATGCCAAAATTTTAAAAAGTATTAGAGTTGGTGTACTATCTCAAGAAGCTCAAGCAATATTGAAAAACCGGCACATTCATGCAATTTATGGCGATAACGCATGTGCTACTGATGTTATGGAACAATTAGCGCACAAAAATGTCAATTGTATGGCCTTAATGCCAACTCTTGTAAGCTGTTCAAATTTAATGAAACAATGTTAAAAAAAAAGAAATGCAACCAATAATGGAAATTTGCTCCATAGACAAACTAGACGTACATGGTATGACACTACCCATGTGTGAGCAGGCCACAACGAGACTAAGGGGCCGATTTATGGAACAAATGTGCGCCGAAAAAAGTGGCGCAAGCTGGCACAAGCAGGCGCACGCGTGCAATTCATGGAAGTTCCTGCGCGTGTTTTTCCCGAAATGTGCACCAAACCCATGCGTGGCGGACACGGACGCACACGTTATTGCAACATCCCGAACGCCATGCGCGACGCGCACAGGGAAAGTGCATAACATCCGTGCACATACCAAAAAGGGGGCGGGACATGAGGTGTAACGCACGGAATGGGGAACAATGCGTGAAAAAGAAGTCGTAACTGGGGAAGTACTGCAGGGAAATACACGGAATGCCCACACGCACGCGAACAACTCGTATTCATGCATTTCAATACGGGAAACAAGCACACGCTAAAAGACACGCACAGGCGTCAACACGTCCACCACAGGAAGGCAGGCAGAAGCGTCCCAGCGCACAGTATAAAAGCGCACACAAACAACAAACACGTACATACCGCTATGATGAATGCCCCATTTGTCGCAGCGCTGATCGTGGGACACCGCAGGAGGAGGAGAATAGCCAGGGCCCGCATATCCCCCCCCGGCCAATCCTTTATGGGATGCCTGACGACCAGGTCTATGGCAGGTATAGGTTTCCACCTCGTATCATCCTAGACCTGGTCAGGGAGTGGGAAGATGACCTTACATCACCCACCCTCTGCTCCCAAGCATTGAGCCCCTTGGAGAAGGTGCTCAATGTACTACATGTTTTGGCCACTGGGTCATTTCAGCGGACTACTGCCATAGTGGGGGGGTCTCACAGGCCAAGCAGTCACGCTGCCTACACCAGGTGTTGACAATCATGACTGCGCACCCCTCAGTCCACAGGCACATATACATGCCCAGAACACCTGCAGAAAGGCAGGCCGTTGTCCAGGACTTTTACAGGGTGGCACACTTCCCCAAAGTACTCAGTGCCATAGATTTCACCCATGTGGCCCTACATCCACCTAGGGCCACTGAACATATCTACCGAAACCGCAAGCACTGGCATTCCATCAATGTACAGGTGGTATGCGATGCAAAGGGAATCATCACCTCTGTCTATGCAAACTACCCTGGCTCCACCCATGACAGTTTCATATACAGAATGTCTGCCCTGAGCCGGACCCTGGAAGCTGGGCAGCATGGTGACACATGGCTCCTAGGTGAGTACAAATGCCCTTGCACATGCATGCATGTCACACACACACACAAATATACAAACCCCAATAATCACAACCATTATCACCTCTCCAGGGGACAGTGGCTACCCTCTGAGCAACCACATGATGACGCCAATCCGGAACCCCACCACACCACCCCAGGTAAGATACAACGCGGCCCATATTGCAACCAGGGCCATAGTGGAGCACACATTTGGAGTGCTCAAGTCACGCTTCCGCTCCCTTGACTGCTCTGGCGGGCAGCTACTCTATGCACCCCCAGTAGTGTGCAGGATCATTGTGGCAGCATGTGTCCTGCACAATGTTGCAACACGGCAGGGCGTACCGGTGGACATGGTGGTGCCCCCACATCCCCAACCACAGGCGCAAGCGCTGCCCATGGGAGGGGATAGGGCGCATAGCGAGGCAGCCCGGACCCAGCTTGTGGCCACATTTTTCACCTAAACTCCCACCCCTGCGGAGTGCACACATGCCTGGCACATACCAGGTGACAATCGATGATGACAAAGAGACAGTCAACTGTCACAACCTTACCACCCTGAGAATGTTGCCATGGAAGTGCCACATTGTATGCATTTTTAGTTACTCAAACCAACCAATCCTGTGTGACCAAAAGGCACATATGCAAGGTGTGAATCACACAGAACTGCAAAGCAGGCCTTGACTATCACTGGTATGTCACCCAAACCCTCCCAAACCACAACGTGACATGGACAGCAATAGCAAAACACCAACACAGTACCAACAATGTACACATTGACATGTGAAAAATGTAAAGTGGCATCAGACAATGATGCCTGACATGAAATCAGATGAAATGACTGACCAACAACCTCCTACCCAAAAACACGTCATTCCCAAATGCATTCCAACAGTTGTAGTTGAAACATAACAATGAATGCCTGTTTACATGCACATTGTGCATTGCAAAATCAACACTGCAGAATCCGTGTGCTGTGTCCATCTCCTGCAACACACTGCTCAGCACACAGCATAGTGACCAGCCATTGTGGTGACACACACCCTGATCATCACATCAAAACGACAAACTACATCAAAAAGCAAATTACGCATGTACAGGATCCACAAATGGTCATAGATCATGTGCTGCAGGGACACAGTGGGCCCCAGAAGGTGAACTGAGTGTACATGTGGACATGGAAGGGTGGTTGTACATGTTGTGGATCATAGTGAGAATGTGTGTGTCAGTAGGGACATGCACTCAATACATGCATGTGCAATCAAGTGACCATCAGTGTCCTCTACACATCACATGTGAACATTGACCATGTGAACACCCCAGCATGTCAAACCACAACTATGCCCTCACACCTGAAAGGTAAACACAACACATGAACAGGCATTGATCAGCAGAATACATCATGTGCATAGGATACCACAATTACAATGTCAGGGTGCCCATCCCACTGTAGGGCAAGGCAACTGTCAACATCAAAATACCCCCCATCCCTCACAAATCACCATGACCCACTGATCAACAGCACCTGGGTTATGTAGCCTTCTTCCTTGAAGCCTACCTGGCCACAGGATCACCCTTCCCTTTTGTCTCCATCTTCCACCTTGCGTGTACAAAGTGTCCAGCACCCTCAGAGTCCACCTTGATATGCAAAAATACCAAATCAAAGAGAACTCAAAGTAGGCAAACACACAAGACAAGCAAAAAGCCTGCAGGCAGCAAAATACACCAGAAGAGTCTCCAGTATATGACTTGAAGTAGGAGTACATCACAAAGCACAAGTACTAGCACAATGATGGAACAACCAAGGTAGCACAGTAAAACAATGTCACAACAGGATGTGTACCATGTTTGGTATGTGATATACAATGATGCATCACAAACTGATGTGTACTGTCACAGCTCCTGTGTACAGGCACAGGAGTGGCACGAACCAACCACCCTCACCATGGTCTGGGTGCCTGCAATGTCAAACTTACACAGGTCTCTGCAACCCTGGTGGGGAAGGAGGGTCAGGGATATGTTCGGGACAGGCATTGGTAATCTGGATAACCTGAAAGAGGGGCAGGAGAGGGGAGTAGGATTGACAAGGGAAAGTAGGAAATGCACAAAAATGTACTACTCACATTAATACATACATAATCAGACCAAACTTGTTCATCATGCACATAGTACCAAATTACTCAAATGGAACTCAAAGAGAAACTTATCTCTGCGGTGAGTGCTGGCCTCCTGCCTGCACACTCTCAGGTCCCGTAACCGGAGCAGTTCAATGCTGCAAAGAGAGCCACAGTTACTAATCTGTGCGTGCCCATAACACACAAACACACCACCATACATGCCCCAAAGTAACAAACTACTCTACAAAGAAACAATCTGGTGTGGTGCTTCGTACTCATACGTAACATTCACCCTGTGATGGTTCATACACAGTCAATGCAGTAAGTCAGGCGCTGGTGGGTGCGTGGCAAATGGGAAACCAATGTGTCACGATTCACACAACATGCAATGTTCCCTGGGTAAGCAGCCAGACGCATATAGCAAGGTATGACTTCAAAACAAGTTGTGTTCCACCATAACCAAAATAAAGTAAGTAGTGCATGTGTCAAATTCTACATGGAAATAAAATGCACTGCACACGAGTCTGTCCCTCGCTGTCTGTCCCTGTGAGCTGCTTCTTTCCATGTCTTCGAACGCTATATGAGTAATACAACTGCCGCAATGGACCATGGTCGACCGGAGTGTATGTGCCACCGCCCCTGCAGGTGCCCCAGACAACTTTCCCATCAACTAGCCATTAGTCCACCAACGCATCTCAGCTGTATTGTGTGCTTCAACACCAATATTGGTCCAAGATCACCGTGAGTGCAGCTACTAAGCATGCATGTGCAACTGGCCTGGTGGAAGGTTGGCTGCGGTGTGGCCCCCCTGTGCTGCTCACCTTGCCTGGAGTCCCTTGAAACATGTCAGCTTTTTTTGGATGTATGAGCGCAATCCCTGTGGCTCTGCTTGCGCACACATACGCATGTCGGCACCACCAAATGTGTCCAGCTTCCAGACGTCCAATGGGCCATGTCTGCTGGCAAAGGTGGTCTGGAGGCTCATCCCCCTGCAGAAAGGGCATGAAACCCATGATTAATGCTTTGAAATTACCTGTGTGTGTCTTTTCAGGCATTTCAGACTGGAACATGTCAGAGACGTACATCAGATATCACACCATCAGTGCGACTTTCACAGGCAAAGTGTGGTAGACACTATCTACAGCATTAATTACAACAAGCACATGTACAGTAAAGATAGGAAACATACTATACAATGTATAGCAATTAATGTACACATGAATCATTAAATCCCCCATCTAGCAAAAGAAGAACAGTGGTCAATAACACCCTTATTATCCCCACTAGGGGTGTTAACACAAGTAGGACAGCAGCAGACATGCCACAGATATGACAGTCCAAAGCCCTTGTGTAATAGGCTGTTACACCGAACCATCCTTGCGAGCCCATGGATAAGGGAAGCAGGAGTGGCATATCAAAAATGGGCACACACAACCCAGGGGTGATGAGGCACCCAGGAGGGGGGAGGTACAGGGTGCTGCTCAACACCCACATGCGATGATGTTGAGGAAAAAAAAAACCTCCATGGGCTCAACGCCTGCACAGCCCGACCTATGTGGGAGATACCTGGTCGTCCGAGTCTGGCTCTTCCTGGAAAGAAGGACATGGCACAGGAGCCTGACCACGCCTAACTGCAGATTTCCCCTCGTCGGCAGCATGTCTGCCAGACGGGTGGGCCTGGTTCTATGCGGCGATGACACGTAGGTCTGCATGCAGAACCTCACGTGATACACGTGCTTCCTCTTGCAAGGTAACACGTGTAACAGAGAGTTCCTCCAGCAAGGCCTGGTTGGACAACTGATGCACCTCCCGGCAAGCATGTAGCTCAGCCGAGATGGTACGCTCAAGCTGCGCAAACCTCTCCTCTGACCGCTCCCTCTGGGACATCAGAAGGACACCCAGAGTGGATCTGAGGGTAGCATACTCCTCCTTCAGGGCCTCCATGTGTGCATCTGCGTGAGCAGCAATTGCTCTACGCAAAGACACCATTTCAGCCTGGCGTGCCCTGTCTGAGGCTGCCATGCCCATCCTGAGCAAGCGGGCCGTGGACCGTGCCGCCTGCTGCTGGAGAAGCACCTGCCTAGCAGGGGGAGCATGGATTGGGCCACACGCTCCATGCTCACAACGATATTCTCCATTGCTGCCGCTTGGTGTTCAGAATTGGCAGTCATGTCTTGCTCCCACTCAGTATACAGCGGTTGCATACAGAGACCACGTTGCTGGGCTTGACACCTGCGGGACCCAAGGACAGGGTGTCCTTGTTGTGTTGGCACTGCCCGCGGCTGCACAACTACATGCCCCCGTTGATGTGATGGCCCAGGCACATAAGTGACTGGTGTGGAGGGTGACCCTCCATCTCGATCCACCACAGTCGGAGGTTCCAAGGCTGTCTGACCCCTCAGTGCAGGTGTCGCGGACAGAAGAGTGCCCACATCAGAATCACTTACCCCTGACATATGGACCTGATGCTCATCCAACTCGATATGGATGTCAGAGTGGTCATCAGGGCTGGACTCATTGCCAGCCAGAGACAAGATGGACTGTAGCACATGTGGGTTTTCGTGGCCTACCACCCCACGAACCCCACTTGTGCCGGGTTGCTGTAGTGATAACAACCCTGTGCCTGGCATGACAACACCATCCTCTGGCCCCATTGTGTCATCATCTGAAAGGTAGAGAGAAAAAAGGTCACTATACATGTAAGAAGCACACAACACTCACACACAAATAGACATCACACAGACACCAGACACATGAAGCAGACATGTCACACACAAAAGAGAACCTGCCATGCATGCTGGCTCAACTTGATATTGCTTCTGTGATTAGGCATGTAGAAGGGTGTTATATCGCTCTGAAGTGGGTCGATGCAGTGCAACACTTTTGTACGTTACTCACTATCCACATGTACAAGTACTTCATGATGTGTATCAGAAAATGTGAAGGCAGTGCAAGGTCAACTTCAGATATCACGTGCAATGTGCATGCAATGGGTAGCATGGCTACAAGCAAACCACCCCTGCCCCCAAGTGCAAATGCAGGGATGCCTTGCATGGTATCAAAAGGCTGACCATAGACCTGTGTATCGACAGACAGTGTTGACTAGCATCACTTGCATCATGTGATTGAAGTGATAACACAGCAGATGATGATGGGACTGTAAGCAGGACACATGATGAAACCTCCTGAGTACACCCACGTGTGAAGAAGACACTACACCAGTTGGACAGAGTCATTGGCATGAAACAGGCTGAGGCCTGTGAGCCACACAGACTGTCACACCCTAAGCATGTGTGTGACGCAGGACTGAGCCACAGTGGCCATGGGAAGGCTGATGAAATGCCATGCAATGTAGGTCACCCTGGACACGTACTACAATAATCATCCAGGCAAGGACACATAGGGGCATGCATGGAATCGCATGGAGCATGCATGGGCACTCATGTCACTGCGAGGCATCTGACATCTGCACAATCCAAGTGAGACACCCTGCATCAAGTACAAAGGATGTACCCCACAGCATATGTCAGGCAGATTGGCTGGTGGAAGTTAGCATGTATACAGGACGCATGAACAGGCAAGTACTCAACCGCAAAATTGAAGCAGACCAGTGCAAATGTGGAATTGGGGTTCAGAGGGGGGGTGGAGAGGCAAGGGAGCATGCCTACGTGGAGTACCCGCATGCAGGCAGAGGACACATGCACATCAGTCATGCTATGACATAGTCCCAGGGCTGAGAGCAAGGTCACCCCAGGCTACATGCAGAAGGTCCAGTGAGCTGGAACATGGACCGGAGGGGCATCCTGGTGACCAGCATGTGAGAAGGGGGCAATAGTGGTGATGCGGTCCCTGTCCGCTGCACATGTCCACCATCCAGCAGAGCAGACATGCATCAGTGAAGCATTGCATTACTTGCACATCAGAACCATGTACACGTGACATCTAGTGGCAGTCATGCACAACACATCACACAAGTAAAAGACACATGTCCTCAATAAACACGCAGCAACACTCACTGGACTGGGCATCAAAGTCTGGCATCTCTCCCACTCCTTCGACCGATTCAGGTAGTATGAACTCCGCAACAACTTCCTCTTCAGGTGCAGGCCCACTGCCAGTCACCAGAGTCAAGTTGTAATTTGAGGCATGCTTAGCCTTAGCACTGCATTTGAGGTCATTCCAACACTTTTTGCACTCTTGCGCCATGAGCACCACATGTTCCGCAACTTGCTTCCAGTGGGTATCACAGTGGGCAGCCGTAGTCTGACAATTAAGCCCCACTAGCATATCACGGCTGTGGTCCCGCACGTAGTCCACAAGGAAGTCCAGTTCCTGTTTGCAGAAAGGCTTCTTCCTTGACATGCAGGAGGTTGTGGCTGTGTGTGGGGTCCCAGCCTGTGCTGCAGGTGCAACCTTCCTCCTCTTGGATTGTGGCGCAGACCCTGGCTGGCAAATGCCGCCCTGATCAGTATCGCCAGTGGCACCGGTGGATTGTGCCAAGGGAGTGGCAGGTGAAGGGACGACCAAAGGCCTGACTTGCGTCAGTGGCAGCTGAGTGCCCTCTAATGGACCTGCGTAGCAACATCTGCTGTGTCAGGGTCATTGACCGCGACTGTCCTGGTTGGCAGACTCACAACCAGGGTGTTGCTGGCTGCATCTTCCCCTGCACTTGCCAACACCCGGCTGGTCGGGGCAGCAGATGACATTACTGCCCCAGGGACATGTGTCTCAGTCAGGGCCACCCTGCGTGCACCTACGGTTTCCCTCCTGCCCTGTTGGAAATCTTCCAAGGACTCTTCAAGTGCCAACTCGGCCTGGGCTGGCAGACCCTGAGCCTGGGTGGTGGTGTCCACAGCTGCACCTGCAGCTACCACTACCCATGGGCCCATGGCAGTCGATGAAACGGACTGCCGGGTCACACGGGCAACAGTGCCAGATGCAGAAACTGCATCTCCCGGAACCACAGGGGGTGGTGGCATGACTGCACTGCCACATGGCACAACATCATGCACAAGTGGCGCACCCCTGCCTCTTCCCCCTCTGGACACCCTGGAGTCCCCCTACTCCCTGGTCACCCCGGCCACCTTCCTGACCACACCCGCCACGAGGAGGACGCCCAGCTGAGGCGCCCCCCACCTTTGGTGGCCTCCCATCAGTGGCACAGATGGAGTAGTGACGGCACAGATGGAGAAGTGCCAATGGGAGGTGTACACCACAATTGTCCTGGGAAATTGGGGTGAATGGGGTGGGATTCAAGATGTTAACAGCCCCCCTGCACCTGCAAGGCTGTATGTGACCCCGGTGATGTAGTGATGCGTCACGCAGTGCTCAGGCACCCCAAAATGCGTACCCGTGGGACATGCAGGCTACTATGACCTCGAAAATGGGTGCGATACACAGGGGCACACACAGTGGGAAAAATACTCACCGTCAGACTAGCGCGCTGATTAAAAACACACGTAGCCAATACCCCCGCCAAAAGAAGAGATATGTCCTTGATCCACTGTGAAGTAGTGATGGCGCGCAAAACAACATGAAGTAGCAACACACATGTTGGTCTCCACGAAAGGCACTTACAGCAAACTGCTGGCCCCGCTCACCTTTAACCCGTGCTGAAGGAAATGCACATGCGCGTCACGTCACTTACGCACTTAGGCCCTTTCCTCGAATTACACGCATTACCACACGGACGTGTGGTTTTTTTCACATGCTGATTCACTATGCACCCTTGTTGTTGGAAACGCCTGCGCGTGTAACGTCACAGACACACTTACGCGCTAAGGGCCTTTCCTCAGATTTCACAATGACGTGCACTTTTTTCACGTGCCAAATCACTCTGTATCAAGCTTGCCATGTGAAAACACACGGAAGACCACGCTCCTGCCCAGAAGGCCATCTTCCTGCCCCCCAGAGCCCCGAGCACGATCCCACCTTCCATCTGCTGCTGCCTGCCTGCCTGCTGCCTACGTGCCCTGCTATTTGGTGCCTGCACGTCAGCCATCTGCAGGGGTCCAGTTGCTGTGTCCACCCCTGCTGGAACAGAAGACTCCAGACTGGGATACCATCGCTCCACAGCCCAGCCCCAGGACCCAGTTGCCCACCCACGCCTGCATCAGGGGTCACCATGTCGGGGCAAACACCATCTGAGACCACTGGCGACCCCCAGCCAGAGAGGCAGAGGGCCACCAGCTTCAGTGAGAAGGAAGTTGGTGTCCTGGTGGAGCATGTCCTGGGGCATTATGATGCCCTCTTCGGAACATCACGCGCCAACAAGGAAGGACGAGAGAGGATCTGGGAGGACGTAGTGGTTGCCATCAACGTGGAGGGGGTAGCAACCCATGACATCAAGCACGTCCGGAAGGAAGTGCTGGGAGGACTTCAGTTCCAGGACCCTCTGCAAGGCCCAGCACCTCTTGAAGGCAGAGGATGCAGAGGGGTGCCTGGTCAGCATGAACAACATCCAGATAAGGGTCCTGGAACGTGTAGCCCCAGTGCTCCCCGCCCAGATCCTTCGGAGACAGACCCGTCTGGAGTTGAGCAGTAAGTGGCCAAGCATTGCTGTGTGAGACAGGGAATGTTGCAGTGTGCTGGTAGTCTGATACTTGCCTGTATGTGTGACATAGGCCATGTGTGGATGTGTGTGTGCAGGGACATCATGGCCATGCATGTGAGACCAGTAATGTGTGAACCACATGGATGG
This sequence comes from Ambystoma mexicanum, assembly GCF_040938575.1. Lineage (NCBI taxonomy): Eukaryota > Metazoa > Chordata > Amphibia > Caudata > Ambystomatidae > Ambystoma > Ambystoma mexicanum. The sequence continues at coordinate 368,992,464 of NC_090930.1, forward strand.
TGCATTTGTTGAAATGCAACATGGGGAGCTGTATGCGGAATGCACACATGAATGCATGTCAGTCTCTGTTCTTGGAAATGGAGGGGGGTGAGGGATGGGTGCTGCTCTCATGCACATGTATGGTGCACATGTATGTGTGTCTGAGAAGTGTGTGTGTGACTTTGAAACGCCATGGATGCATGACACATGTCCGTCATGATGTGTACATTCACTCATGCAGTGCGGTCACCGTTGCATCCACTGTGTCTGTGGTGTACAAGCCATGATGCATGACCCTCCGGTGATGAGTGTGAATGGGATCA